>NC_036845.1:15182473-15219746 GCF_002910315.2 Salvelinus sp. IW2-2015
GTGTTGGAGACACAGTAGTAATGACATAGTTCAGTTTTGTTCGTTTTCTATGAAGTGTTCTTCCATTTCACAGTCTATTTTCTTCTGGTAGTAATGTTAATTATGTATGGTAATCAGTCCGTTGTCACACAACAGGGTTGTTTTCATTAAGCAACAAACAGAAGAAAACTGACTGACACAGGGAGGGACTACCTGAATGAATCCTCCAATAATAAACAAACGTTTTTAAACGTTTTGTTACAGTGTGCCCTAATGAATATGACCCGGCATGTCTAAAGCTGCGTGTCTCTGGTGATTAGGGATGTTAGTGGTGGTGACTCACCCTCTCTTTGAGAAGCCTCTCTCTCTCTGCCTTGGCCTCCCTCAGTCTCCTCTCAATCTCCACCAGGTTTAACAGTCCCAGACTCGGGCTGGAGGGAGAAGGAAAAATACATACATGTCAGCAGAGTTATTGGCATTATTGTCATCAGGGACGGAGACACAGATGTACAAACATACAGACACATGCACACACGCCCACACAGAGTGAGAGCAGAGTTTATATTTCACTCACACACACCTAGCAAACTCACCTGACCAGTCTATCACACTCCACCTCACATCAACTACATCTCCACTCTGACCCAATCAATATTCCACAGACAACTCATCCCTTCCCTCTCCTCCTGACAGCCAATCAGATACCTCCTCTTGTTCACTCGCAATACAATCACACTAACATGTTCCTTTAAACTTTGTGTGACTTTAGAAATGTTTTCCCTCCACTGACCTGGCAGCACGGGAGCTACTAGCACTGTTACAGGGGGTGAGGAGACCACTGCCATTGCTGGGCCCAGGTCTGTGCCCGTTGCTGTGCCCGTTGCTGTGCCGGTGGGAGGGGAGGGGGGAAGTGAAGCGCTCTGGGCTCGGACTGTCAGGTACCATTCTCACCAGCCCTGTGAAAGAGATGGAGAGACAGAGAGAGAGAGAAAGAGGAAGGGACACAAAAACAGCACACATAGCACGTATTATAATTATATAAGAGACATCAGAACGAGAGGCACTGAGAAAAGGGGGAGAGAATGGAGAGAGCAGAGGAGGAGAAAATAGAGGGAGAGAATGGATGACAGTGCAGACATAAAAACACACACCACACACCAGTGGGTTAGAGAGAGAGCCTAGAAATGGGATTTAGGCAACAGTGGACAAACAAACTGAAGCAGAATTTCTAAAAGAACAGCCATAGACTAGTAGCCACTGGCTCATGCCAGTTCATTACAGCTATATTCCTGCTCATGCATGGTTGTGGTAATACACACAGCTACGTCTGCTACTGACACGCCATATAGCAGAAACTGAAAATGGCGAGTAGTAGAGTAGGGAGAAGAAAGTGAGAAAGAGAAGGAGAGAGAGACGCAGAGAAAGAGATGGAAGATAAAGAGAGAAGCATGGAGAGAGAAACAGGGGAGAGAGAGAGAGAGAGAGAGAGAAGAGAGAGCGAGAGAGAGAGAGAAGAGAGATGAGAGAGAGAGAGAGAGAGAGAGAAGAGAAGAGAGAGAGAGAGAGAGAGGAGAGCAAAGAAAGAGAAGCAGAGACAAGACGAGAGAGAGAAGCAGAGAAAGAGAGGAGATGGGGTGGAACTAAACAAATAACAGACAAAGACAGAGGATCAAAGAGAAAGAGAAAGCAAAATGTAAAAATTCTTCTCAGGTAAAGCAAATGAAAAACAGCAAAGGAATTCATAATTAAACACCAATCATAGCTCACCTTGCGCCGGAGACCGTGCCTATCGGACGGGCTTATTGTTGCGGTGCAGCTCCGTCTCCGGGGGTAAACTGGCGGATTCTTTGGGCTTGTTCCTGAAGTTAGGGAATAACACTGTGATTTGTGTTTAGTACATTACTGGGAGAAAAACAACAAGTGAATCAAATCAGTGTTTATGTACAGTGGCAAGAAAAGTATGTGAACCCTTTGGAATCACTAGGATTTCTGCATAAATTTGTCATAAAAATGTATCTGATCTTCATCATAGTCAGAACAATAGACGAACACAGTGTTTTTTTTTATTTATTTATTTATGCGTTATTTTACCAGGTAAGGTTGACTGAGAACACGTCTCATTTTGCAAGCCATCGACCTGGGGAATAGTTACAGGGGAGAGGAGGGGGATGAATGAGCCAATTTAAAACTGGGGATTATTATGGTGACCGTGAGATGTTGAGGCCAGATTGGGAATTTAGCCAGGAACCGGGTTAACACCCCTTACTCTTAGCGATAAGGTGCCAATGGCGTCTTAATGACCTCAGGAGTCAGGACACCCGTGTTACGTCCCTATCGCGAAAGTGACTTGCACCTATACAGAGAAGTGTCCTCAATGCACTGCCCGTGGGCATATGTGGATCTTTTTTTAGACCAGGAGGAAAGAGTGCCTTCCTACTGGCCCCTCCAAACCTAACTTCCAGCCAGCCATTCTTGGTCTCTCCATCCAAGGGCCTGACCAGGGACCAACCCTGGCTTAGCCTTCAGAAGGCAAGCCAGCAGTGGGTATCGCAACGGTGGTTATGCTGCTGGAAGTGTGCTTAAACTAACTAGACACAAATTATGGTATTTTTCTTGTCTATATATTGGAATACATCCACTTTAAACATGACACTGTAGGTTGGGAAAAGTATTGTGAACCCTAGGGCTAATTATTTTCCAAAAACTGGAGGTCAAGAGCAGTTCAACCTGGGAGTCCAATTAATGAGACAAGATTGAAGATGTTGGTTAGACAGGCTGCCTTGTCCTATAAAAAACCAACTCACAAAAATGTTTGTTGCTATTCACTAAGAAGCATTGCCTTATGTGAAGCCATGCCTGAAAAAAAAAGATTTTCAGAAGACCTAATACTAAGGAATATTTTTGACTGTGCATAAAGCTGAAAAGGTTACCAAAAGTATCTCTAAAAGCCTTGATGTTCATCAGTCCACGGTAAGACAAATTGTCTACAAATGGAGAAAGTTCAGCACTGTTGCTACTCTCCCTAGGAGTGGCCGCCCTGCAAAGATGACTGCAAGAGCACAGTGCAGAATGCTCAATGAGTTTAAGACGAATCCTAGAGTGTCAGCTAAAGACTTACAGAAATCTCTGGAACATGCTAACATCTCTGTTGATGAGTCTACGATACGTAAAACACTGAACAAAAATGGTGTTCATGGGAGGACACCACGGAAGAAGCCACTGCTGTCAAAACAAAACATTGCTGCACGTCTGAAGTTCGCAAAAGAGCACCTGGATGTTCCACAGTGCTTCTGGCAAAATATTCTGTGGACAGATGAAACTACAGTTGAGTTGTTTGGAAGGAACATGTGTGGAGAAAAAAAGGCACAGCACACCAACATCAAAACCTCATCCCAACTGTAAAGTATGGTGGAGGGAGCATCATGGTTTGGGGCTGCTTTGCTGCCTCAYGGCCTGGACAGCTTGCTATCATCGACGGAAAAATGAATTCCCAAGTTTATCAAGACATTTTGCAGGAGAATGAAAGGCTATCTGTCTGCCAATTGAAGCTCAACAGAAGTTGGGTGATGCAACAGGACAAATGACCCAAAACACAGAAGTAAATCAACAACAGAATCTATTCAACAGAAGAAAATATGCCTTCTGGAGTGGCCCAGTCAGAGTCCTGACCTCAACCCGATTTAAAATGCTGTGGCATGACCTCGAGAGCGGTTCACACCATACATCCTAAGAATATTGCTGAACTGAAACAGTTTTGTAAAGATGAATGGTCCAAAATTCCTCCTGACCGTTGTGCAGGTCTGATCCGCAACTACAGAAAACGTCTGAGTTTATTGCTGCCAAAGGAGGGTCAACCAGTTATTAAATCCAAGGGTTCACATACTTTTCCCACCCTACACTGTGAATGTTTACACGGTGTGTTCAATAAAGACATGAAAACGTATAATTGTTTGTGTGTTACTAGTTTAAGCAGACTGTGTTTGTCTATTGTTGTGACTTAGATGAAGATCAGATAACATTTTATTACCATTTTATGCAGAAATCCAGGTAATTCCAAAGGGTTGACATACTTTTTCTTGCCACTGTATGTGTCACATACAAGTGGCAAACATGATCCGTGTCAATGGTAACGGCCCGGCAACACACCTGAGGTGATTTGTGAATGGTCAGCGGCGAGAGTGACATCATGCAAGGGACCGAGCTGGGGATGTTGGACCAATCAGCGAGTGGCTTCTTCTCTTTCAAGACCTGATAAGAGATGGGAGTATGACCATTATATAACCGGTTATGGCATAAACTCAGCCGTGAAGAGGAGAGTGAAAAAATAGACAAGTGAATGTTGTTGTTATAATGACCTCGACATGTCAGTTAGGTTGGCCAGACCGTCAGTCATCAGACCTGGATGACCACACGACGGTTGTGTCAACATTTAGCCATGGCACATAATGAAATGACATAGTGGGAGTGTAACAAGTAGAAAAATACATTCTTCATGGAAAACGCATGCCAGCTGTCAGGAACCACCCTAATGAGTTCAAAAATGATCTCCCTCTCACTATATCTCGCTTTCCCTCCTTCCCTCCCACCCCTTCTCCCTGACTCACAGACACATGAGCAATTCAGAAGCGGCATGCATTCTCTGTTAACCCGTCTCAGTCTCTCTCTCTCTCTCTCTCTCGTGTCTGGATGAGCAATGAAATCAATTTCTCTCTGCCAAAAACAGTTCCATCTCTTCTCATTAGTGACTACTACCCATATGACTACCCTAGCATGTCATACAAAGTCATATTGCATTCAGATACAGTTGTACAGAAACACACTGTCTGTCCCTCCTTTCTCCCCCTATCTGCCACTCCCTTGTGCACTCCCTCTCTCGTCCTAGTATCAACTGACACACTTAGCCTGTATTAAATGCCTTTTCTGATTAACCCAATCTACGTCTGTCTGAAGCATGCATATTTGATTTGTGGTGTCTCTCAGCTTACCGGTGTTGTTGCGACGCTTGTAAGTTCTCTCAGCTTGTCTTCTCTCATTCCCTCTCTCTCTCCCTCATAGTCACCCTCCCCTGTTCTGCTTTTCTCTTCCCTGTTTCTTCCCTCCCTCCCTCCCTCCCTTCAGTCATGCCTCTCTCTCGCTCACTCTCTATGCTCAGTTGTGCTCTTTCCCTGTCTCTAACTAGTCTCCTCCCCCTTTTCAACTTGCCCTCTCATAATACTAATCAAAGGCATGTCATTGGTTCAACAACAAACCATATCACTGTCCAAGCAGGGAGTTGACAAATCATACATTTTGGCGCTTCAGACGACAATTATGAATAATGGACATTCTTATCTAGCTTCCAAGCACCTCATTTAAATTTTATGTTTTAGTCATTTAGCAGACGCAGTTTGTACATTCGTCTTAAGATAGCTAGMTGGGACAACCACATATTACAGGCATAGAAAGTACATTTTTCCTCAATAACGTAGCTATCAGTAGGTCAGTAGGTGACATGACAGAATTTGGGAAGGTTGAAGACTAGGCGGGCTGCAGTGTTCTGGATAAGTTGCAGGGGTTTGACGGCACAAGCGGGACTTCAGACACTTCATTTAATGTGTCATATTTATCATACTTGAGCCACCGGGAATATAAGACATCATAATTTCCCTGATAAATAATAAATAAATAAAGTTAAAGTTATGACATTTGCTGATCARCAGTACCTGTTCCCTTATTACCCTTTGAGTGGGGTGGATCAACTCTCTCCTCTCCTTCCTCAAGGCATTCATCTCTCTATCCTTCTCTCTCTCCATCTCCTGCAACTGCTTCTCAAGCTGCTGGACRCGCTCCTGAAGAAATCAATGAAGAAAGAAAAGAAACCGACAAATGAAACGTCAGGCACTTAATWTTAAACACCGCATCATTCTGTCTCCTGTAATCCATGTACTGTATGTTCAGTGGCATGTTAGACAGAGGATGTTGTCGTTGTTAGTATTATAGAGTTGTTGTGTTAAATATGCGCAGTATCTTATCTGTTACGTCTCATGTCTTATGTTAATAGTCAGTTACTCTAGGTATGTTCAATGGCACACCTTCCAACATCCATTTGAGTTGTGAGAGGAGATGAGGGATGAATGACAGAGGAGAGGAGTGAGAGATGGCAGGGAAGAAAGAATTAGTGATGTCAGCTCAGCACAGTTAATATGTCAGAGAGGAGGAGATAGAGAAAGAGAGAGACAGAGAGAGAGAGAGAGAGAGAGAGAGAGAGAGAGGTATAGAGATGAGCTGTCAACCCAAGCAAGGCCACAGTGCAGCTGGATCAACTCTCTCCCACTCTCTCCTCCCCTCTTTCCATCACTATCACTTGTTTCATCTCTCTGTCTCTATTCTCCCACTTTTCCACCTCATCACATGATATCCTAAGTTTATCCTCTTTCGTCTCTCTCCTCACGATACAATCCTTCCTTTTATCCTTCAACCCCTCCCCACCACTATCGCCATACCCCTTTAACCTTCCCTCTCCATTCACTACTTTGAGTCCCTCTCCTTTCCTCCTCCAATTCCTCAATTGACCAGCTCTCCCTTCATCTATACATCTTTCTCCACTTTCCCTCTCTCCCTCCCAAAGGGGCTTCTGATGCAATTGCCTAACTTGTTTGTGCAGTCATGTGACAGTGGAGGGTGATGCCGTAGAGTGTGAGGAGAAGGTAGCGTTCACGCTCACGTCTCCGTTTGAGAAGAGGAGGATGAGGGGATGGGGGTTACGTGTGAGGAGCCGTTTCCAAACAGAGAGTGACTACCATTGGGGGCACAGAGTGGGGGGAGAGGAAGGGGGCATTTAGAGAGAGTCTGTGGTGGGGGATACGCTTCTAACCAAACCAGTAGAACCTGCTTGGAGATGTGAGATTCTCTGAAATGTTGTCGTCTTCTTATTTGTCGACCCTTTCTTACCTGCGCTGAGTTGACAGCATGCTTTTGGCATGAGATCTCCTTCTCCTTATCTTCCTCGTTCCCTCTCTCCTTCCCTTCCATCTTTCCTTCGCTCTCCTCCTCCTCTGTTKCGGCCTCGCTCTCCAGGACACGGAATTCCCAGTCCTCGAACACCCGGCCGGCTGCATCCACCGTCTCTTTCTCCTGGGAGAGAGAGAGAGAGGGACGGAGGGAGGGAAAGAGAGATGGGACAGAGAGAGAGAAAGAGAGCGGGATGGAGGGAGAGAGAGAGCGAGACGGAGGGAAAGAGAGACGGAACAGAGAGAGATGGAGGGGAAAAGAGAGTGTGATGGAGGGATGCAGAGAGAGAGAAAGTGATGAAAGAAAGATGCAGAAGGAGAGGAACAGACAGAAAATGGAAGAAAGCTGTCGATTAGTACAGAAAGAGCCTGTGGCTGAGAACACTAAAACAAAACACAACTGGTTAGACCACTCCATTCAAGAACATTAATTAAACACAGACTATAAACCCTAAGTCCTAGGTCTCTAGCTTGTGTCCCAAAGGCCACCCTATTCTCTATATAGTACACTACTTTTGACCAGGGCCGATAGMGCTCTTGTTAAAAGTACTGCACTATATTGGGAATAGGGTGCCATGTGGGACACATCCTCTGTCATCAGAATGACACGCCATGTCAGTGTCACTGCCAAAATGCACAATGAACCCTTTGTCTGCCTGCCTGCATGTCTGTCTCAGATACCTCTATGACACTTTGACCTATCAGGTACGAAGAGGTACTACAAAGATAACTAGTACCGCCGACAAGAAAGAACATACAGTAACTGAAGTCAAATAGAACGGAACTATGTCTTTGTGCCCCTGAGGCAAGCTTAGCTAGCTYTCGTGTCCCAAGGCAGTAAGTTGTGAATGTAGCTAGGGTTATGTTCTATGGCGCTGTTGTTTGTTATACTGTATCTTCGTCTTCATGTCCTTATGCACTCTTTCCTCTTCTTTCCCCTTGGGTTCTCATGCAATCCTTTATAACCATGACCAGAGAGGCTAGAATTAGAACACATGATGTGAAATGAGTTCTAACCAGAGGCAGTGTGAGACCATGCTGTCACTAGCACCTGAATTCAACTGTATATGAGGCTAGACCAAAAGCTAGCTCTCCACTGCACAAAGTTGACTTCACTTCAGGTCTCAGGGCAGGTGATGTCACTCTGCCAGGCTAGGCTACCTGTGAACTACCCCTACTACATCTAGCCAGACGAACAGGAAGAAGATGCAGTGCATTCTCTTTTACACGCAGTCTCATGGCAAGGCATAAAATCAGTTAGCTGGGTACTATTCATAAGGTACTAAACGGAAGAAAACGGACTGAAACGGGTAGGGACAACATGGACTTAAGAAGCGCTCTTTTTCTTTTTGTTTTGCWAAATGTTTTAAAACATTGCGTGCCTTAATGAATACCACCCCAGTCAGTGGACTGTTCCTGGATCAGTAAATCACCTGTTGTAGTTGGACCAGTAGCTGCTCTCTCTGGCCCTCTGGCTGACTGAGGATCAGTGTCTCCTTCTCCTCCAACCTACTCCTCAGCTCCTCAACCCGAGCCCTCTCCACCTCCAGACTGGCTCGCTCCTACAGAGAGAGAGAAAAGAGGAGGATGAGAGAGAGGGAACAGTCATCCCTTTATATAAAGATCCATCTGTTTGTTAGATCATTCCACTATCACATAGCTTAGGCCTATAGTGTAAAGTGTCACATGGAGTGATTCAGTGTCTACCTCACTGCTATAGCTACTCATGTTCAGGCCATATCACTCTTGAGTCCCAAACCATGAGATTCAAACATACCGCCTGAAGACAGGATGCTTTGGATGGTATTGAATGGAGCTCTGTCTGTGTACCGCTAACCGTCCGTCAGTCTGTCTGTGACTGTCTGTCTGCATGGCTTCTTATGCTCCTTGTGTGTACAGTACTACTGACCTTCTGTCTGTCCGTCTGTCTGTGTGTCTCCTTATGCCTGCCTTCCTCCTGCAGTGTCTGTAGATCCAGAGTGTGTCTGCGCAGCTCGTTCCTCTCCTCATGCAGCTCCCCCTCCAACAGGGCTATCTCCAACTGCAGCTGGAGTGGCAGACAGGAGAGAGAGAGAAAGAGAGAGAGAGAGAGAGAGAGAGAGAGGTTAGTCCCACAAAGAAGAATGCAGAATGTGCCTTTGAAGGAGACATTAGAAAAAAGGAGTTGGTTTGTTTTGAACAGATCCAGAATCAGACTTCATCAGGTACATTTACTGAACAGCCACCACTGTTCATAAAAATTGTTTGATATGAGACACAATCAGGGTTTAACTTGGTTCATTCATTAATCCATCGGTGTCTCACCTCTATCTTTAGCTCCTCCCTCTGCTGGTCGATCTCTGTGATTCGCTGTTGCAGCATGGAGGGCAATAGTAGGATCCTCGGTGACCGCGCCTCTAACCGTTTGGCTGGAGACTGAGAGGTAGAGAAGAGACACAGAAGATTGAAAAGAGACTATTCAACCTGGATCTAACAGTCATTCCGATGGCTCAGTTGGTTAGAGTGCGATGACTGCGGCGCCAAAGTTACCGGTTCAATTCCAGCGTTGGACACATACACTGATGTATATGTTGAGTCGCTTTGGATAGCAGCGTCTGACTCTGACCACATTACCAGAATAAACAACCAACCACCTGACGCAAGTTAACGTGAGACCCACTTCTCCTTACCCTCTCACTCTCTGTGCTGCTGCTCTCTGTGTCTGACTCCACCCCTGAAGAGGTGGGGCTTTGCCCTCCAGCCAATCGGGTGACCCACGGCGGCCGCAAGCCCTGCTCCCATCGGCTCCTCGGGGTGTCTATATTGTGAAGGTGCATTTCTGTAGGATAGAAGGAGATGGGATGATGGGAGGTTCATGACTTGGCGGAATAGGGTTAGTGCTATCTGGGATACTTGGATGTCCCTAACCTTGACCAGTACCCCTTACCTTGCCCATTTCAAATGTGAACTTCAACGGGGTGACATCCCGGATGGCAAGGACCCAGAATATAGTGGTACAATACACTGCATGGTTAAGAGCTAAAGGTGACAGTTCACAGAAGTGATACTACACTATGAGCAGTACACCAGTGTGTCAGCAGCACTAAGCTCTTTAAAGCAGAATATCCCCCTGACTTCCAGAAAATATTGATGGAGGTTGATGGAGAAAACACCCAGGAAAAAGCAATAGTGAAAGAGATGAGAGAACACAGGATGTGAGAAGGTGGTTTGGGATTGTATTTCAGGACAGGGACTGTTAGCACAAGGCTTTTGCTGTATGGACAGAGGTTACTGTACAGTAAACAATGCCTATTTACCTCACAGCTTTTTGAAGTGCATTGTGGGGAAGCAAGGCACACAAATTTGAGTCAGTGCAATGATGTGGTCTTACAATAACCATACACAGATATACATAGAAACAAGGGAATTCACCTTTAAAGTACTATTCACTATACATAGTACTATACACTGTACATAGTACTATACACGGCTCCCACACAACACAAAGCCACATTATGAACGATTTGCATCACTGCTGAGGTCTTGGATGGAGAATTCTCAGCAATAACTAGGTTATTGAATGTCTTTATGTCACTTGCTCATATGAGTGTAATCAGTAGTAAAATAGCAGCAAATATGATGTAACGACCAAGCAGTGCACACACACACTCACTCACCATGCAACCAACCACACACAACACACACACACACACACACAAACACACCCACACCACAACACACACAACCACACACACCACAAAACACACCACACACCACACTGGGAAATAGATCGGATTCCATTGTCCAAACTTTCACCCTCTCTACTCCTCTCAATTCGTCCTCTCTGAACTTTCTCTCTCTCTCCTTTCTCGTCCTCTCCTCCTCCTGCTCTCTCTCTCCTCTCCCTAGCACAGGCTTATTGCGGATGGGGCCTTGGAAGATGGCGGCTGGAGATAAATATACAACTCTGATATGAGTGAGGGCTTCCAAACACAGACTGGCACACTGACACAGAGACAGACAGAGGAGGGAGAGAGAGGGGGACAGAGAGTGGAGGAGGAGAGGAGACGAGTGGGGGGAGAGGGGAGAGGGGGGAGGAAGTGGGTTCTAAAATGTCAGAGGCCAGTGTCATATTTCCAGTGAGGAAATGGAAAACAGTCCGAGTGTGTGGTATATAACTTCACAGAGCTGTACACAGGACACACAATACTATGTTGTTTATAGAAGAATAGTGAATGGTTGCATGCAGGAATTATGTATATACTGTGTTTTTAATTGTGTATGTGTGTGTGCGTGTGTGTGTGTGTGTGTATGGATGCACGCATGTTGAAGAGGATGGCTACCATTCATCAATACCCATAATTACACATAAATATTTGACAAAGTAATACCGTATGCCAAATTCCATATGGTGAAGTTATTAGATACTATTACTTTCATTCCATAAATGTAGATATTACATGTAATGGACACCACATGGAGGTCATGCTTTGGGAAGAGGGCAAAATTAGAGTGAACGCTGGTGAGGAGAAATCTTTGTTTAAACCAAGACTGACTCACATCCATATGACCCAAACGGACGTTTGCATTATCCGGTTGAGATACACTATCAACAGTAAGAGAGACTGTAGTGTTGGAGAGAGAGTCATGCAGGAGTAAAGTCCATTCTGTCATGTCAACACAGATGCTATTCAAAAGCAACAAAACAAAGGCTAAACAAACACACCAGGGTTGAGTCCGTAATGGCACCCTATTGCCTACATTTGACCAGGGCCCATGGACAACAATACAGAGAAAAGAGAGGACGGGAGGGAGGGAGGGAGAGAACACAAAGAGACTAACTTAAAAGGATGGAAAAGAAAGTGAGTAGAAAGGGACATAATTAAGGGGAAAGGGCAACGGTATAATAGAGAGGAAGATTAAGCTGAACATTTTTGTGTTAATGTGCTGAAAATAGGTATTGATTACAAAGGAGTGGCAGGAGAGATGAGAGAGTGGAAGAAACAGAGGCAATCCCAAGGAAGGAGGGAGGGAGGGAGGGAGGGAGGGAGGGTGATAAAGCTGTGCGATCCAGTTCCACTAAATGTCCTGAACTGATGCGATACCGATAAATAGATCAATAAGTTTATAACATTCATGTGCACCAGTTTTTTTGTATTACGCTTTAAACTACTACTACTAGTTTGATGATTGTAGCCATCACGTGTCCCATTAACAAATCACCCATATTAACTAAARGTATTTCATTTCAAACTTCACATTTCTCTAGTATAGGCTACTTATCGTAATGAACGATATCAGCATGGTCGGTATGGTCATGTCGATCATTTTCAGTTTATGGCCGCAGCTCTAGTGTGTGTTATACAACTACTGTCCTATCTGGAGGTGACACAATGCGTAACCCTCAAGTCCGAGGTCTGCAGACTCACTCACTCAATCTCTCACACTGTAGTGCTAATCTTTCCCCTCGACTCAGCAATAACCAGCAACAGTTGAAGCGTCATAGCCCTAGTACACACACAAGAACATACACGCCCTCTCAACAGTGATCGATCATACACCAACAGAAGCAAGGATTCCACAATAATTAGTTTCCACAATCCTTACTACCAACACGCAAACACACAGAAAGAGATAGAGAAAAAAAGTACACAATTGGAGTCCCTTGATACTTGTCCCTCCTCCCTCGCACTGCAGTTGGTAATATGCAATCATATCTAAAGAAGTGGAAGTCTGTACACTCTTGACCCACCTGTGTTGACAGGATTACAGGACTGGGATTCAATTCAATTCAATCAACTTAATTCATCCCTGAGGGGCAATTATTGCTAGCAGCCATAAGCTACTGATTGGTGTGCGTGTGTGTGCGTTGCGCGCGTGTGTGTGTGTGTGTGTGTTTGTGTGTGTGCGTGTGTACGAGCCAATGTTCTTCCTCTAGCCCCTTTAAAACCACTTGAGGTCAGGTTTGGATCCTGTTAAACTTCAGCTGACGGAATCATCATAAACCCCCTGAGTGACAACGCTCATGTGTTGGCCTATCAGCCTTATCTATCTGAAGAGGACAGGCTGCAGCCACAGTCATAGATATACAGTTCAACAAACTCTGTTTGATCATTTGACGGTGGCCATTTTGGTACCATAAAGTCCAAGACAATTGTCTTGTGTTGGAATGTTCATGGAACGTTTTGTGTGAATATGGAGAATCATTTGACAAACTCAGTGACAGCAGAATACAGCAGTACTTCTACAATTAGGGATGCACGATACATCGGTGAACATATCGGAATCGGACGATATTAGCTAAAAATGCCAACATCGGTATCGGTCCGATGTCTAGTTTAACGCCTATGTGAAAAACGATGTCAAAGCTGACGTGCATACCAATATAACACAGGAACGTGACGTAATGACGCCATGTAAAATGTTGCGCTACAGGTGCAACAAAGAATTCCTAACCTAGTCCACAATGTCTGCTGTGTGAATCGAGCAGTAAACAAGTCGAGCAAGTAAGAAAATTTCAGCAAGACAACTCAAAGGCGAAATCCATTAACGCCAAGGTAATGGAATTCATTGCCCTTGACAATCAACCATTCTCTGTCGTGGGTGATGTTGGCTTTCGCGACTGGACTGGTTCGCAACTTGCAGGCATTGGGTTCACATCAACAAACACTTCTAAGACTGGAAGGGCATGTGCCTGTCTCTCACATAGTCACACTGACTGACTGATTTACACAACATGCCTACCACTTTGAAGACGCAAAATATTTTTTATTGTGAAACAAACAAGAAATAAGACAAAAAAACAGAAAACTTGAGCGTCCATAACTATTCACCCCCCCAAAGTCAATACTTTGTAGAGCCACCTTTTGCAGCAATTACAGCTGCAAGCCTCTTGGGGTATGTCTCTATACGCTTGGCACATCTAGCCACTGGGATTTTTGCCCATTCRTCAAGGCAAAACTGCTCCAGCTCCTTCAAGTTGGATGGGTTCCGCTGGTGTACAGCAATCTTTAAGTCATCCCACAGATTCTCAATTGGATTGAAGTCTGGGCTTTGAATAGGCCACTTCAAGACATTTAAATGTCTCCCATTAAACCACTCGAGTGTTGCTTTAGCAGTATGCTTGCGGTCATTGTCCTGCTGGAAGGTGAACCTCCGTCCCAGTCTCAAATCTCTGGAAGCTTGAAACAGGTTTCTCTCAAGAATTTCCCTATATTTAGCGCTATCCATCATTCCTTCAATTCTGACCAGTTTCCCAATCATTGCCGATGAAAAACATCCCCACAGCATGATGCTGCCACCACCGTGCTTCACTGTTGGGATGGTGTTCTCGATGTGATGAGAGGTGTTGGGTTTGCGCCAGACATAGCGTTTTCCTTGATGGCCAAAAAGCTAAATTTTAGTCTCATCTGACCAGAGAACCTTCTTCCATATGTTTGGGGAGTCTCCCACATTCCTTTTGGCGAAAACCAAACGTGTTGGCTTATTTTTTTCTATAAGCAATGGCTTTTCTCTGGCCACTATTCTGTAAAGCTCAGCTCTGTGGAGTGTACAGCTAAAAGTGGTCCTARGGACAGATACTCCAATCTCCGCTGTGGAGCTTTGCCGCTCCTTCAGGGTTATCTTTGGTCTCTTTGTTGCCTCTATGATTAATGCCCTCTTAGCCTGGTCTGTGAGTTTTGGTGGGCGGCCCTCTCTTGGCAGGTTTGTTGTGGTGCCGTATTCTTTCCATTTTTTAATAATGGATTTAATGTTGCTCCGTAGATTGTTCAAAGTTTCTGATATTTTTTTATAACCCAACCCTGATCTGTACTTCTCCACAACTTTGGAGAGCTCATTGGTCTTCATAGTGCCGCTTGCTTGGTGYTGCCCCTTGCTTAGTGGTGTTGCAGACTCTGGGGCCTTTCAGAACAGGTGTACATATACTGAGATCATGTGACAGATCATGTGACACGTAGATGGCACACAGGTGGACTTTATTTAACTAATTATGTGACTTCTGAAGGTAATTGGTTGCACCAGATCTTATTTAGGGGTTTCATGGCAAAGGGGGTGAATACATATGCACGCACCACATTTCCGTTTTATTTTTTAGATTTTTTTTAACCCATTTTATTTTATTTTTTTCACTTCACCAATTTGGACTATTTTGTGAATGTCCATTACATTAAATCCAAATAATAATATATTTAAATTACAGGTTGTAATGCAACAAAATAGGAAAAACACCAAGGGGGGTGAATACTTTTGCAAGGCACTGTAGCGCGACAAACGTAAGAAACAAAATACTTAAGTATGGCATGCCGTATGCGTGCGTGAGTGCAGAGGGTTTGTTTTCACTATGTGTTCAAAGCAAGGGCACCAGGGAAAAATGTTACACAGACAACACATGAACACAACTGACCTGGTCCTGACATTCAATTAAAGGGACAGTCCACATTCTCGCTGTCCCTGGTGGCCAGACCAAGTATAAACACAAACAAACAAAACCATATACACCAATAAGCATATTATTTGTACATGTTTGGTCATATTTGCCTTACTCTTAGTTTTTTAAGAAGGGTACACTAGCAAACACATCCCCCTCAGTCTTCCAGAGAATTTCAGGGTGAAAATCAAATGTATGGACTGTGCCTTTAACCTTTGTCTGGCTGATATTGAGCAAAAGCTGCTGTTACCTGAGAAACATAAAAACACCAGAATTTTCTGCATTGGTGAGCACTTTGCTGCACTATCCTCAAGAAAGGCATCAGGTGTTACAATGTTACATCCATAACCCACCAGCAGTTCAAGTAGCTAAAGTGTATCTCTTCCTTGAGTCCAGAAGACTTAAAAAAGGAAACTTACTGTCATCCGTGTATGCCATTCTGCATATTGAGGGAGAAGTATGTAATCAACATACTGATTATGATGAATTGTGCTCCATTCAAACCGACTATTCTGTCTAGTCTGCCAGCCTCACAATGGGCTAGCACAGAATGTCAATAGTGGTCAACTGTAACAATGAAGGACATTTACATCAGTAACAATAAAGGGCATTTCCATAGACTACAGTTACTGTATTGCTCAGGTCTCTAGTACTCCGCAGAGGATTACAGCGGAACTATCCAACCCCCACCTGACCTGTTAGCCATGAGCACATTGTGACATCTGACAGATCAGGTGCACTGGAATACCTAGGATGTGTCCAAAATGTCAATCCATTTCCTTTATTGTTCGAAAGTAATGCACTATATATCAAATCAAAAATCAAATCAAATGTTATTTGTCACATGCGCCGAATACAACAGGGGTAGACCTTACAGTGAAATGCTTAATATCCCCGCAAAAGTAAGAAATAAAAGTAAGAAATAGTTAAAGAGCAGCAGTGAAATAACAATAGCGAGGCTATGTACAGGGGGTACCGGTGCAGTGTCAATATGTGGGGGCACCGGTTAGTCGAGGTAATATGTACATGTAGATAGAGTTATTAAAGTGACTATGCATAGATAATACCAGAGAGTAGCAGCAACATAGAAGGGGCGGGGGGGGTCAATGCAAATAGTCTGGGTTCAGGAGCCTTATGGCTTGGGGGTAGAAGCTGTTTAGAAGTCTCTTGGACCTAGATTTGGTGCTCCAGTACCGCTTAACATGCGTGCAGTAGCAGAGAGAACAGTCTATGACTAGGGTGGCTGGAGTCTTTGACAATTTTTAGGAAGACACCGCCTGGTATAGAAGTCCTGGATGGCAGGAATCTTGGCCCCGGTGATGTACTGGGACGTATGCACTACACTCTGTAATGCCTTGCGGTTGGAGGCCGAGCAGTTGCCATACCAGGCAGTGATGCAACCAGCCAGGATACTCTCAATGGTGCAGCTGTAGAACCTTTTGAGGATCTGAGGACCCATGCTAAATCTTTTCAGTCTCCTGAGGGGGAATAGGTTTTGTCATGCCCTCTTCACAACTGTCATGATGTGCTTGGACCATGTTAGTTTGTTGGTGATGTGGATGCCAAGGAACTTGAAGCTCTCAACCTGCTCCACTACAGCCCTGTCGATGAGAATGGGGGCGTGATCTGTCCTCCTTTCCTGTAGTCCACAATCATCTCCTTTGTCTTGATCACATTGAGGGAGAGGTTGTTGTCCTTGCAGCACAAGGTCAGGTCTCTGACCTCCTCCCTATAGGCTGTCTCGTCATTGTCGGTGATCAGGTCTACCACTGTTGTGTCATCGGCAAACTTAATGATGGTGTTGGAGTTGTGCCTGGCCGTGCAGTCATGAGTGAACAGGGAGTACAGGAGGGGACTGAGCACGTACCCCTGAGGGGCCCCCATGTTGAGGATCAGCGTGGCGGATGTGATGTTACTTACCCTTACCACCTGGGCCCTTAGCTTAGTGATGAGCTTTGAGGGAACTATGATGTTGAACGCTGAGCTGTAGTCAATGAATAGCATTCTCACATAGGTGTTCCTTTTGGCCAGGCGTGAAAGGGCAGTGTGGAGTGTAATAGAGATTGCATCATCTGTAGATCTGTTGGGATAGGTATGCAAATTGGAGTGGGTCTCAGGTTTCTGGGATAATGGTGTTGATGTGAGCCATGACCAGCCTTTCAAAGCACTTCATGGCTACAGARGTGAGTGCTACGGGTCGGTAGTCATTTAGGTAGGTTACCTTAGTGTTCTTGGGCACAGGGACTATGGTGGTCTGCTTGAAACATGTTGGTAATACAGACTCAGACAGGGAGAGGTTGAAAATGTCANCTTGGGCACAGGGACTATGGTGGTCTGCTTGAAACATGTTGGTAATACAGACTCAGACAGGGAGAGGTTGAAAATGTCAGTGAAGACACTTGCCATTTGGTCAGCGCATGCCCGGAGTACACGTCCTGGTAATCCGTCTGGCCCTGGGGCCTTGTGAATGTTGACCTGTTTAAAGGTCTTACTCACATCGGCTGCGGAGAGCATGATCACATAGTCGTCTGGAACAGCTGATGCTCTCATGCATGTTTCAGTGTTACTTGCCTCGAAGCGAGCATAGAAGTTATTTAGCTTGTCTGGTAGTCTCCTGTCACTGGGCAGCTCTCAGCTGTGCTTCCCTTTGTAGTCTGTAATAGTTTGCAAGCCCTGCCACATCCGACGAGCGTCGGAGCCGGTGTAGTACGATTCGATCTTAGTCCTGTGTTGACGCTTTGCCTGTTTGATGGTTCGTCGGAGGGCATAGCGGGATTTCTTATAAGCTTCCGGGTTAGAGTCCCGCTCCTTGAAAGCGGCAGCTCTACCCTTTAGCTCAGTGCAGATGTTGCCTGTAACCATGGCTTCTGGTTGGGGTATGTACGTACAGTCAATGTGGGGACGACGTCATCGATGCACTTATTGATCAAGCCAGTGACTGATGTGGTGTACTCTTCAATGCCATCGGAAGAATCCCGGAACATATTCCAGTCTGTGTTAGCAAAACAGTCCTGTAGTTTAGCATCTGCTTCATCTGACCACTTTTTTAATGACCGAGTCACTGGTGCTTCCTACTTTAATTTTTGCTTGTAAGCAGGAATCAGGATAGAATTATGGTCAGATTTGCCAAATGTTGGGCGAGGTGGAGCTTTGTACGTGTCTCTGTGTGTGGAGTAAAGATGGTCTAGAGTTTTTCTCCCTCTTGTTGTACATTTAACATGCTGATAGAAATTAGGTAAAACTAATTTAAGTTACCATGCATTTAAAGTCCCCGGCCACTAGGAGCGCTGCCTCTGGATGAGCGTTTTCCTGTTTGCTTATGGCGGTATACAGCTCATTGAGTGCGGTCTTAGTGCCAGCATTGGTCTGTGGTGGTATGTAGACAGCTACGAAAAATACAGATGAAAACTCTCTAGGTAGATAGTGTGCTCTACAGCTTATCATGAGATACTCTACCTCAGGCGAGCAAAACCTTGAGACTTCCTTAGATATCGTGCACCAGCTGTTGTTTACAAATATACATAGACCGCCACCCCTTGTCTTACCAGAGGCTGCTGTTCTATCATGCCGATAGAGTGTATAACCCGGCAGCTGTATTTTATTCATGTCGTCGTTCAGCCACGACACGGTGAAACATAAGATATTACAGTTTTTAATGTCCCGTTGGTAGCTTATACATGCTTTTAGTTTGTCCCATTTATTTTCCAGTGATTGTGCGTTGGCTAATAGTACGGATGGCAAAGGCCGATTAGCCACTCATCGCCTGATCCTCACAAGGCACCCCGATCTCCTTCCGCGAAATCTCCATCTCTTTCTCCTGCGAATGACAGGGATGAGGGCCTGTTCGGGTGTCTGAGGTAAATCCCTCTCGTCCGACTCATTAAAGAAAAATGATTCATCCAATTCAAGGTGAGTAATCGCTGTTCTGATGTGCAGAAGCTATTTTCAGTCATAAGAGACTGTAGCAACAACATTATGCACAAAATAAGTTAGAAACAATGCGAAAAAACTAACAAAATAGCACGGTTGGTTAAGAGCCAATAAAACAGCAGCCATCCTCTCCAGCGCCATGATACATTTTTGTATGTCAGAAATGACCTGGTCAAAAGTAGTGTACCATATAGGGAATATGATGCCATTTTGGACCCTACCCACTGGGCACAGACGTCAGTTCAACTTCTATTCCTGGTTCGACGTAAATTCATTGAAATGATGTGGAAACAACTTTGATTCAACCAGTGTATGCCCAGTGGGTAGTGACCATACCAGTCTCAGCTGTATGACCTCAGAGCCCACTTAGCAATGCTTCGGTGGTCTATGGAAGGCTACAGTAGTCTAAGGAGGGCTATCAGGAAGCTGTCATCACCACACTGTGTCCTGACACATCAGGTTCCCAGGAATACATGGTGACCAGTCTGAGCTGTATGACCTCAGAGCTATGACAGAGCCCACTGAGATAGGCTATGATGGTTTACAGGGGGACTATGGGCTGAGAGAGGAAACTGTCATTACCATACTGGGGCCTGAGCAGGAAGAGCAGCTGAGAGGAACCAGGGTCATATTCATTAGGGCACCCAAACATGTTTTAAAAACAAACATGAGCGTTTCTTATTGGATAAGTCCAGGAAGTCCCTCCCCACTTCAGTCTGTTTTTTTCCCTTTGGTACCTAATGAATATAACCAAGGCTGGACAGCTCTGTGTGGCGTCTATCTGTCAGATGAGAGGTGAGATATCATGACTAACTGTCTTCTAGGTGTGAGGGCAGATAGGCCTATTGTTAGACTCCTAGAATTATACTGTAGCTGAGCCAACTGGCTACTGTTGGGGAATACATTATTTTTGTTTTTAGGAGACCAAAGGGTTGAAGACTAAAATACAAGCTAGGATCATTGATTGTTAGGGAAGACGATTAGTTGTATTTCCTGTATGTTAATTAGCAAGTAAGATACCCTATAGGCCTAATTGTTTCTCCAATAAAGTAGATTATCACACTATGATACCACTGCATTAATAGAAAAATTCACGCAAATGTGACTTGTGCATATTTCAACACTGCAAAACTGACTGGAATGGTCCGAAGACACCACTAATTACACAGACTTTGAATATATGCTAGTTCAACAACATTAGCAGAGATTCCAGTGGGCTGAGCAAATCTCTCCGTTCTGAGGTCAGCGAAATAACGACCCATTAATGACAGGCTAGGTCCCAGATATAGAGCTGTCCGTACAAGTGCAGCCAAAAAAGGGGCGTGAGAGAAAAAGAAAGAAGGAGAGATTGAACACAGAAGAGAGATATGTGCTCTCGACTCCCCTGACGGCTACCCACCCAGGCAATCTTTTCTCTCCACCTCTGTCAGCGTCATCCTATACTCCCCCTCTCATTTGTTTACACGATGAGCCCGATGGAAATGATAAACAACATATATCAGAAGAGTCTGGTAAACAAATGTGAGTTTACATAAACTGAGGAAAACAATGCCATGGGAAAGGAGGTTTGGGACATTAAGAAAACCATGTTTGAATTAGAACCACATATGGTCCTCTCACCTTTTCACAGTGAAAATTACACATTGAAAAGCTATAGGCCTGGAGGACATGTTTAGCCCATCTAACTACTTATGCTCAAGCACAAAGTCCCAAATATTGGGTAATCAAATAGAATGTTGTCATAGAATCTTGAGTATCTGGATGTTCATAATTATACAACCAAGCATTCTGACATTTTAAAAACTACTAAACCTCCCAAAAAGTTATTCTTTAAGTTAGCATGTACACAATTTGCATAAATAGTTTTTTAAAAAGTAGGCTATTTGGCTTGGTGTGAACTAACAGACTAATGATAGCTGTACTATTTAATATAGTCCATTTATATAAATGGCATAGTCCTATCGTTTACTTATATAAATAGTTTAGAAATTAGGCTACAGTAGCCTACTGGCTTTCTGTAAACATAATCATAGAGATTCTGTGTTCCGTTTATTTACATGCTCTGTCAAGTTCAAAGTGACATCATCCCTTCTCATGACACAGATGAAGTCCATTTATAAACAGACGACCACTTTAAGTAGATAATTAACACTGAAGGTAGCTACTGTGGAATAATAATAATCCTCGTGTTATCATATCGCGATCATTCACCAGCTACAATGTATCAAACTACAGCGACACAGAACAGAAACACAGAACTAATGCCTTACCTGAGAATATGCCGTTTTCTCTTCAAAAGGGTTTTTGTTGTGGGGAACGTGTATTGTTGTCGCTGAATTTGAAGAAAATAGACGCTCATAAAAATAGAGTGACTAAATAAAGAAGTGATGGGTTTGGACCGGGCGCGCGCTTTCGCTTTCAATCATACGAACTATATCCAGAGAAGTTTCAGAGTTTCTGTTTGCTGTCATATACCGCCTGAATACATTTGATGTCTATATTTTCCTCTCTCCTCTTTGGTTTGATTCAATCCTTTCAAATAACTCCCAGTGAAAATGACAGATCGTAGTGAGCTGTCGTCGTCAACAGGTGAAATGGAATGCATGTGAGGCGGGCACACTGTCAGACACAAAGTTGGTGTGAAAATGCGCCTGAGCGCGTCACTAACTGACTACACAGTTTGTGGTCTGTTTGTGAGGGGGCTCCGCACCGAAATGAGAACTCTCTTCTGGGATTTCCCGCGACGACAGGGCTTTGTCATTGTAATGCACTCGTTATAGGCTCGCTATAGGCTAACGCAAAAGCAGTTTGGCCTGGCACCCTGCCAACACAGCTCGCGGGTTTTGTGTCACTTTCAATGCCAAGGGCCCTTGGAAAGCATCAATAGCTGCCACGTAAATCTCTCCTCCACTCTCTTTACTATACCCAAGGGCCTTTATCAGCCCCTGCTCCCTTAACAGTTCTGTCTCAATGAGCTGATAGTGTAATCATAGATTATTCCCTCAGTCTGCCCCTAAACAAGGGCATGTGGACAGGGTGAGAGAGAATGCCTGGAGTCAGGGTTGGTAGCAGACCGTGAGTGGGAAAAGAGAGTGAAAAGGGTAAAAGAGAGAGCAGATGGAAGGGGCAGGGTACAGACTGGGTGAAAGAACAGCTGGTGACTTGTAAAAAAGCACAACAAAGTCAAATAATAGTGCCTTTTTTTCACAGGCGAAACACTGCCACAACAACATGTTAAGTTGCCTATTTTTTGTCTATGTATGTTTTGGCTTATAAATGATTTTTTTAAAGTTCAAAATAAAACATAGCTTAGGTGTGATGGCAACACTGGTCACACCCTGTGCATCTCAAAACAATGAACGCAGGCGTTTCTGTCAGTAGGTAGGTGAAAGAAGAGTTGCCTAATGTGGATGTTCTGTTTGTCTCTAGTGGTGACAGGGACAGCTGGCAGATGAAGTGGTGTGAAGATGTATGTGACAACAACACAATGTCATCTTTTCTTCAGACTTCTAGTTCTTTCTTTTTTTTTCTCACTTTGAATAAATCTTCTCTATTTCCATCCGAAGGTTACAGTAGAAACCTAAAAGTTCAGTCATTTCACACATGGTGTGTCCGGTGTCTTTAAACGCAGTCAAACCAATCTGTCACTTTTGTTACAGCAAAGGCATGAACTGCTCAAGTAACCATACTCAAATATTTACATACAGAAGGAAGGGTACAGTACCTTTGAGATGAATCTGAGAAGTATGAGCTCACAGTGGACCATTATTATGAAATGATCAGGCAGGTTTCAGAGACAGAGACATGGTTGAGTCAGAGCCAGACACTCCCATCTCACCAAACCTGTCTACCAGGTAGAGACTAGTCAATGGGCCGTGGGACAAAAACTAATGTAGTATGCTACTAGGCTAGACACACAGCTAAGTGGAATCCTAAGGCTAAGCCGATTATGTTGGTGTATTCAGGACATTACAATATGGTATTATATAAAGCGGCTGAGAGAATAACAGGATGATACCGGCTAATTAAGTGGTAGATAGAGAAACAAGCACACAAAGGCATGGCAATGACGAGTTTTGGACTCTCGCAATGGAAACTTGGCCCACAGTGATTTCAAATGCAAATAGAAGAGTTAGGTTTTCCTGGTATGCAAAAAGACCATGGCTGGCAACAGTCAGAGTACTGTGTGTGTGTACAGGATGTGTGTGTTTGTCTGTGTGTATTGCCTTGACTAGGGGATGCTGGAAAGGCCATGTGGAAGAGCTCAATTGTGTCAGTCAGCATTCATGAATACTAAACCATGAACGGAACCTTCTATCAGAGCATTTTCCATAAGTTACACTGCAAATCTGCAATTTATACAGGTGTAGTCAAAGAAAGAGTTCATTCAGACATTTACATTTGAACAATCTTGATTTAATATAAAACTAGGTCATCTTAATGTTCACATTTTTCCAGGAGATTGTATTATAAAATGTTACAATGTACATGGCAATGTTTAATGATCATTAATGCATCTTTTACTATACAATTTCAGTATRTGTACACCCACCAAATCATGACCACTGCTTTTTTTTCATAGGCAAACAAGGAGGAATGTATGTTCAAATTGGAAATAAAATATATACAACATTAAGTTGTGGCTGGGTGAAAATCATTTCCCTCTTCCTCCCAATAGTGCTTAAAGTGAAATCCTAAAATCGATTTACATTTACATCATTTAGCAGACGCTCTTATCCAGAGCGACTTACAAATTGGTGCATTCACCTTATGATATCCAGTGGAACAACCACTTTACAATAGTGCATCTAACTCTTTTAAGGGGGGGGTTAGAAGGATTACTTTATCCTATCCTAGGTATTCCTTAAAGAGGTGGGGTTTCAGGTGTCTCCGGAAGGTGGTGATTGACTCCGCTGACCTGGCGTCGTGAGGGAGTTTGTTCCACCATTGGGGTGCCAGAGCAGCAGATTTGACATTCAAACCTCATGGAGTCCACACACCAGGTTTGCAGGCACCGCAATATCTGGCAGAGAGAGAAATAACAAATCAACATCTTGTTTCTATCAGTGAATTGAGAAGAGCTTACACTAACAAGTAATCAAATCGATGCGCAAAGGACAGTTTGAAAGAGTACAGTATGTGTAACATATTGCCATCTCTTCACGGATAGCTTTGTCATGCTCATTCTCGTGATAATGTTTAAGTGAGGTGAAAGACCACTGATAATAACTCTATTGTACTACAATAGTTGTATATAATCTAGATACTAATAGGCCCTATAGTAATATAATAGTATTATAATCATACACAACAACAGATTCTATTGTAATAGAATGGCTGCAGAGGGTGGACTGTCTGAGATACCTATCTTAGCAGGCTTGGGGAGGTTCAGCTTGGTCATGATGTCCACAAACTCTTCCACGCTCTTGGTCAGGCGGGGGTTAAACCTCCTCTCCTCGCCCACGGTGGAGGCCGTCTGACCTGCAGCACAGGGTTAACAGGCCTGTTAGCAATACAACACAATGATGATTCAATGACTACACTCAACTGTAGAACACACAGTCTGATCTGGCTTAGGAATGACTCAGAAGAGAACAGAGTTGAAAATGAAAGTAGACAAATGGTGAAGAGTGGTGGTACAGCACACCGGACAAGTTAACTTCGTAAAGTCTATGGAAACGATAGTGATAGCACTGTGAGAGTATACAAGCCTTCTGGGTATGCTTGTACGAAATTATTGGTGAGGCTATCCCCAAGAGCATAGATGTAAAAAAAGGAACTCTTGCAAGGAAAGGGGTCAGGGGATATACACATTACACTGGAATACAATAACACTATTGCATAAAGAGGATGTCTTGTCCACCTTTGTAGTCATGTGCAGGGAAGACGAGGCACTGGGGAGGTAATGTGAAGATCTTCTGGTGGATTGATTCATAGAGCCTCCTAGAGCAGCCTGGGAAGTAGATAAACAAACAGATCAGGGTTGTTTTCATTGGACCCCAAACAAACGGACTGAAACAGGGAGGGACTGCCTGGACTTGTCTGATAAGAAACACTAATTTACACTTTTCCGTTCCAAAACGTTTTCCGTCGCATGCTCTATTGAACATAACCCAGGAGTAGGCTACGGTTCAGTGACTATTCGTGATCAGACTACACTGAAAAAAAAGGCTACAATACTGCCACCTTGTGTCCACTAAGCATAAAACATCGCAACAAGTGTGGGTGAGGAAATGATCCACAAACTTTTCATGCATTGTATAAAAACAGTTCTGACCAAAGAATTGGGAAACAATAGCGTATAGGGATGAAAGTCTGTGACATACCCTGATAATATCTCCATGGCTAGACAGATCACCACAGAGGTCAAAAATCAGAGAGAATATGACTGAGTCACACTATAGTACTGTTTTGGCTTAGATATTTTCTTTTCACATTGTCAAGTCCAGCATGGATTCAGTCTTGTGGATGCCCAACCAGGCCAGTGCATTGCAGTACATTTGTCTTGGCTCTGCTCGGTTTAGCTTAGTAGTGTGGAAAAGGTTAACGTTACCCTGCTGGAAGTCTGTCCTTCCACAGCCCCTGATTAGCAGGGTGTCCCCAGTGAAAGCCATGCTCTGGTCCCCTGTCACCAACGTCACACAGCCGTCTGTGTGTCCTGGAGTCTCCCTCACCGTCAGATACTGAGGGACGAGAGAGGCAGTAAGAGGGATTACAGAAAACAAGGGAGGGGGAAGTAAAGAGGAGAAAGGGAGTGWGAAGGAGAGATGAAGAAGGTGAATACAGCTGAAGCATTTAGAGCAGTGGACAGCAACCCTGGTCCTGGAGAGTAACAGTACATGATGTGTAGGCTTTTGTTTCAGCCCAGCAGTCGTACTCAGTTGAAAAAAAAACTGTAAACCTATGACTCTCCAGGACCATGGATTTTGGGTGACCACAAATTGGGGTAGGCCCAGACCCATACTGTATTCTCTATAGCTATATGGCTGTAGGTAGGTCTGTTCTCACATGTTTGCCAAAGCTGATCTTATCTCCCTCTGATAGCAGGATGTCTGCACTGGCCCCGCTGTGCTTGGAGATGGCACTCTTCATCCCAAACAGCCTGTTCTTCAGCTGTCCTGTGCCTGTGATGTGGTCTGCATGGCAGTGAGTGTTCACTAATAGGGGGGGGGGGGGGGGGGGGTGGTACAGGGTATATGTCATCTTAAACAAGGAAAGGATAAAACAAGGAGATCAAAATTGGATGTAGGATTAGTGTGTGTGTGTGTGTGTGTGTGTGTGTGTGTGTTGATTTGATTTTTGATTAGGATCTCTTTTAGTCCCCATTTGGACTAATCTTCTAAGAGTACTTAAACATTAAAATACAATTTATAATACAAACACATTTTCACATATAACACACTATTACAAACATACATAATATACTAACATAATGACCCAATAAATACTCAATCTAAAAAATATTGATTCTTCATCTAGTATAGTCCCACAACATTTCTATGTATTATATTTAAAATGTTTTAAAATAATGTTTAAATGTATATATTGAAAGGTTTCTAGTTTGCTCAGTTAATTTATTCCATTTCTTTATTGCTTTAAATCAAAATGTTATTTTGCTATTTCTCTTTTCTGTCTGGATAATGCATAGATGGTGGACAATCTATTCCTAGCATTTACGGAATGTCTGTCTCTTACCAACTGAATACCGTTGTGAATAGAACTTGACCGTTTTAAATTATGTATATTATGAAATAAAAATAAGCATGTTTTTTTCAATTATCTTGTCGATTGATGACCAACCAAGAACACTGCGCATGACTGCAACAGAAGAACCATATCTCCACCTTAAAACAATCCTTGCTGCTTTGATCTGTACATTCTGCAGCCTCCTAACTTCACTTGATGATGCATTTCCCCAGACCACAGAACAGTAGTTCACCTGACTCTCAATTAATGCTTGTGTTATTTGCTGAAMAATTTTTCCTGGTAAATATTTAGCTATCCTTCTGATTATGCATGCTGTTTTAATAWWWWWRTTTATACATAGATTAGTTATTTGAGACGACCACGATAAGCAGTTGTCTAGCTGTACTCCCAATAGTTTGGTTTCTGCCACTTCTTCAATTTGTACTCCTCCCATACTTAATTGTATCCCATGCTGTTTTGGCCTTTTCCTAYTTGAACAGACCAACATAACTTTGGGTTTTCTTGGTGTTTAAAACAAGTTTGTTTTGGCAAACCCACTCCCTGATATTCTCCAAATCTCCTTGCAAAGCCTGCTGTACCTGTTGAACCGATTGTCTGGCTGCATAAATTGGAGTATCATCTGCAAATATAGTAGCTTGAGTTTCAACTAAGGCATAGGGAAGGTCGTTGGTATATATTAAATAAAGAAGTGGCCCAAGGCAGCTGCCCTGCGGTATTCCYCAGTTTAACACACGAGGGGAAGAAAATGAACCATTGGTATAGGTGGACTGTTTCCTGTCAGTTAGATATGACTGTACCCAATTCAATGCTACCTCCTTAAAACCATAATGCGTTAATTTTGTCAAAATTATTTCATGATCCACTAAATCAAATGCTGCACTGAAATCTAAAAATAGTACACCCACAAACTTGCCATTATCCATAGCATTGAGCCACTGGTCAGTCATTTCAACCAATGCAGTGGTAGTGGAATGTTTTTTGCGATAAGCATGCTGATTGGCTGTAATCAGATCATTCTTTTCCATGTACTCCCATGTGGGAGTGAGTTAGTGTGTAAGTGGATGGGTGAGTGAGTGAGTGAGTGCATGTCTATGTGTGTGTGGACGTGCTTGTGCTAGCGAGCGCATGCTTGTGTGTTTGTCRATGTTTTAGAGACATCCAAGTTACCTGCCACTTTCAGGTTGAAACCCAGTTCCTCTATGAGTTTCAGATCCCTGTCCACTGTCTCCAGTACTGGATCAATGAGGACCGCCTCCCTGCTCTCTGTATCAGCCAGTAGATAGGTGTAGGTGCTGCTCACTGACTCAAACAGCTGTAAAGGTTGGAACAAGCAAGGACAGGTGAGTGAGTAACCATAGGTTATAAAAGACGAGGGGCAGTACAGTATGCTATTACATAACACACATCATGCCTGTATATTGATCGTGGCTGATAATATATGGGTGTGTAGTCTTTTATGGTGATAAGGGGTTTGTTGTTTTTGGCTGCAAGTCTGTGTCAAGAGTCACCGTCAAGGTGGATTTTCATACTTTGAGGCGGTCCTACATGTGGGCATTCCTGCAACTTCAGGAACCCCTCTTTATCCTTCTATTGGTCCATTTTTAYGCTGACTCCCGTATAGAGGCGCTTATGTACAGTAGGTGGCGGTAATGCACCATCAAGTTGCCAACCGCCGATAAACTCCACAGYAGAGGCGAGGGCGACAACACTGGTGGCTAGCTAGGGTAATGGTAGACAGTGTCCTTCGCCCCTGCTTGTCGGGCACTTTTCCCGCATTTCTGTTAACGATGATAGTTGTTCAGTAGGCGTTTAGGACACTGGGTGCTAGGACTCCGGTACACAGCCGGTGGGAGAGGTAGCTAGCACACCGGTAGACCGTGTACTTCGCCCCCGCCTTTCGGGCACTGTTTTCCCGCAGTTCTGCTAACGACGGCGAGGGCAGGTGTTCGGCAAGCGGGAGTGAAAGACGCTCCGGTACACATCAGGCGGGGGCGACACTGGTAGCTAACTAGCTATCTAGGACACCGGTAGACAGTGTTATTCGCCCCCGAAAAACGCAATACTTTTATTTCCCTTTTGACCCACATGTTAATCGCATAAACAGACAATCAGGGGAAATCCAGAATATCAAGTGTCACACAAGCATGAAGATGGCGTACTTGTGTTATAATGTAATTAGTTACGATGTTTTTCTTGCTTTCATCTGGTTATCTAGTTTAGTTTGGTTTATTTAGATTTGAGTTATCACAAATTTAGTGATTTTATTTTGCCAGCAAATGTGTAAACATTGCCCTCTGTACGAGTGGCGATTTGAACACGCCCCCTCTACTACAGTTTGCTAACGTTACATTGTTCCACTTTTTTTTTTTTTTTTTTTAACAATGCAATAACGAAGGATGCCTGGAAAATACGTTCCCCCTAATTCTCATGTTGACCAATTGCAAAATACTTGTTTACATGCACTGAAAAAAACCGTCTGAGAGGTAGTGTTCACTGTACTTTCAACAAGTCGGCGGTCAACAAGTCGGCGGAACCCAGTTGAAACTTCAACCTAGAACTTTTAAGCATGCCAAACTTTGGCCAAAAGCTAAACATATAAATGATTGCAGTGGCTAACTCACCTGCCTGAAGAAAGGTCCTTTTCCCAACTCCATKCTGGAGCAGTAAGGTCGTATGATGACCGATTCAAGAGGCTGCTTGCTGGTGCGTAAGCCCGGGCCGATGTGGGCTGGAACTTTACGCGAGTACCRGGTTGTTTGTAGCCACAGCGTGTAGGCCAGAGCAGGTTTCAGTCGGTTTACAATTGAACACATTTTTTCTTCACTGTTATTTAACTGACACTTTTTTTCGGCTTCCTACTGGGCGACGGGCAGGGGTAGAAATCCCCAAACTGAGCAGACGAGTTTGACTAGTTTGTTGTGTCCCAATCCTCTGTAGCTGTCGTTGCCGTATAAGTATATTTGGCTATAGCCTAAAACATAATTAGCATGGTTGCCACAAATGTTGTAGCTATATTGACTTATTGTGCAATAAAATGTGCATGTCGTTTAGTGTATCAAGGAAGTCCCAGAAATCCGGTAAGGGAGCCTACTCTTTGCGAACCTCCAAGCACAAGAGCAGAGGACATGTGCACGCGCGCGCGCGCACACACACACACACACACACACACACACACACACACACACACACAGAGATAGGGGATCAGAGTTCGGTGTGTCACTATGACTGTGCACATGTGTATTCATATAACAAGGTACTTTACACTGCTTTTTGCCCTACGTGACTATTGTCAGCAACTCCAGACAGGAAACAAASCCAGTCCCAGTTGKATCCAACAATCCATGCATTAGTATGGTAATTAACCACATATAATGGTTTGAATAAGAATGTGCTTTCAATAAAATTATTGTCAGATTAAAGGACATTTTTTTATTTAATACAAAAATGGAATGTGAAGCAAAAATACATAATACTTTAATATTTTGCAGAAATTAAGTGGTCATATTGCTGTTCATAAAATCTAGCTGTCAGAGGTATAATTCATTGTTTTTGGGGTTCCAGATTCTTCAAATGTGTCCATCTGTAAAAGAGTCAAAATCATAACATGGAGTYGTGCATTTTCACATTCAGAGAAGCACTGACCCAGTTCTGTGTGACTGGTGCACCTACTGTAGCTATGTACCTCTACATATTTGTACATCCAAGGGAGCAGCTGGGTGACCCTGGTGTAGACTCCTGGTTTGTTGGGCCGACCACAGCCATCTCCCCAGCTCACTATCCCAGCCAGCCTCCAGTCCCCCTCCCCTGTCTCACACACCAGCGGGCCTCCACTGTCTCCCTTACAACCAGAGAAGACCACATATTTTTTCATGTATGCAGTTTTTGGTGTGTGTGTGCGTGCGTATGTGTGTGTGTACCTGGCATGAGTCCACTCCTCCCTCCATGGTGCCAGCACAAAGCATCCTGGGAGTGAGGTAGGAGCCATAGACATTTGGGTGGGAAGACATGGACTGGGCTATCACTTGCACCTGAGCCTGTCGCAGCTCAGACGGTACAGAGCCTGAGAGAGAGAGAGGCAGACAAACCGAGGTGGAGTAGAGAAAGGAGGGGTAAAGACAGAGGAGAGAGATGAAGAAGGAGAGATTATACAAATAGGAATGTTATAATGGGAAAAGAATGAAGAGACAATTGTCAGGTTATTGAATGAGATTATGGGATGGAAGGGAACATTGTCTTCATTCTGCGACAAATGTCAGGCAATTTGATGTGATTATGGAAAAAGTTGGAAAAAGGGAGAGGATAAAGACAAGGCGCAATAAATTAGAGTGATCATCCAATCAGTTGAAATCATAAGGAAGTGTTGTGAGAATATTTGGAAACATGACTCACCCCCCTCTTTAGTGTAGCCCCAGCCAGTGACCCAACAGGGGGCACCAGGAAGGAAGGACTCTCTAGGACTGGGCATACACACTGGTCGAACCCCACCTAAAGCAACACATAACACAACACCATGGTCATGTTCATTAGGACACAACGTAGCAAAACTTTTTGCAACAGAAAACAAGAGTTTCTTATTAGACAAGTTCAAATAGTACCTCCCCATTTCACTCCGTTCCTGACAGTGTTCTCCGTTTTGTGCAGCACATTGACTGTACTGCACTGACGATAAGCTCACATGTACCCAATGAGTCAATGGTTAAATCAAAAGTGGTCCTGAGAGGTAGTATTTTCACATTCTACTTTTAATATAAAAAAATCTAACCCACCATGCTCTACCAACTGAGATACRTTTTGTGTTGATATAGTGTTAAGTTGTCAGTTAGATTTCATGCCTGAGAGAAACCATGAACATGACAAATGCCAAACAGGAACAGGTGAAATCAGAATAGGAGTAACCATACATATAGCCATATAACCTCCGCTGAACAACCTTCATCATTAATTCTTCTCACCACCCATGTCTATGTCAGCCACGGTGCGCAGTAGCCCAAGGTCATAGTCGTTGTTGTTTATGGAGAAGCTGGGGTGATAGAGGATCTGCAGTGCTCTGTAGCGTTGGCCCACTGATGTGTCCGTCAAACTGAGCGTGTCCACAACCACCTGCCACTCTGACTCCTGAAACATGTTGTACCTGGGTTATGGAGAATGCAGGGAAATAGAAGGCACATATTATCTAATGTAATAAGTACAGTTTTCATATTAAGACAGCCTCAGAGTCAAAATGAGTTGTTGAGGATGTCATAATATGAACACCGTAATAAAAAATAAACGAATAAACCATTTATTCTCTCTCCCTCCCCCTTACTGGATGAAGCAGTGGGCTGCAGTAATGATCCAACGTGGYGTGACGATGGCTCCCCCGCACACATGTTTCCCTCTCCAGTGTAAACTGCTCTGCCAGCCCCACTTGTCCTCTGCTAACARCCCCCCGACAATCCTCCAAGCCTTCCGACCAGCACCAACTGGACCTAGGCAACCTGAGSGAGAGTGGGATCGGGGATGGGTGCTTCAATCAAATGAACTGTCAACACAGACATAACCTGAACACGGCATCACCTGCACTGATGTTTCCTGTCTTGTTAATGGGTTGCTTGGGCAGCAGGACTGGCATTGGGACACTGCAGTTCCCTTTAACGCCACATGGCTGCACAATGTCTGTCAGGTTGGGTGGGAAACACAGGAACTTGACTGAGGAGGAGACAAACAAGATGCAAAGGAGAGTGAGCGAGGACGAGGTAAAATGGATGTTTGTTGAATGCTTGCATCCTTTTTTACTGTCAAATGTGTCTTGTCTTGGGCGGCTGGTAGCCTAGCAGTTAAGAGCGCTGGACCAGGAACTGAAAGATTGCTGGTTCGAATCCCTGACCTGACTAGGTCAAAAGACAATCGATGTGCCCTTATTGCGCCTGTAAAATCTGTCTATATAACCCTAATTGTGCCTGTAAGTCGGTCTGGATAAGAGTGTCTGCTAAATGACTGTAAATATATTAAGATATGACATTGTGTCTGAAAACGTTACTAGCCATAAAATCCTTGCTTTCTCAAAGCRTATTGGAGGAGAGGATGCAAGGGACCTCCTCCCCCAATGAGCTTTGAGAGGAGTTGAGTGACAAAGGCTCGTGACGTTTTCASWCACAGCCCGGGTCTACAATGCCAAGCACTGTATTGTCAGTGAGGTTACCTAAAATGGCGAAGAAGATGAAAAGAAGGATGAAGACGGCGATGAAGGTCGTCAGCATTGTCAGACGTGAGGGGCAAGTGCACCGCGGGGGCTCAAGATCACAGTAAAGAAGGGAATAAGAATAGAATAACAGATCGTTGTTTTTGAATAAACTGCTGCATTCTGTTGGATACCTTGAACATTCAAGTGCTTTGAACAAGAATGTGCATAACCTTCATGGAAAAGAACAATACGTTTCAAAGACGTATGTCTGGCCCTGTGTGGTTGACATTTTGCAGGCTTTCATGGTTGTCCCAGGAATAGGTTGGAACATTTATGCAATCAACAATGTGTATTATACAACCATGAAAGGTTTCATTGGTACAGCCAGGGGGACTGTGGTGCTCAAGTACAGACACTTAAAGGGTACGTTCACCTACATGAAAAAATGAAGAAAAAAAATCTTCTTGTTTACAGTGAAAGTTGTTTAGGGTGCCAGTACAGTCAGCAGCCCTCTTTGTTTTTTAAACTACAGCCACCACGCACGCTAGCGTTAGTGTCACTGATGAGAAAAACTATAGGAATGGTAGTGCCTATGGAAGCAAACCATAAATAAATCACAACTTGACACGAACACAAGATAATCAACCAAAAGCCTAGTAAGACTTAGAGCATATTCATTACTCCAATTCTGTTGCAAAATGTTGCAACATTTGTATTAAATGGAAGCAAACAGAACAAAATAGGAAGGGACCTGCCTGAATTTGTCCAATAGAAACTCTTGTTTTGCTCTGTTTGCTTCCGTTTGGTTTATAAACGGTAAACAGTTTCCGCAATGAATATGCCCGTGTATTCAAGTCTCTCTCTCAAATACGGCACAGTAGCCTACCTGGCTCTTCATCAGGGCAGTCTTTGGGGAGTGTTAGCCCAACAGATACTTCATCCACTTCAGATGGCTTCCTCTGTGGGACCTCCAGAGGGCGATCACAGGGAGGGAGTGGCGAGGAGGTCTCTGAATTTGGGTCCTCTGAGCAGGCCAAGTCCGGGGGTTGGGGGGGCGAGGGGACTACCTTTGGGGATTGGGCCTCCATGGGTACCTCAGAGGAGGACGTAGGGGGATCAAATCGTGCTTCTGTTCGGGGCTGTTGGGCCTTTAGATTCCTCTCAGAGGGGCTAGGTGTTGGGGTTGTGTCTGTCTGATGGGCATTGGGAGATGGTGGTGGTATGCCCATTCCCAAGTGGTAAGTGGGAATCCCCATGAGTGCAAAGAGTGTAGAGGATGGTAACTGGAATACCCCCACTGGTACACCCCCAGTGGCAACATTGAGGGAAACCGAGGGGCAGGTTCCGAGGGATGGGGTAAGGGGCTCATTGCGTGGACGTTGTGCATGTGGAAGGAAAATGGAGGCCTTCATATCTATACTTGTGAGGTRTGGGTATAGGAGTTTCTGAGGGGGTGGTGTGAGGAYTGGTTGGGCGAGGGGGGTGATAGCAGACCGATGCTGTAGGGGTTGGAGGCGTGTGKCAGGTGGTGGAGGATGGATCTGATCAGGGGGAGTCTGCCCTGAGTGGGATTCAGCAGAGAGGGTATGAGGCTGGGRAGGAGAGCAGACCAGAGAGGGGAGCTCTGGGCCTATCCCAGATGAATTGGTACCAGAGGTACGACAGGTGCCCTTCAGCAGAGATATAGACACGCTTTTAAGAACCTGTACAATGTGTTTTAAGTGTAAATGTTTACATCTTGACACAATCTCTGTTCTTACAAGCACACACAGGATTTATTAACATATCTGTATACACATTAAGTCCTCCAGAAGTTTTGTGCTGTCAGTTCTGAATCGACAGAATTGTGTGCATGAATGAGAGTTAGAGAGAAAATTATGAGAAAGCGCATAACTGCTATAATAGAGCTATAAGGAATTAGAAGCTTGCTGGGAAATCAGTCAAATACCACCCATTGTAGATTAGGCAAGGACATTTTGTTTACAAAAAAAAGTTTAGATACTAAATTGATTTMACCTGAATGTAAGCCATAGAGAGCTGTGCATCTCTACTTCATCAGGGATTATTCAACTTAATCTATTGCTCCTTCACTCAAAGTTGGAATTCCAAAGTCACAATTAAAACATCCTTGAAATAGTGGCAACAATTCTGTCAAAGGCATCGTCTATCCCATGCTTGGTCTTTTTCAGTTTATTTTCGCCAGACCGCTCCTCTTTTGTCTCTTCTTCTACCTGCACTCCTCCTTCCGTACCCAACCTTGTTCCTTTCCTAATCGTTTCATTATCTCACCCCCCTCCTTCTCCTCTCATGAGTTACACCTCTCCTTAATCTTTCTCTCCTCCTCTGGAGGTAGGTAGGTGCTAGCAGTACTGGACAAGGTAGGGCTMTAACAGATCTATGCACTCTTGTCATCGGGGATCATGAAATATGCACGTGAATAATTGTGAGCCAGGGTCAGAGTTTAACAGAGGGTAATGTATACTGTACCGCCGAGTCATTCACACTCGCAGATACTCAGTTACAGAGGTGCACAGGTACATACACAGTATAATGAATGAAAACAAACATACTTATGTTTTAAATATACAATAAATCCATTTTGTTGGGATTAAATAAATCCATTTGTATGTAAGGGCTGCTCATTTTATATGATCTCCTAGGTTGGTTGCATAACAGTATGACAAAAACACAGTTTGTTTATGTTTATTGATAGGACGGGAGTCTAATGGGGGCGCGCACCAACGCTGTCAATGACTTACACTGACCCACTATCTCTGTGTGTGTGTGAGTCCTGTTTCACATCAGCAGCATTTGTTTGGGCCTCTCGACATTACTGTCCACAGACAGGTGTTGGCAGGACAAGACTTGGATGCGTCCACACGCTTCACACCACCAGAGGTTAAAGAAGTGCTGAGAGAAGAGCCAAACATCAACGTAGATGGGTTAAAGAAGTGCTGAGAGAAGAGCCAAACATCAACGTAGAGGGGTTAAAGAAGTGCTGAGAGAAGAGCCAAACATCAACGTAGAGCAAATGTATTTAAACAGTTTTGAAAACCAATTAGTCAATTTCTGTCTATTGTTTGACCAGTACAGCAGGGTTGATGTCAATTTGAAATGAAGTTAGTCAATTCAGGAAGTGATTTGAATTTAAAATACAAAAAACGGCTAGACTTTTGAAATATCTTCTCCTCAGCTGAATAAGTGGTCATTGAAAATACAACTTTTTTCTGCGTTATTATTCAATTGGAAAATATCTTTATTTCCAGAATTGACTGACTTCAATTCGAATTGACCCTAACCCACAGCAAACTTGAAATAGACCAGCAACAACATGAGTAGAATAAAATGTATTACATGTACAATAACAGTAATARAGATATTTACAGCAGAGCTCACATTAACAAACTCMAAACAACAATATATACATATACRTTATGAACAAACCTTGATTAGTCGCTCATCATATCACCATGTTATTATTGCATCATATCTTCACCAACATCATCATGTTCTAAATATAATACATCTCTTATAGGCTTGTTTACACTGGGACGAAAAATTGCGCTTGATGGTGCAGATTGTGTATCTCCTTAAAAGACTACCTCTGTCATTTTATTAATGTAATTTACAAACTGTAAATAACTGTATCGGAGTAAAAACAGGACAATGTCTGCGGACGCTTTGACAGTATGTTCGAGAGCGGTATCAGAGAGCAATACATTTACTTAGTCATCCTCGTACGTCACCCTCGTACGTAGCGGGACAGTCTTCTGCCACTGTAGTCTGTCTTTTGCCACTGTTTGTGCCCTACCCCATGAGAAACCCATCTCTTCCCATAGAACCTTCAGAATATTTCTCTCCCCCTGTTATGTTTTATATTTACAGACGTGTACATCATCTCTTTATAATTCCCAATTTCTGTCTTAATTCACTTGCTCTTCTGTTTGACCTCTTAAATTCTCCTTTTTATCTTCTCCGTCGCCTCTCTCTACATCCCCCTCTATCTCTCCTTCCACTCCCTTCTTGTCTTTGTTTTCACCTCTCTCTTTCCCTTCTTTAGTTTTATTTCTAGTCTCTGACCTTTTTTTGCCTCTCTCC
>NC_036845.1:15219771-15225866 GCF_002910315.2 Salvelinus sp. IW2-2015
CCGTCACCTCTCTCTACATCCCCTCTATCTCTCCTTCCACTCCCTTCTTGTCTTTTGTTTTCACCTCTCTCCCTTCTTTAGTTTATTTTCTAGTCTCTGACCTTTTTTTGCCTCTCTCCACTACTCAAACACTTTTCACACTTGTCCTTCCCCCCACTCTCCCCCCTCCTCTTCCTCCCTGTACTCAGCAGTTTAGATCTTGATGAAGCCTTGCGGAACTCGATGTTGAAGGTGGTGTAGATGACGGGGTTGACGGCACTGTTGAGGTAGCCCAGCCAGGTGACAGCACTGTACAGGGAGGGGGAGATACAGCAGCTGCCACAGGGGCCTTCAGCACGTGGGTCAGGAAGAAGGGCAGCCAGCAGATGATGAACACACCTGATGGAGGAGGGAGGAGAATTAAGGGTGTGAGTCAGTCTCAATTCACTCTCTGCCCCTTCCCTTCAGATCATCAAACATTGAAGGGCCAAGGGGAAGGGGTAAGGAGTGAATTGGCTGGCTTAAGCACTCTCTATTCAGCCATCCTCATGTTCTCCTCCTGTTTCTCTCACCTAGCACGATAGCCAGCATCTGGGTCGCCTTCCTCTCCTTCTGCTGCGACAGGGTCCCTTTCACCCTCTCCTTCGCCATCGCTCCCTTCTCCCTGTCTGCATGTGCTCCCTCCATCGCTCGCGGCCACTCATGCCGTCCTCGAATGTGCACGGCGGGGTACGAGGGCGGAGCGGGGTGCCACCGACGGGGACAGGGCCAGGAAGGGCGCGGGCGCCACCGAGATAGAAAGGGAGACCTTGGTGCTCGTCCGGAGGGGGGAGGGGGTGAGGTGGGGGGAGGCTCTGGTCTAACTGGGACAGGAAACCACGCCCCACAGGTTCCTCATCCAGGGGTGCACCATTGCCTCCTTCACTAACGTCTAATAGGGGAGGGGGGAGGAGAAGAGAGAGACAGGGAAGAAAAGATATGGGAAGGGAGGGACAAATAGAGACAGAGGAAACAGCAAGAGATGTAGAGATATGTGCTGTAGTTCAAATCTAAGGCTCATGTTATAGGAGTTTTCGGAATCCAACTTTATGGTCACAGTAGTTCCCCTGTGCAGTGGCTCACAGTGTTCCAGCGACTTACCACTTTCTTGCGTTGGGGGGCGCTGGTGGGGGGCCTCATGATCAGAGTGCACAGCTTCACATCCTCGGGGTGGGTACACTTATTCTGAGAGGATGAAGGGAGAGAAAAGAATGAGGGATAGAAAATCAAAGATGCTTGCTTTTGGACCTACTGTCTTCTAAAAATCAAGCTTTTTTGACTTCCTCATCCTGCCTTTGATTTATTGGCTGGCTGTTTTATGGGGTTAATTGATTGATGAATGGCTGATTAGTTGATTGATAGATTGATTGACTAATCATGAACCTTCCTGTGCCTGTGGCCCTCCCCCGTCTTGCCTCCTCCCTGTGGGTGCAGGCCGTGTCTGCGGGGCACGGTGCGTCGMCCCCGCCTCCGCAGCACCACACAGATTTGGGCGTACACCAGCAGGGTCACGATGAAAGGAACGTAGAAGGAGGCCACGGACGAGTAGACCACGAAGGACGGATCAGCGAAGGCACACTTGGTCTCCTCCCGACTGGCTGATGGAGTGAAGGGGATGAGAAGAGGTGGATAGAAACACAGAGATGTTGTTTGGGAGTGGGGACAGGTGGGAGGAGGTGCATGTTAAGGCAAGAGAGAAGTTTTCCTCTACAGTTCAGGTCAGATAGCCAAAGATGTCAACGCTGTTAAATATGTTAAAGTCCACTCTGTAATGGTGTGGCAACCAAGTAAATGCCTGGTTTAGCTTCAGAGAAGACAGGTACATAAGCATTCGACAATGGCTTTTTCTCTCCATATTCAAGCTGGATGCAACATCTGAAAGGCATTTAAAATCTGCTTCTTATAAGGCCAGGCCACGGCCTATAGCATAACACACTGCAGTCTAGTTGAATCCTTTCAACATTATACAGCTGCTAGCAAATTACTATATGCTGCACACTGTAAGAAGGTGCCTTAAATACTGCCTTTRTGTTGAATTGGATGTTTAGGTGGTAGGTCCAATCCAATAAACTCAAGCTTCCCCATATACAGTATAACCATAGCCTTTCTATAGGACACATGATGACCCTGAGCGCCACATCATTTCTTGTTTTCCCAGCAATGTGTTCAAAGGCTAGAGGCGCTCTCAAAAGGTTACTGAATGTTAACATGCCGATTAAAGGCGCTGCATGGTCAATCCAACATCTGCAGTGGRCGTAGAGCATTTACTGCGATGTGGCCCCTACAGATGTCAGGGCATTTATACTTCTTGCGCTTTGCCGAGCAGCACAGAGCTGTTGTGAAGGATGTTGTCAAGAAAGTGAGTTTGTGTTTATACAAGACCTCTCGCCCTCAGCTACAGTCAACCAATCATGTCAACGTGGAGCTATATGGAGCCCTTCGAATTGTTACAAKATTTGAGAGGCACACGGACATGCGGAATGSAGCWTGATTTGGCCTCTGCATGCCTCCAGATGCTCCGCCATTGCGTCACACCCTCCATACGAAGCCTCCGACCACATTTTTCAGATCAAGCATAAATTGGCTTTAAGTGTTGGCCCCTCCAGCTCAAGTGGTTGTTGCCATTCAGTTGCATCAAGCTGTGCAGCCTTTGCATACGAAACCAGTACTCTCTTCAGCCCCGTCCTCAAGGTAGGAGCTTATGTTCCAAACCTCAGTTGGCTTGTTTTCGCACGAGCTACCGCTCCGCCGAGACCACACAAACATTTTTCAAATCAAAATACCGTCTTGAGCGAAACGTGATAATGGGCACGTCCTCCGACTTAAAATGACACCTGCATCACTGGTAAACATTCTGTATTGTGGACGTGGACCAACAGGCCAATCAATGAGTCCCTCTTTCCTTGAAATGCGTGTTGACTGATTAAAGCATACAGAGSTGAAAGCTGTTAGTAAGCAGTAGTGTYTGTGTGTGCATGCATGGTGTTCTTAGTGATTGCAGTTACTGCAAATCAAATCACATTTGTCACATGCGCCGAACACAAGAAGTGTAGACCTTACCGTGAAATGCTTAGTTACAAGCCCTTAACCCACAATGCATCAAAAAAACTGAGATTCATACTAAAACAACGTAAAGCTTATCTAAACTAATTATTAATTTTGCTCTCACAACTGGTGATACCCAATATCCATAGGGCTGCAATCTCCAGGCTTACAACAGATGGACTGGAGATTGCAATGGTTATTTTACATACTTAAAACAAAAATGTGTGCTTCACGTGTGACTTCCCGTGCCATGTTTATTCTCTCCTAGATGAATGAGTAAATGAGACTAGTCACTTGTGATTGCATTGAATAGATTCATTGAGTGGCTGTGTCTGGATTTTCTGAATCGACTTGCTGCAAAAATAAAAGGAGATTCTTGCATCGATCCACTAGTCTACCCCTTTAATTCTTTGGGATGGGGCACTATTGAGTAGCTTGAGATAAAAGGTGCGCAGAGTAAACTGCCGCTACTCTGCCTAAAAGTAGAATATGCATATAATTAGTAGATTTGGATGGAAAACACTCTGAAGTTCTAAAACTTTTGAATGATGTCTGTGATATAACAGAACTCATATGGCAAGCAAATAACCTGAAAAAAACCAACCAGGAAAGTGGGAAATCTGAGGTTTGTAGTTTTTCAAGTCATTGCTATCAAATATACAGCGTCTATGGGGTCATATTGCACTTCCTAAGGTTCACTACGAATTTGACAGTCTTTAGAACCTTTTATGCCACGAGGCCAGTCTCGCGCGCTCCGTGAGAAGTTAGCTGCTTCCATTGCATTTCTACAGACAAAGGAATCTCCGGTTGAAACATTATGAAGATTGATGATAAAAACAGCTAAAGATTGATTTATACGTCGTTTGACATGTTTCTACGAACTGTAATATGACTGGTCTGAACTTTTGCCTGGACCTGCCCGCGCATCGTGAGTTGGATTTGTGTACTAAACGCGCGAACAAAAAAGGAGGTATTTGGACATAAATGATGGACTGATCGAACAAAAAACATTTATTGTGGAACTGGGATTCCTGGGTGTGCATTCTATAAAGATCATCAAAGGTAAGTGAATATTTATAATGCTATTTCGGACTTCTGTTGACTCCACAAATGGCGGGTATCTGTATGGCTTGTTTTGTGTCTAAGCGCCGTACTCAGATTATTGCATGGTGTGCTTTTCTCGAAAAGTTTTTTGAAATCTTATTTAAGTTTAAATTTTATTTTTATTTCATTAAGGAGAAGTCTATCTAAAATTCCATGCATAACAACTGTATCTTTTAGCAATTTTTATTATTAGTATTTCTGTAAATTGATGTGGCTCTCTGCAAAATCACCGGATGTTTTGGAGGCAAAACATTACTGAACATAACGCGCCAATGTAAAGAATTTTGGATATAAATATGAACTTTATCGCAACAAAACATACATGTATTGTGTAACATGAAGTCCTATGAGTGTCATCTGATGAAGATCATCAAAGGTTAGTGATTCATTTTATCTCTATTTCTGTTTTTTGTGACTCCTCTCTTTGGCTGGAAAAATGGCTGTGTTTTTCTGTGACTAGGTGCTGACCTAACATAATCGTTTGGTGTGCTTTCGTCGTAAAGCCTTTTTGAAATCGGACACTGTGGCTGGATTTACAACACGTGTATCTTTAAAATGGTGTAAAATACTTGTATATTTGAGGAATTTTAATTATGGGATTTCTGTTGTTTTGAATTTGGCGCCCTGCAATTTCACTGGCTGCTGTTGAGGTGGGACGCTAGCGTCCCGAATATCCCAGAGAGGTTAAGCTGCTGCTCAGTGCTCAGTCACTCTGTGACTTCGCTGCCGCTTGTACACAAAACAGTTCGAACAAACTTAGTTATTTGTCTGTTGTAACAGTAGGCTATTGCAAACATAAGCATGACAGACACAAGGAGATAGTCAAACAATTCCTAATGTTTTCAGGAGGGCAGTTACAGTGCATGAAACAATTTAGGCAAGCTATATGTAGCTTACACAGTATATCAATGGTCTTAGGGTCATTTTGACCCGGCAGTTATAAAATTATTTACACCACAAAAACACACACACAATGAGAAATTGAGATTATGTGTGCTACTGACTGAACTCAGCAAGGAGCTCCTGAAGAGGAAGTTCACCATGGTTGGCACAGTTAGAAAGAAGCCTGAGTTCCCCCCTGCACTCCTCACAACAAAGGGGAGAGAGGGCTTCTCATCAAAGTTTGCCTTCATCCCCACCACCACTCTAGTTTCTTACGTCCCAAATAGGAACAAGAAAGTGGTCCTCCTGAGCACACTGTACAAAACGGCTGCGATCAGTGATCGCGAGGACAGGAAGCCAGCCATCATCCTGGACTACAACCACAACAAAGGAGGCGTGAACTACCTGGACAAGGTGATTGGAATTTACAGCTGCAGGATGATGACTGCCCGCTGGCCCCTGGTCATCTTCCATTTTTTTTTTTTTTTTTTACCTTTATTTAACCAGGAAAAGRCCATTGAGATGCAGTGTCTCTTTTTCAAGGGAGACCTGGCCAAGAAGGCAGCAACAGTTTTTTTTTTTTTTTCTCTATTTAACTAGGCAAGTCAGTTAAGAGCAAATTCTTATTTTCAATGATGGCCTAGGAAAAGTCGGTTAACTGCCTTGTTCAGGGGCAAAACAACAGATTTTCACCTTGTCAGCTCAGGGATTCAATCTTGCAACCTTTCGGCTACTAGTACAACGCTCTAACCACTAGGCTACCTGCCGCCCCAATCAATACATTACATAATTAAAACATACAACAACATGATCCAGCCTAAAAAAAGCATTTACATTCCTCTGTAACAGAGTCTCCCATCAATATTTTTAATTCATTCAGTGGCACTAACATATCTAGATGAAGCATGGATTGTAGATTATTCCATGCGTCTGGTGCACGAGAAGAGAATGCAGTCTTGCCTAATACTGTGAATGTCCTGGGGACTTTAAGTAGCAACCACCTAGCAGACCGGGTATGGTAACTGCTGGTGGTGAAGGAGACCAGA
>NC_036845.1:15232021-15273390 GCF_002910315.2 Salvelinus sp. IW2-2015
CTCTGGTAAAGGACATGAATTTTGTTTTTTGTACATTCAAGACCAGTTTGAGACCATAAAGGGAGGCCTGCAGTGACTGAAAAGCAGTCTGGAGCTCTTCAACAGCCTGAACCAGAGAAGGAGTACATGAATATATAACGGTATCATCTGCATATAGATGTAACTATGCTGGTTGCATCCCCTTCACTTCATTGCATCCCATTTACCAAATATTTTATAAAAATTGAGAACACAGGAGCTAAAATGGAACCCTGGGGCACACCTCTATTAACCTCAAGAAAGCCAGACTTGTGATTGTCAGTACATACACATTGTGTTCTGTCAGAAAGATAGAGTCTAGCGAGATAGAGTCTAGCTAGCAACAATTCATGGTCAACTGAATCAAATGCCTTTGATAAATCCACAAACAGAGCAGCACAATGTTGCTTTTTATCAAGTGCATTAATTATGTTATTTGCCACTGCCGTAGCTGGAGTTGCGGTGCTGTGCCCCGATCTAAAGCCAGACTGAACCCTGCTCAGTATGTTCTTTCCAATGAAGAAGTTTTTGAACTGTGAGATCAATAGGGATTCATAGACTTTGGCCAGGATAGGGAGTTTAGAGATAGGACAATAGATATTAGCATCTGAGGGATCTCCACCCTTTAGCAGTGGGAYGACATACGCTGATTTCCAAATGCTGGGTTTGGAATTGGTCAAGAGACTCAAGTTGAAAATGTGAGCCACAGGTTCAGTAATAACACCAGCTGCTATCTTTAAGAGGTAGGGGTCCAGGTTGTCTGGACCTGCAGACMTTTTAGTGTCTATTGCCTTTAGTGCTTTATAGACCTCAGTATAAGAAACAGGCTCAAAGTTAAAATGGTTCACATGAGGGCCTATATTATGGTTGACTGTAACAGAGCTTATATTAGAGGCCTGGGCCCTACCATTATCAAAAACTGAACCAGCAGATATGACGTACTTGTTAAAAAACCCTACAATATCGGCTTTATCCTTCACTTCATTAGAATCCATCATCCATAACATAATTGATGTTTCCTCACACAATGCCTTTGTGATATGGAACAAGATCAACCCTACCTGGATGCTTGATAAGTGGAACAAGAGGAGGGTGTTCCTGGAGCAGCTGGGAAAGMCACTTGTAAACCCACACATTCAAAGAAGGGAGCGCCTCCCCCGCACAGCAGCCTCTGCAGCGCTTGTGAAYGCTGTTCAGGGGGCTGAATCTTGTCCTGATCCACCTGAGGCTGCAGCTGGGGCAGGCAAGAGGAGGAGATGCCACGTCTACCCCCCAAAGAAGGACTGTAAAACAAATACTAAATGTGCTGCACATGTGAGAAATACATCTGCAAAGTCCATGCGCACACACACTTGCATACTGTCCTACATGTGCTAATTAGAGTGCATTGATTTATCTTCTTCACYTTTTTGTTTTGTATCTATTATCTTATTTTATTCTTATTTATTGTTGTTGTTTATACACCTTGTGGGTGGGGGCAATGGTAAAAAAATACATATTTTGTAGTTATATTCTTATATACTGTACAATGAGGAATATATCAATATGTTGGCAAAAAAGTTAAAGACTGTTATTGCTTCCTTTCAATAAAACGCATTCAAAACTACTTTCTGCACATTTCTGCTACTTTCGTAAGCTATACAAGTGCTCTCTTGCTAAAACAATTATGTTTACACCTATGCAGTACCTTTAGCAATAATAATAATAATAAAAGTCTTCTACTTTAGTAAAGAAAACAATTACAACAGGTGTGTTGTAATAGAAACGACTGGTGTCCACTGATTAAATGCAGTCTTTCTGCATTGTGAAGAGGGAAAACCCAGATATTCAAAGTTTGATGAATGACAGGTTGTTTCTTCATGCAAAATAGATTTGGGGTTTAAAATTCAATTACGCTGCTATATTTTAGGGGTAAAGTGAAGGTGAGTCATTTTTTACCCTTAGGACAAGGGGAGTGTACAGAATGTTAAGATTACACAAGGGTTAAATCCATTTCACCTACTTTCTACCAGCATGTCAAATGTGCAATCAGAGGGAAAAAAACTCTAGACCACATTTACTCCACACATAGAGACGCGTACAAAGCTCTCCCTCACCCTCCATTTGGCAAATCTGACCATAATTATATCCTCCTGATTCCTGCTTACAAGCAAAAACTAAAGCAGGAAGTACAAGTGACTCGCTCAATACAGAAGTGGTCAGATGACGCGGATGCTACGCTACAGGACTGTTTTGCTAGGACAGACTGGAATATGTTCCGGGATTCATCCAATGGCAAAGAAGGAGTATACTACCTCAGTCACCGGCTTCATCAATAAGTGCATTGACGAGTCATCCCCACAGTGACCGTACGTACATTATCCAACCAGAAGCCATGGATTACAGGCAATATCCGCACCAAMCTAAAGGCTWGAGRTGCCGCTTTCAAAGRGCGGGACACTAATCCGGACGCTTATAAGAAATCCCGCTATGCCCGCAGAAGACCCATCAAACAGGCAAAGCATCAATACAGGACTAAGATTGAATCCTACTACACCAGCTCTTACGCTTGTCGGATGTGGCAGACTTGCCAACTTTTACGGACTACAAAGGGAAACCCAGCCGAGAGCTTCCCAGTGACGCGAGCCTACCAGACGGGCTAAATGCCTTTTATGCTCACTTCGAGGCAAGCAACACTGTAGCATGCATGAGAGCACCCCTCCATAGCTGATGTAAGATCTTTAAACAGGCCACAGTATTCACAAGGGTGCGGGGCCAGACGGATTACCAGGATGTGTACTCAGAGCATGCGCTGACCAACTGGCAAGTGTCTTCACTGACATTTTCAACCTCTCCCTGACCGAGTCTGTAAAACCTACATGTTTCAAGCAGACCACCATAGTCCCTGTGACCAAAAACACAAAGGTAACCTATCTAAATGACTACTGCTCCGCAGCACGCACGTCGGTATCCATGAAGTGCTTTGAAAGGCTGGTCATGGCTCACATCAACACCATCAACACCATCATCCTGGAAACCCTAGACCCATCTACAATTTGCACAACACCCCAACAGATCCACAGATGACACAATCTCAATTGCACTCCACACTGGCCTTTCCCATCTGGACAAAAGGAACATCTATGTGAGAATGCTGTTCATTTACTAGAGCTCAGTGTTCAACACCATAGTGCCCACAAAGATCATCACTAAGCTAGGGACTTTGGGACAAAACACCTCCCTCTGCAACTGGATCCTGGACTTCCTGACGGGCCGCAGCCAGGTGGTAAGGGTAGGCAACAACACATCTGCCATGCTGATCCTCAACACCGGGGCCCCTCAGTGGTTGGTGCTTAGTTCCCTCCTGTACTCCCTGTTCACCCATGACTGTGGCCAAGCACGACTCCAACACCATCATTAAGTTTGCTGACGACACAATGGTGGAAGGCCTGATCACTGACAACAATGAGACAGCCTATAGGGACAAAAGGAGCTGATCGTGGACTACAGGAAAAAGAGGGGCGAACATGCCCCCATTCACATCAATGGGGAGTCTACAGCACCAACAAACTATCATGGACTAAACACARCAAGACAGTCGTGAAGAGGGCACGACAACGCCTTTTCCCCCTCAMGAGACTGAAAAGATTTGMCTTGACTCCCCAGATCCTCAAAGTTCTACAGCTGCACCAGAGAGCATCCTGACCGGTTGCATCACCGCCTGGTATGGCAATTGCTCGACATCTGACCGTAAGGCGCTACAGAGGGTAATGRGTACGGCCCAGTACATCACCGGGGCCAAGCTTCTTGCCATCCAGGACCTATATACTAGYCGGTGTCAGAGGAAGGCCAAAAAAATGGTCAAAGACTCCAGTCACCCAAGTCATAGACTGTTCTCTCTGCTATCGCACGACAAGCAGTACCAGAGCACCAAGTCTAGGTCCAAAAGGCTAATTAACAGCTTCTTCCCCGAAGCCATAAGACTGCTGAACAATTAATCAAATGGCCACCCGGACTATTTGCATTGACACCACCCCTCTTTGCTTTTACACTGCTGCTACTCGCTGTTTATTWTCTATGCATAGTCACTTTACCCCTACCTACAGCACATTTACAAATTACCTTGACTAACCTGTACCCCCGCACATTGACTCGGTACCGGTATCCCCTGTATGTAGCCTTATTACTGTTATTTTATTGTGTTACTTTTTTAAACTTTAGTTTATTTCGTAAATATTTTCTTAACTCTATTTTCTTAAAACTGCATTGTTGGTTAAGGGCTTGTAAGTAAGCATTTCATGCATGTGACAAATACAATTTGATTTGACTGTAGGCCTATGACCACTCACATGTAGRGTAATATCATATTAACTCCAGCATAATTATGCATTTCTTGCATTGAAARTATACAAATGTAAAATTTTGTCTCAGGAACAGGAGTGGAGAAAGATTTCTTTAAGCATCTCTTGAGAAAATGCAAATATGCGTGTYATGTGTTTTCTTTGACACTTATGCAAGCAGACAGTATTTCAACCGCATAAAATATGCACAAAAGAAAAACTAAAGTCTTATCAGAAATGTCTTTTTCTCAGCTTTTAATTTCCTTAAAACCGGTCAAACTGATGACATTTGGACATTTTGCACAGGACCAATCTTTCCACTGTTTTGGAGTTATTGCATTTTCTCCCCGGTCCCTAAACGAAACAGACAACTTTACAGGCGTTAACTAGATTACTAATGCATTCATTCTATCGATGTAAGACYTTATTCTGGTGAGCATGACTWTATTTAMTCTTCTGGGGCATATCAGCATATCCCAGGCATCTTATCCGGGTTTTTCGGGTTGTTGTAAACGGAATAGGACGTTTATATGCGTCAACTCAAAAACAGAATACTTGAGTATCCCAAATAATGGGATATTGGTGTGTATGTAAATGTGGTCACTGAGAAAGAGGGGGGGGGATAAAGAGACAGCGAGAGAGACAAAGAAAAGGAGAGAAAGACAGAAACAGACAGAGATCGAAACAGACAGAGACAGACAGACCTGTGTTGTTGAGTCCAAACAGTAGAGGGCAGGAGATGGCGAAGGAGAGGAACCACACGACAGCAATCATCAGAGCCACCCGCCTCCTGGAGCTGTATCTGGTGTTATACAGCATGGGCATCGCCACCGCCGTGTACCTGCACACACATGCTGTATTTAGAGCTAACACCTACACACACGCACAAACAACCACGCATGCACACGAACACCTTGTCCACCACCGCCCACACTGAGTTAAGTTGCATTGTCAGTTCCTCTCATTCACCAGGCAAACACAAACAAAAGCTGTCCAAGTCAGTTTCACAGTGCAGCAGCGTGACAAACCAATCTAAGAGTCCTCCATAGAAAGCCTGGTGTGAGGAGAGGCTGCTGAAACTGTCCATTTCTTTCAACGGTTATAAAAGGGTATGGGTTTGGTTGGACAAAATAAGCTCATGTTAAGAAGATAATGATACTTGAGAAGTGAGGAGGCTACCCGAAAAGATGGAAAAGGTGTCCTGATTTTTATTTWTTTATTTATGGGAAAGCATCAATAACACCCAATAAAAAATACATTTCCCATCAGGAGACATTACCATCACCTTAAAATACATTTTCTTTTTTTGCAAGGGCACTATGAAATCAATCCAGATTTTAGAGTGTGAGAAGAGAGTGATGAGGGGAGAGTGAGAAAGAGCAAGACAGACAGACATATAGACAGACAGATACTGTATATAGAGAGAGATAGAGATACTGTAGATAGATAGAGAAAGTGTGAGTACCTGTCGATGCTGATGGCACAGAGGTTGAGYATGCTGGCAGTACACATCATGACGTCCAGGGTCAGTAGGATGTCACAGTGGATGAGACTGAAGCGCCACTCKCCTACCACCTAGGAAGGGACAKATACAGTATTAGTGCACTACATAGGGAATAGGGTGCCATTTGGGAKGCAGTTATGCTTATGAATAATAGACTGGAGGAAAGGAGAACAAAGACAGTGCTACAGCACAAAGKCAGATTCAGAGATTCAGATCAACAAGAAACTGTTGATGGGAACCAACTGTAGCTTCTGTTATTGATCATGCTACCTTGACATTAAAACCTATTAGGGATAGGTGTTCCGCTAGCGGAATTGCAGAGCGCCAAATTCAAACAACAGAAATCTCATGATAAAAATTCCTAAAACATACAAGTGTTATAAATCYGCTTAAAGACAAACTTCTTGTTAATCCAACCGCTGTGTCAGATTTCAAAAAGGCTTTACGGCGAAAGCATACCATGCGATTATCTGAGGACAGCGGCCAGCTAACAAAACATTACATACAGTCCCTCTTTATATCCAAAAACCTCKATTTTGTTGGTGCGTTTTGTTCAGTTGTTCACAGCAGGCAGACGAAAAATCCAAAAAGTACAATAAAAGTTCATAGAAACATGTCAAACGATGTTTATAATCAATCCTCAGGTTGTTTTTATCATAAATAAATCGATAATATTTCAACTGGACAATATCTGTGCGCTCCAGTCACGTGCAGAAAATATCTCTGGAAATGTCCACTGTCCACTCATTGAAAGTGGTGTTTCTCCCTCATTTATAAAATAAAATGTAAAAAATGAAACAATGCCTAAAGACTGGCCACATGTAGTGGAAGCCATAGGGATCGTGAACTGGGTCATAAGTCTTTGTATGGGGGATAGGCTTTCAATGGAAAAACAGCCATTTCAAAGTAATAGCATTTCATAGATGGATTTTCCTCAGGTTTTCGCCTGCCATATATCAGTTCTGTTATACCCACAGACATTATTTTAACAGTTTTGGAAAATTTAGAGTGTTTTCTATCCAATACTACCATGCATATGCATATCCTAGCTTCTGGGCCTGAGTAACAAGCAGTTTACATAGGGCACCTTATTCATCCAAACTACTCAATACTGCCCCCGTTCCCAGAAAGGTTAACCGAGAGGGCTTTTGAAACACCTACGAATGAACTAGTGTAGAGAGACTAGGAGGTAAAGACATGGAACAAGACAGACAAATGTGAGAGACAGAAAAACACTGGCTGCCAGATGGATAGAAACACGTACGAACCCACACCCACCCACCTCCAGGTAGACGCCCCAGGGCATGACCAGGGTGGCCAGCAGCAGGTCGGACACGGCCAGGGAGACGATGAGGTAGTTGGTGGTAGTCTGGAGGGCGCGCTCGCGCGACACCGCCACACAAACTAGCATGTTGCCAAACACCACGCAGAAGATAAGCAGCACCAGCAGCACGGCGTAGAAGTTATAGGGAGGGGAGGAGGGCAACGGAGAGCTGGAGCAGTTGGACGGAGAGGAGGTGGAGAGGGAGAAGGCGAAGGAAGAGGAAGGGTTGGAGGTGAGGGAGATGGACGGTGTGAGGGAGGGGGAGGGAGGGTATGATGGAGAGAGGGAGGAGAAGCCTGTCTCATCTGTCTCATTGGGGAAAGTAGTCATCATGCTCCTCTGGACAGTGTGTCTGGAAGAGTCTGGAAAAGTAACAAGAGACTGATAACATCAAGAGTTATATCTCACAATTTCACACACAAAGCTCTACAACTCTGTACCTTGTATTTACACAACACATACAGTAGATGTATGTATTGTCAACTATCTCAGCTCAATGCAGATTGGAGTTTTACATCCTGTAAGGGATGTGATTAGTTGGTGCAGTGCTGATGGCTCAATAGATTGGAGCGTTGCGCTTTCAATATCAGTTGTGGATTTGATTCCCACATGGGCCACACATATCAAATGTCTTTGTTGTTACTACGCATCAGTCGCTTTGGATAAAAGCATCTACCATATGTTTCTACTTTACGTGAATTGCAGTGGTATTCTGCATTCGATGGGCAGTTTTATTCCACCTTAAGCCCATTTCTCTAACCACAGCACCTCCACCATCCAATGTTTCAGATTGGCTTTGAGATACATAATTAAAGGGAGAGATCTAAAGCTCCCTCCCTGACCCTCTAAATTACCCTACATACCTACACCAGCCTACAAATAGTGCAATCTGAAACTATTCAGACCTCTTGAATTTCTCCACATTGTTACATTACAGCCTTATTCTAAAATGGATCCCACAGACTCGTCTTCTGTAGGAGACAGGAGAATGACAACATATTACATCAGAAGAACATAACCTACATCAGACACATACCATCTTACTGACCTACATCAGGTCATAACTTAGTCTATACTACCCTGTATAAGCACATGTACAGTGCATTCAGTAAGTATTAAGACTTCTTGACTTTTTATCACATTTTGTTACATTACAGCCTTATTCTAAAATAAATTACATCGTTTCCCCCCCTCAATCTACACACAATGCCCCATAATGACAAAGCAAAAATAGGTTCTTTTAAATTTGAGCAAATGTATGAATACAAGAAAAATAAAATATAAAATGTACATACAGTACCAGTCAAAGGTTTGGACTCACCTACTCATTCCAGGGTTGTTTTTTTGTTGTTGTTTTTTTACTATTTTCTACATTGTAGAATAATAGTGAAGACATCAAAACTTTGAAATAACACATATGGAATCATGTAGTAACCAAAAAAGTGTTAAACAAAAATGAAAATATATTTTTTATTTGAGATTCTTCAAATTAGCCACCGTTTGCCTTGATGACAGCAGTGTACACTCCTGGCATTCTCTCAACCATATTCCCGAGATAGTCACCTGGAATGCATTTCAATTAACAGCTGTGCCTTGTTAATTTGTTCATAAGTTAATTTGTGGAATTTATTTCCTTCTTAATGCGTTTGAGACAAGCAGTTGTGTTGTGACAAGGTAGGGGTGGTGTACAGAAGACAGCCCTATTTGGTAAGCTGGCAAGACCAGCTCAAATAAGCAGAGAAACGACAGTCCATCATTACTTTAAGACAGAAAGGTCAGTCAATACAGAAAATTTCAAGAACTTTGAGTTTCTTCAAGAGCATTCACAAAATCCATCAAGCTCTATGATGAAACTGGCTRTCATGAGGACCGCCACAAGAAAGGAAGACCCAGAGTTACCTCTGCTGCAGAGAATAAGTTCATTAGAGTTACCAGCCTCAGAAATTGCAGCCCAAATAATGCCTTCACAAGTAACAGACATCTCAAAATCAACTGTTCAGAGGAGACTGTGTGAATCAGGCCTTCATGGTCGAATTGCTGCYAAGAAACCACTATTAAACGACACCAATAATAAGAAGAGATTTGCTTGGGCCAAGAAACACGAGCAATGGACATTAGACTGGTGGAAATCTGTCCTTTGGCCTGATGAGTCCAAATTTGAGATTTTTGGTTCCAACCGGCATGTCTTTGTGAGATGCAAAGTAGGGGATCTCCGCATGTGTGGTTCCAACCATGAAGCATGGAGGAGGTGGTGTGATGGTGCTTTGCTAGTGACACTGTCACTGATTTATTTAAAATCAAATCTATTTATATAGCCCTTCGTACATCAGCTGATATCTCAAAGTGCTGTACAGAAACCCAGCCTAAAACCCATAACAGCAAGCAATGCAGGTGTAGAAGCACGGTGGCTAGGAAAAACTCCCTAGAAAGGCCAAAACCTAGGAAGAAACCTAGAGAGGAACCAGGCTATGAGGGGTGGCCAGTCCTCTTCTGGCTGTGCCGGGTGGAGATTATAACAGAACATGGTCAAGATGTTCAAATGTTCATAAATGACCAGCATGGTCAAATAATAATAATCACAGTAGTTGTCGAGGGTGCAGCACCTCAGGAGTAAATGTCAGTTGGCTTTTCATAGCCGATCATTAAGAGTATCTATTTAGAATTCAAGGCACACTTAACCAGCATGAGGTCATGACTTGCCCTTTTGGATGAGGATCAAATGCACCAGATCCCCCCTCCCCCCCCTCTCCCACCACAGTTTTATGACGGTCGTAAATACCTGCAGGAAAACTCGCTCTCCCACTCTTTCAGAAATAGAAGTTAAATCCCTTTGTTACTCAAAAGAGATATATTGCATTACAGTAACATCAAAAGGTTGAATAATGAAACAATATTTCCGTAATCCAAAGAGTTGGAAGGGTCCGTTGGTACTTAAAGAACAATCACGTCGAATTCATTACTAATTTGTGATGTAACTAAGGACAGTAGAACAACATAACTGTATATTTGAATGTGTATACCTCCCAGTGATCAGATTCACATCTAGATGTTGTGGTACTTATATGATTAAATATGAAACTATTTGTGAGAATATGTAATGTGATGTTAGCCTTCTAAATGAATTGTTTTTCATATGAAGTTTTAACCAGTCAGTGACCACACCCACATGAGCACAGACATTATGACAAAAAGAAGGAACCCCCCCCCCCCCCACACTAAGCGCAAACCAGATGGGATTGCATATTTACTGCAGAATGCTGTGGTAGCCATTGTCGTGTCTTGACTATCATTAATGTGATTGACTGTTATTTTATGAAATAATTACATACCACGTAAAATTCTTACGTGATTAAATTACTCATGTAACAATTAAGTAAGTAAATCTGGGGCACCGCAGAGAAAGTTATTTAACAAGTTACTATCTCCTGACTAAACTCTAAAGATATAAATATCTCTTACATCAGTCACAGCCAATTCATTAATTCTTATTTACTTTCAGTCTCATTCTGAATGTCGCAAAATCCTTGGATAGCTGCACGAACCATAGCATAAATGGTTAATCAGCGATATACAAATTGGCTTAATTATTTATTTACTAACTAAATAATCACACAGAATTACATTAACACACAAACAGAATAGCTTACACATTGATTACTACATAATGCAAAGTCAAGTCCCTGGTGGACTAAACTCGATATGACGGCTTGGTAGACAATGGAAAGGGGTGGGGACAGATAAAGAGCGGGAAAGACAGAATGCACCCACTACATACATACACCTGAGAACTATGCTCATGGAAATGTGAAAACTTTGCACATGAACGGCCGCTCATTCGAAAGAATTGCAATGTACATATTTACGTTTGTATGTGTTTGCTGTCTCTCTGTTGAAAACACTTGATCCGCTTGGGGAGTAATTCGACAGAAAGTCTCTGGTTTGTCCACCAGAGACCAAAGTCTTTCGTAGTTGTAGCTTGTTCAGCGGGCTCTGTTATTATGGCCGTTTGATAGGGAAATGTTCTTTAGAATGGATCTTTCAGAGTACCACCCGGTGGTTCTCGGTCAAGTTCACTAGACTAAAGTACTTAAACAGCTGCAGACTGAAAGTTCCTGTGTAGTCTTCATCTTCTTCACTCGTGAAAAGTTTCAGAGTTTCTAACCATTTTGTACCTTRCAGCWCATGCTGTCCGTGTACTGGTCTTGTAGAGTCTAACCATTCGTGACATTTGGTTCACACCGTCTGCCTGCTTGGTCTTGTAAAGGTTTTCTTCTCTGTTGAAAGTTTCAGAGTTTCTAGCCATTCCGTACCTTTCAGCTCACGCAGTGTGGTGAAGAAGCCGCAACAGCATGGTGAAGAAGCCGCAACAGCATGGTGAAGAAGCCGCAACAGCGTCTCTTCAACCTCAGGAGGCTGAAGAAATTCGGCTTGGCCCTTTAGACCCTCACAAACTTTTACAGACGCACAATTGAGAGCATCCTGTCGGGCTGTATCYCCGCCTGGTACYGCAAAAAAAAGGCCCATGTGCCGCTGGCCATGTCACCTTTCTCATTGTTTTATTTGTATATTAAAAAAATATTTCTACCAGTACACCCAACTAAAWAAATGGTCCAGCTCATCTGGCATTTGCCAGAATTGCCAGATGGCCAATCCMCTCCTGGTATAGTAGGTCTATTTTACAGAAATATTTATGAATTAAAGCTTAAAAGTGGTCAGCAACTTTTTTTCATGTGGAGTGACAATTTACATMACCATTTCTACCAACCTGCATGCCAGTTAGGACCTATGATTTTCATGAGCATTTTCTTTGAACAGAAAATATGCTGATGAAAATAAATATCCATTATAAATCACATTGGCTACACTGCATGGCAGTTGGTTCAGGTTCTTTCAATTGCATGTACCTCTCTCTACTCCACCAGTCTGCCTTTATTCTAGCCCATCTGTCTTCAGCTCTTGCTAGCGAAGATGAAACATTTTATAAACTATTCTGGGCACTCAGATTCCCGCACCGGTGAGCTCCAGAKATACGGCTTTATTTGTGCAAGGGAGAAGAAGTGTTCAGGTATTTTATGATGTTTCCGCAGAATATATAGTCTCAGAGCATTACATTTTCCACTTTTACCCTGAGGCTCGGTGGTTAGGGGAGAGTGCTGGAAAGATTGTACTCTATGGGGGCATAGCCATGGGAGCCAAAATAATGGCCTGCCCAGCATTTTTATACATGACCCTAAGCATGATGATGGGATGTTAATTGCTTAACGAATTCAAATCAGATTTTATGTCACATGCGCCGAATACAACAGGACCTTACTGTGAAATGCTTACTTACAAGCCRTTAACTCTATTTTCTTAAAACTGCATCGTTGGTTAAGAAAACATTTACAATATAAAAAAATGTAAAGTAAAAAAAGAGCAATAATGAGGCTACATACAGGGGGTACCGAGTCACTGTACTGGGGTACAGGTTAGTCGAGGTAATTTGTACATGTAGGTAGGGGTAAAGTGACTATGCATAGATAATAAACAGCGAGTAGCAGCAGTGTAAAAACAAAGGGTGGGGGTGGGGGGGGGTGTCAATGCAAATAGTCCAAGTGGCCATTTGATTAACTGTTCAGCAGTCTTATGGCTTGGGGGTAGAAGCTGTTAAGGAGCCTTTTGGACCTAGACTTGGCGCTCCAGTACTGCTGTGCGGTAGTAGAGAGAACAGTCCGACTTTGGTGACTGGAGTCTTTGACAATTTTTTGGGGCCTTCCTCTGACACCGCCTAGTACAGAGGTCCTGGATGGAAGGAAGTATGGCCCCAGTGATGTACTGGGCCGTACGCACTACCCTCTGTAGTGCATTGCGGTCAGATGTCGAGCAGTTGCCATACCAGGCGGTGATGCAACCGGTCAGGATGCTCTCGATAGTGCAGCTGTAGAACTTTGAGGATCTGGGGACCCATGCCACATCTTTTCAGTCTCCTGAGGGGGAAAAGGCGTTGTCGTGCCCTCTTCACAAGTTTATTGGTGTGTTTGGACCATGATAGTTTGTTGGGGATGTGGACACCAAGGAACTTGAACCTGTCTACCCGCTCCACTAAAGCCCCATCGATGTGAATGAGGGCGTGTTCGGCCCTCCTTTTCCTGTAGTCCACGATCATTTTCAATTCAGAAAACACACACCTTGGAAGCACCTTGGAAAAAAGATTGCTGTCATAGTGCAGTACAACTGCAGTATGCTGCAAATTCGGCATCCAAAATAAGTTGTTTTATGCAGTAATTTTGCAGTGTAACTGAAGTTCAACTGCAGTTATTCTGCAATTATTGCGTTCAAAATACCACAGTTGACTGCTGTTTCAAAACTGCAATCTTTTATTGTAAGGGAGTATAATTTGTATCCCTTATTTACAATATATATTTTTTTATCCTACTTCCTTTAGTCCTTTGACTGACAGGAAATCAATATGTTTAACAAGGTCAGTACTGTTCAGCAATTGGGCTTGTTGTGAAAAAGCTCTACACGGCAGTGCTTATGATAAATCATGGATAGTGGATACAAAGCGTGTTCTAAGACTTGTTTCATAGATTAAAAAAACAKATTTTTAGATAGATGAGATGTGTCTAAGAGGGGAATTGAGTTAACCTTGTTGTTTTATACTGTCTGTGTCAGCGCTTCTTTAAGCCATACTTAATTCAAGTAAATTATGCAGACTTAAACTATCTAGTGAAGTAGACAGTCTAGACTTTTCATTAAATACGAACAGTGTCTTCAAACCCCCTCTTTCGCTCTCTCTTTCTGACAATCCTTTTCTCCCTAAAAATGGTTGTGTTTGGAAAGAGATATTTAACAGCCACCTCATTCTTTTTAGAATATGCCCTTAACTTGTGGCTGTTAAATATGTGGTCTCTAAATGACAACAACCCATGCACTAGATCACCTCGCTGTCCTTCCATGCTCTCTGTCTTCTCTCCCTCCTTGTCTGTCACATGGACTCTAGCCAGGTCTAGCATAGCTTTGGKCTTGTTAATCGCAACACAAAATACTTTTTAAAAACGTGTACCCAACCTTGTTCTAGGCGAGATATCCACTGGGCAGCGACAAGCAATGGAGGGAAAGGGAGGAAATTGAGCGGCGTGAATGAATCGTCAGTGTTGAGAGATGGACTGAGGATGTATTGGCTGGGCTGGCTGACGCATTATCATCCCACTGCTGAGAGTTGGTGGGAAATTCATTCATTAATGAATAAATACTGACTGGTATATTTTAAATCCTTCACTTCTCTCAAGACTCAACGCTCCATGATCTACTATTCCTCTCGCTGCTTATTAAGACCATGATCAGCTCTAGAAAACTATTTAGTTTACCTTTATTTAACCAGGCATGCCAATTAATAATTGCTTTTGTATTTACAATGACGGCCTGGCATGAGGCCTCATGTGGGGTAGGGGTGGGGATTAAAAGTGTATCAATGCTTCATGATACACAAAACAAAAACTAGTTCTACAGTATACAAATGTAAAAACTGTTTCTGAATATTACAATCATTATCACTCTTATCTGCCAACCTGATCTGGCAGACGGAAAGCTACTCCTTTCAGATCCCAGGTACCACCTGCTATCATTGTGCCCTTGAGCAAGGCACTTAACCCGTACATGGCTCCAGGGGCGCTGCACTGAGGCGGACCCTGTGCTGCTCCCAATGTGTGGTGTGTGTTTGTGTCTGGGGGGGATGGGAGCAGAGCAAAGACTATCATTTATTGAAGGACTAACGAAGTACTTGACTTGTCTTGTCCCATGTTGCGAGGCAGAAATTCTGGTGCATCAAGCATCTCAGAGTAGGAGTGCTAATCTAGGACGAGGTCTGCCCTATCCATGCAATCTTGTGTTCTAAAAGGCTAAACTGATCCTAAATAAGCACTCCGACGCAGACTTTTAATACATACATCCCCTGGACTCATTACTAGTCTTAACAATGTATTCAGTAATTATACCAAACAGTGGTATATTTAATCCCATTCGTTTTCTGGGGGAGTCGACCACTCTCAAAGGGTTTTCTATGCTCCTGCTGGGACGCAGACCTGCCACCTGACATTCTAAAGTGCTAGTTCCTGAACTACCCATCTCCTGCTGCAGCTAATTCTCAAGCTCTCAGTGTAAATCCACCATATGTGCATGAATGCATGAACAAGTACACACAGACACAAGAGACATACACCAGATAACGTAAAAATACAGAGACAGGTAACCCAAATAGCAACAAAACGATGAGTAAAAAAGTAGGTTAAACTGCAACTTACCCTCACTCGGCTGTAGTGGTGGTCAGTCCCATTCCCTCCAAACAGAGAATTGCAACATACAGTTTGAAAATGTATGCACTCACTATACCGTAAGTCGCTCTGAATAAGCGGAAAATGGAAAATGACAGCAGAGTGAATCAGTCAGTCACCACTCAGTCTGCTTCTGAGCCTGCTAACCCTCTCCTGTCAGAGCTCACACCTCAACCTCTATAACATGCAACACACTCACTCCCTCTACTCCTCAATGAGTGTTCCAGCAGTAAATCCCTTCCTCTTGCCACCTCTCTCTGGTTTTCACACTCTGTACTTTCCTCCAAGTGATTTAGCGGTACCCTCCCTCTCCCTCTTCCCCCCTCCTCCTCCCTCATTAGCTGTTCCTCAGATCCAGTGAGCAGTGTGTGTGTATATTCAGAAGAAAAAAACAGACAGATGAAAACAAATTAACTGCATGGGTAAAAAGATCTCTAAAGCGCTCCAATTGGGTGACAAATTAAAATCATCCATATACGTTTGGCAGCGCTCGCAATGAGCAGAAGCAACAGAGGAGATCATCAGAGAGAAATGAGACGGGGAAGATAATTAGAAGGGGGAAAAGGTATATGCTTCATCATCAATGCATAAACGGGGATAGCAATGGACGAGGGCAGGCAGTATGAGACAGGCAGTGTTATCTAACTCACTTGAAAACGCAGTGAGAGTACGAATCATATCTCATATTATAAAAGATAGTTCAGTGAAGTTGGTTAGTGCCCAAGTACTGAATGAAGCCTATCCYCTCAGTTTGTTTTTCATCGTACAAACAGACACACCTTCGGCCTACGAGTCATTTATTTTGGCCCCTCAAAGTTTTTTGTCAAAAAGGACTGTAAAATCAGTAGGAATTCGGCTAAAAATAATGTTAAGTCAGGAAATCTGTTTCCAAGTATTCCCACAATTAAAACGTGTCTCAATGGAATCAAGGTATGAAATTATGACTTATTTAAAAATATCTATTTTTTGGCGCTTACTTGGTCAATTTGCAGTGTYCAAATGATTATYATTATGTTGCAGGCCCCAGTCCATCAGCTCTGACAAAAATCGGTCCGCGGCTGAATCTAGTTGCCCACCCCTGCCTTAGAAGTTAAGATAAGACAGCACACTATCTGGAAAGGTTATTAAACCATCTCCAATGAAGCAGACCTTAAAGCCTCTCTGTGTCTATCAAATCCCCTTCATCCTATTGCAGTATCTCAGTAAACGACTCACTCAAAATGATCATGACTGCTGCTTTGTTCCATGCACAAAGCTCTCACCAATGTCCCTCACTGGGAGCATAATGTGATCTACACAGTATAGCTGAGCCCCAATTCTTCACCGTTCTTCCAAAGTGTGCACACACTTTCTCTCGTGGATTTTACAATGGTGTAAACTCCTTCCAGCCAATGCTTACACCATTCCTATGCTTTAAYAAGSGTGGAGAATCYGGACATAGCCAATGAGAAAGCAAGCTTAGAAACTGTGAATAAGGTACCTCAGGTGGTCCAGACAATGGTTCAGTCTACACATTGACAACTTGAGGAAGTAGAGCTGGATAAAAAGATTGTGTGAGAATTTTGATACACACAACTCACTAACAGGAATATGTGACTAAGGTATGATACTCAAAGTACATCAGAATGTAGCCATATAGCTATAAAATGTCAATATTTGACTAAGAAACTATCAGACTAAAGAAAAACAGTATAGACAACACTATGAAGTGAACTTTTCACAATTCTAAACTCTCAGATCTACCGGTCTCTCGATTTCAAGGACATGCCAAATATGTTAAAGGGACATGAGACCATAAAATGAATAAAAGCTTTTGAAACGTCTATGAATCCATCTGGGGCTCCAAATGGAATTAAGTATACACTCCTAAAAGGCTTGTGAAAAATATTATAAATGGCATTTCAACTTTAACAATGTTGTGTCAGGTAATGAATGTCTAAAACTGTATGCATTCATCTCACACCACTGACATATTCACCCCCCCCCCCCCAAAAAAATATATTCATGGCAGAGAATTCAAACATTTTATCATCATTTCTCTTCTCCCTCTTGCTCTTCTTTCTTTACTCTAATCCCCTTGACTGGAGAGGTAAACATGGGGAGAACTGAATTAGGGGGGATGATAGAGAATGGAGGGATGAAAACAGAATATGAATAGAGGAAAGTAGGATGGGTTCCATTCAAATCAGCTTAAATCTGTCTAGTTGATCAATAAAAACACGCAGGGTGTGCAATTAATTAAAAAATCCWTTATTTTAATTGATCAAATATTTATTTTGGGGGGGAAGAATCTGAAAGCAAAGCTAAGATACTGTAAAAAACAAGTCGAATCTAGACGGGAAAAGTAAGGATGATGAACACACATCACATACTTCCAAAAATAACCATGCAAAAACAGGACTTATTGGTTCATCACKCTTTTGCACACAATAGTCTCTGTGTACAATTCAAACAGCATACAACTTGAATAAAACAAAAGTACACATAATTCTACAGCACTACATGCTACAAATTACACTACAATCCCATGTATTTGGCCAAAGTGGACTTGCTGAAAAATAAAATAATAAAATGAGGAATACCAACCAATCCTTGAAGCCCATTTCATATTCCTACCTAGCAACAAAGACATAGGCCTTATTTTCTATTCATATTWCGTAGTTGTTGACATCGAGTGTCAGTGACCTTAAATAACTAACAAACACCTTTACGTCTGTAAACGGCACCCTATTCTCTATGTAGTGCACTACTATTGACCAGGGCCCATAGGGCTCTTTATAGAGAATAGGGTGCCATTCCGGCTACACCTAGGACTCTTTATGTTGCTCCTAACACTAATACACCCCCCTCTATCAAAGCCAGTGGCTTTTCAGGACATGAATGATAACTGAAGTTTCCACATAGACCCTGAGGTAGTGGAGGTGAAGCAGAGAAATMTAGTTTTAAAAGCCCTAAAAGAGAGACAGATAGGGGAGTTATTTTTGTGCACCGGTAATGATAAGTCTATGAAGATATGCCATCTCTGGTAAGGAAACCATTTCATCCAGCTCTCTGGATGGCTTCAGGTAAAGTTAAGGCATTTGTACCAAAATGGCACAGGCTTGGTTTCATTTACCTGAGAAGAGCTTGTGTCTATGGCTTCAACGTAGACCTCTCCTACCCTTTGGACAGGTACAAAACTGTTGTGTGTGTGTGTGTGTGTGTGTGTGAGCATGTTAGCAAATGCAAGTCTCAAGGGACAACAGTGTAGGGCTGATACGGCAGCATCTTCTGTCGATCGTTGACGGCAAAAATCCATGTGGGTTTGACAAAGCTTAAATTACCATTCTCCATCAGTGCCTGTGGCAGAGAGGGAGAGAGAAAGCGAGAGGAAAATATGTCAGGAGGTGGGAATCTGTTTAAAAATAAAGGGCTACAGAGACTGAACCCTTTGAGCGCATGAGGGTTCGCCAGCCAATATTTAAAATGGTACACCAAATAGGTCAACAACATATATATTTCAAACGCTCGTGACTTGGCAGAAGCACTTTCCATTGCAAATGAGCTGGCGTGGAACACAGATGTCCGTGTCGCAGACCTACATCAAAAGGCAACTAACCACGCATGTCCAATACCAAATCAAACATCAGTGATGCACGAAAAAGGCCCTGAGGTAGGTAAACAGCACATCAAAAGTATTCCTAAAATTATCCATGTCCTAGAATCCGTCCTTTTTGGGATATTTAAAAATATATATAAATAATACTTAGGCCGTACAAAGTTGAATGAATGTTTAACGGATGCCACGCCTCACTTTTCTCCACAGCCCGAAAAAAATTAAAAATAATAATCAGATGTTCTATTTTTTGGCCAATATACGCAGCTCTTTGTTTATAATGCACTGTCCGCTCTGCCTTGAGGCTTTCCCAAMTTGATGCCCAAGAGACCAAACAGCCTCAGATCACACGCTCAGATCATGTTCGAGCCTCGGATTGGATAGTGAAACACACACACTGGCACCTGCAGGCGACGTGCAGATGTTTAATTTCTCTCTCATGCGGTCATGGCTGAAGCCAGCGCAAATTCCTACTATTTATGTGTCCAGGTTAAACATGGGACGTCCCTCATTATAAAAAAACAGTCGGTTAAATTCATGGTTATTGCGTCATTTTCAGATCTATTAGAAGCGATTAATAGACGAAACAACAATGTAATTTAACCAATTGACTGGTAGTAGGCCAACCGATAACACCACGACGGAATGCGTTTGAAGTGATGACGCGCCGCCGAGAACAGCTAGCGTGTCCAGCAAAGTACATCGCCAGTGGCACACACATGCTTGTCGTGGCAGCCAGACYAGACAGTCAAAGGAGGATGCGGTGAGCAAAATTACTGGMCTCGAATTGAMCCACGCTTCATCTATTTARATMGATGCTTCTAATTGTGCATGTTATAAAACTATTTTTTTGTGGTTGATGATGAAAGGTTATACTCTATGGCTGGATTTATGTATTCTTTTCCAAAGCTACATTCATTTGGCGGACCGAACTTGATTGACCCTCTTTCTACCAGGCCTAGTCTATGAGAGGGTCTAATAATATGTGTATGAACATTTTGTTAACGCCTCGGCTATAGAGATGCATTCAGGTAATGTACTCATTATTGTGCATCAACATTTCAATTTGATTACAATGATTTATTGTTAATCATTCTTGAATTTGGTAGGCTATACAATGAAGTAGATTAACGAACTGATAATACATTCATACATTACTTTGTTTTCAATCATTTTTGAAAATGATAGGATATCGCATTCTATCATACATCCGATGTGAATAATGTTAATTTGTGTATTAATAATAATAATAATAATGATCTGAAAATCAGTCTGAAATTGAATATTTCGCCTAGTGTTCATGTCCATATAGCCTTGGACAGTGTGGTAAAGTACTGTTATTCCTTACCCACCTAATGATTATTATTTTATTTATTTTTCCCACTCGTTCGCCTCACTTTTCTGGGGGAAAAATACGTTAAAACAGTGAATCAATTTTGTCTGGCCTCATCTAGGAAAAATGTACTACTTATTTCACTTAAGATGATCATGTGATAGCTAGAGTGGCAATGTTATTTCATTCCAAGCCTTTCAAAGTGGAAAATACCATTATCCATTTCTCTGTCTCTTTTTGGGAGCAGACTATGAATTGAACACTTTACATAGATGACTAGCATTCTAACTCCCTGGAGTCGTTACCTTTTTACAAAGAGATGATACCTTTATAAGTGTGTGTGTTACACAAATCATGTTCGTGGTGTGTGAGTGTGCGCCTGCCTGCTTGTGTATCGCACTCTCATAGTTGTGTGTGTTTAACATCAAGAGGTCTTTCGAAGGAAACAAAAGGGAGGTCACACTCACGTCTTCAAAGGAGTCGTGCCATCCCTCGCCGGTAACGACAAACTGGACCTTTTCACTCATGTAGTCCTCCACCTCCCTGAAGAGAGAGGGAGATGAACAAAGACAGAGAGCGAGAGATATAGAGAGGGGAAGAGGAGGAAGAGTGAGAAAGCTACCCGTCTCGCCGGAGATCCCAAACACTGTTTTATAAAGGTACAATGACACACAAGCCCTCATCCGCTGATCACTTGTATTACCTCAAAAAGTACRCGTAAAGTACTACTGTTACAGGAAAATCTGCCCTACTCTCATTCTGTAGTCAGTCTCTCTTCTCCCTACCCGTTGAAGGCGATGATGTACCGCAGGAGTAGGCGCCTGTCATTGTTGGGGAACTTGCCGTAGAGGAAGAATCGCTTTCCAGTTAGGAAATCTAAAGGGRAGTAAGAAAATGAAAGATCCGCATGAGAGAAAGACTCCCTGCATAGCATTACAGTAATCATCATTGTTCATCACTGATGGGAAAAAGAGAAGAAATCGTCTGCAATTTGACAACTTAACGTTTGTGAGCGTTTTTCAAACCAGCATGGCTTACAGAAAAGTACTTCATTGATGTTAAATAACATGAACAATTAGCAAGAACAAACTGACACACACAGCCAGCACAGACTATACAGAGAGAGGCAGACAAGGTCAGACAGACAGAGACAGACCTGGTAACTCAGGGATGGGCTTGTCCTCCTCGGCCTCAGCGTCAGTGTTCTCGTCCGTCGACRCTCCAAAAGGGTCCTCCTCCTTCACTCCTTTTCTCTCCTTCTCTCCTTCCTTCTGCCGACTCGCGCTCTCCACCCTGCCGACGAGAGAGAGAAAAGTTGTTTATGCAATGGGGGTTATGAAACTACTGATTGATGCTCTGCTGGTGTCCTTGAATGAAGAGACACCACACCTGTTCATTCTGTTGTGATGCCGCACAACAAATACAACTGACAGAATCAGACATTTCTGCCCACATACAAAACAAACACCCACGCTCTCTTCAGATTACCGAAAGAGAGCGTTTCAGTATGGCGGAGTTTAAGACTTGTATTGATGCTCTACTACAAAAGTCCTTTCCACCAACAAGCTCGGCAATTCATTTACATTCACGACGACAGCGCAATCCGACAACTAATGAATCAAAATGAGAACACTCTCTCTCCGTCGATCTCTCTCCAACCTACCTACACCCGCCTTAAACAGATGGAAGAATTATATATGGCGAGTTGGCAAACCCAGTAAAATAACAAACGTGTAATTATAACCATGATGAGCAACAAGAGGATCAAGGTATCATGGTCCCAGACCTTTGTGCTGTCTTGCAACTCTATTGCCATTGGGCACTCCATGGCCATTGGGCAACTCCTATGGCCATTGGGCAACTCCTATGGCCATTGGGCAACTCCTATGGCCATTGGGCAACTCCTATGGCCATTGGGCAACTACTATGGTCATTGGGCAACTACTATGGTCATTGGGCAACTCCTATGGCCATTGGGCAACTCCTATGGTCATTGGGCAACTCCGACAGCACAGAGATCTGAAACCAGGCTAGGGCAGAGGCACTGTCAACCCAGAGGTCCTGCAGTAGGACATGGCTTCGACCCCCGCTACAGTCAAATATGAACACTATCCCATTCATGTTCATTGGTGATGTTAGTTACCTCTTCAGCTCGTCCTCCGTGTCCATGCCAGACTCATCTTCTGTGGGAGACAGGATAATAACAACATGTTATTACATCAGAAGAACATAACCTACATCAGAAGCATACCATCTTACTAACCTACATCAGAAGCATACCATCTTACTAACCTACATCAGAAGCGTACCATCTTACTAACCTACATCGGGTCATAACTTAAGTCTATACTACGCTGTAGAAAAGTATGTAAGTGCTTCACCCATACCTCTCTAAGCTTTGCTCTTCCAATATAAAAAGGCCTTGTACTTAGGCCCTAGTTAAAGGTTTCCTTAATACTGTTAATATGTATTTTCCAACCAGCGCAGATGAAGGAGACAAGTAAAATAAGCTACTTCTAGACTATTGAGACCCTTCATTCGTCTTCCCTCTTTCCAGGTATGTGATGAGTTAGTAAAGACGTTCTCGTCGCACTAATGCGCCCGGACCACTTACTCCTGGCCTCGCATTACCATAGAAATTAGAATCATGCACAAGTCTCTCGGCAGCGGTTGCTCTACGCAAGTGCTTCTTTCTTTTGTCCTCTCGACACGCATCCCTCTCTTCCTGTCCTTTTAATGGCTGCTTTGTCAATCCGTCCATTCCTRCATGCAATTCATTAAAGCAGTCTTTTCCCAACTTCTCTCCCTCTGTCCATTTCACCCTCTTTCATGTCCATCCTCTTCAGTCGTTGTGGTGTTAGTCTTTCTTTCTTCCTCGGCTAGCTACTAGAGCAAATGTATTAAGACCATCGAGCGATTTCATTCACTACATGGCCGTAGAAATACATGTACGGCAATTATGACTCTGGCAGGAAAAGYTGACGAAACGAGTCTCTGGAAACGAGTATGGCCAGAGAGTATGTTCCTTTCTCCTATCCAACACCATGTCAGAGTCCTTCCATTCCGACACACGTGATTCAGCTGCTATCAAAAGTGTGTAGTCGTCTGTTGTGAGCACCATTAGCTCACGAGAAAACTGGCAGCAATGATTTACGCAGGTTTATAAATAAGTGGAGAGAATAATGTCCGCTACACAAYTTAGTATCTGTTCTGTTGTTCGTTTCAAAAGCAYTGCTGCACTGAATATCTGAAGTGATCCTGACTGGTTTGACTACAGCCTCAATGTTTAGGATGATAAACATGTCACCCTCAGAATCCTCTATACCCCCATCAGTCAAAATAACACTCTCTTAGCTCATTGCTCCATTTCCTCTATCCTGGTTGTCCACTTACATTTGAMTCATTTAGCAGACGCTCTTATCCAGAGCGACTTACAGTAGTGAGTTCATACATTTCCATACTTCCCCTCCTTCCCAATCTGTTCATCCCTCCTCTCACCTCTATGTCTCAGGTGTAGCAGGAATCTCTCTTAAGACATCTTGAGACTACTCTGCTAGCGCCTCTAACTGCACTACAGACATACTGCCCTAGCTAGCAGTTGATCCTCAACGTTAGGCCCATCTCCCGTGGTAGTGTTTATTTACTATTATTTACCTTGAACAGGGAAGTCGTAGGGAGTGAAATCCAATTAAAGTTTGTCAATAACATTTGAATGAAAGAATGAGCAAATGAATGATCGAACAAATGAATGAACTAATTAATGAACTAATATTTTAATGTCCCATATGTTGCCAAGCAGATTTCCCTACGGAACATTAAAGCATTAATTCATTCACGCATTAACTAATTCATTCATACATTCAACCCCAGGAAAAACCAAGAGACAGTGGTTGTGGGTGATGCATTTTGATCAGTGATTATGTCTGTAACATAACCCAGGTGTATGTTAGAGCTGGGTAAATTTACCATTTTTTTCTCTAACGATAAATCAGTGATAAATTACAGTAAAAAAACATTTGGGGAGGTGATAGAGCTGGGCTAAATGGACAAAAWATTATATTGCGATAAGGGAGTTTGCAATTCGCATGTTGAGTGCAGGAATGTCCACCAGAGCTATTGCCAGATAATTTTATGTTCATTTCTCTAATATAAGCCATCTCCAACGTTGTTTTAGAGAATTTGGCAGTACGTCCAACCGGCATCACAACCGCAGACCACGTGTATGGCGTCGTGTGGGCGAGTTTTTTGCGGATGTCAAAGTTGTAAACAGAGTGCCCCATGGTGGCAGGGGAGTTATGGTATGGGCAGGCATAAGCTACGGACAACGAGCACAATTGAATTTTATCGATGGCAATGTGAATGCTCAAAAAAAACGTGACGAGATCCTGAGGCCCATTTTTTTTTAAGGCATCTTAAAAAAAGTCAAGTGAAATCCATAGATTAGGGCCTTATGAATTTATTTCAATTGACTGATTTCCTCATACCAACTGTAACTCAGTAAGATCAATGAAATTGATGTGTTTGCATTTTTGTTCAGTATAGAACAGTAGTTCCTTTGAAAACTGTATTTTTCCCGCATTAGCATTTTGAGCAACGGTCATATGCTTGTGCTTCTCAGAATTAATCTCTCGCTCCTCCGTGCGCACAGTGGGGAGAGGGAGTGAGAGTCAGCAGCTGACAGCGAAACAAGGACAGGCGGATACTTTTATAACAGGAATCGAGATAATACATAGGMTATTACTGTTGACCAAATGATTTTAAAACAATCTAGAGGAACGCTGTGTAGCAAAATCAGTCATTTTAGGTTTATCGCCCCAGCTCTAATGGAGGTGTGTATAATGGAAACCTGGTTCATCTGCGTCTGTGGAGCCACCATACAGATCCTCCTCCTCTTTCTTGATGGGGGTCTTTCTGGGAGTGGGTTGCCTTTCTTCTTCTCTCCTCTTTTGTGGKGTCTGTCAACGACGGAGAGGGCAGTATCAGGGTTGGAATAAAACAAATACAATCATGTAAATCAGAACAATTACAATTACTTGAAGCAGAATAGTTTTTTTCTTCTTCTTAGGTAATCATGTCATGTCATACTGCTAGGTCATGGAACGGTTTAAGTAGCCCGTACCCTCCTCTCTTTTTCCTCCTCACTCTCCTCATCCTCCTCTACGTCGCTCCTCTCCGAGCTGGACTCCGCTCCGTCCATCAGGTACCTGGCAGAAAGAGAGGAATGCGGGAAAGAAGAGAAAGATCGTATTAAATAAAGAAATACAAAAAAAGGGGTGAGGGGAAAAGAAGCAAAACATCTGACTGGGTAAACAAGAAGAGTCCCACTAGATGTGCAGCAAATGGATGATCACACTGGCTGGAATTCTGCGCAAAGGTTCAAATGTTGGAAGAACACAACAAAGGCTAGCCAGACACAGAACAGTAACAGACTGCACACACACACACCACAGTCACATGTCTCACACACGGTACCAGAAATCAGCACCATGGACAGCACAGTCAATGCATCCACATACTTCCCTCTTCCTGTTAAGTGGATTTGTTTGACACTTGGGGGTGGTTCTGTCCCCTACAATTATGTATTTGCAGAATGTACATTTAACTGGGTGTTATAGACAAAAACTAAATTAACTGATGCGATACCGATAAATAGATCAATAAGTTTATAACATTCATGTGCACCAGTTTTTTTGTATTACGCTTTAAACTACTACTACTAGTTTGATGATTGTAGCCATCACGTGTCCCATTAACAATCACCCATATTAACTAAATGTATTTCATTTCAAACTTCACATTTCTCTAGTATAGGCTACTTATCGTAATGAACGATATCAGCAAAATGTCTGCTTTAAGTGACCACTATGGTCGATGTCGATAATGTTTGGTTTACCGTTCCAGCTCTAATGTAAATATACATTTGACACACTACTGTAAATGTAATTGTACATGTTGTTTTGCAAATGTTAGAAGTGCTACGACGCAAACAGGGCGGAAACACAAACATGTATGCACTACCTTGAATTTGATGAGCTATGTTCTGTGAGGAATTCAAAGGCGGTCGAACTAAGTAAGTGTGTGGATCTGACGTTACGTTATTTTACTGGGCCTACATCTACCTCCMTACCATCAATAGAACGTGACATATTGTCTACTGCAGTATCAAAGTCCTTTACTGACAAGACAAATGCCCTTGTTGGAATGGAACCAGGCCATTCACACCAGTAAATAGGTTTTGAGACACCCATCGAGGTGTGTCGGTGTGTCAGTGCCCTCCGAGCCACCCCACAGAGAGGGACTGAGAGGGTCCTATGACGGGCGAGCCTGGCAGTGTGGTGGCAGTGCCCTTGAGGGAAAGTCCTTAACCTGGTCCGCTCAGGCACYACTAAACGGCTAACGTGCACTATGAAAAAGTTAAGTGGCTTAAATTGCATTAGATTAGGCTGTCCGTGAAGCGAATACATGACAGAATAAAACAATACGTCTGGATGAGGAGAAAGAGGTGCGGCGGAAAAGCGTGTGGCTGTGGCACCCGGGTGAAATGGAGCCTCAGCCTCGACAGCGGCGGTGCTAACCCTCTCTCTCACACACACACACACACGCACGCCACTTCATTCTCAATCAAAGATGCATTACCTTTTCCACACACACTCTCCAGCCCCTCAAGTCACCAAGACGACCGCTAAGATGAAATACGGCTATCAAGGGTCATCACTACTCACACTGTTACTGCTCTATTCTGTGCTTCGATTCCTCATATCCTACAGCACGGTTTAGATTAAAAATGAAAAAGTTGAGGGTTTCCTAATGTAGTGTTMCGGGTGCACACACACACACACACGACTGGCTAWATGCTTAGCTTACGGGTTCTGAGACTCTCTGAGCTTCTCAATCCTCTTAGGACACTTCACTTCATATGCAGTATGGCGAATTACCTAAAGAAATGTATTGAATTGAGTTAAGGAATATAATTCTCAAAGCTCTACRAGAGGGTAGGTCCTAAAGGAAAACTTATCCTCCCTCTATGGAGAGCAGTGCGCAAGAGTGATTTGTTTCCCTCTGCACTCAGAGGTCCCCGGAAGGCTACGTATTTCATCTGAATTGTGTGGGAAAATAATATTAGTCTCGACTTCAGGGCCAAAAAAGKATTAAAGCAGATAAAAACATTTACTGTATGACCATGAGCACTATTAATACGTTAATGTGTCTTTTTGATTAATTACTTCTACAATAAATCAGATTGAACAATATGTCTGATTGTTGATTCAGGTAAGTTACAAGCCAAGGGCAGACTAAATATCAAATAATAAAAGTAGCAAAATTATAGAGGACTAGCATTGTGGTTTTGAATAGGTAGCCACTGTATTCTCTAGGCTACTGTATTCAAATGCACCTTTATTGGCGACAATGACGACAGCACTGTGACCCATTCATGTTCATTACGATCATAATTGGTTCAATATTTTTTAGTTTATTTAACTAGGCAAGTCAGTTAAGAACAAATTCTTATTTACAATGACGGTCTACCAAAAGGCCTCCTGGGGGGGGACGGGGAATTACGCACAATCTGAGGGGAGGAATAAAGTTCTATTGGATCAGTTAAATTTGTCCTTTCATACYAAAATTCTAATTATGAAAAGGTCAAGGGCTTTACTGGAGGAAAATGGTTATTTGCACAACACCAGTTCTTCATCACGATTTGTTATCTAAGGTAATAATGGTAAAGGGYAAAAAACTATTTAGGGAATAGAGTGCAATTTGGGACGRAACATAGGTCTGTGATAACTAAAAGGGAATCTAAAAAGGTTTCCGAGGCACTTCKGATGTTACCGACGGACGGAACCTTCAATAATCTACACTAACGCAAAGTTTACTTATTTATTCCACATTCATTCCATTGTGTTGCCGGTTTATCTTGATGCCACTTGAGGGAAGCGTGCGGCCCTCCTCTCCTCTTCTCTGTCCCTCCTTTCATTTTGAAGTGGTCTCTAAAGGACAAAAGGCCCAAAACATTTAGATGCATAGCAGTGTTCGTCTGGTTTGAGTTGGCCTGTGTGTTTGTGTACGACCGTGCGACAACTGTCTCTCTGTGTTTGAGTATGCGTGTGTGTCTACGTCTCTGTGTGTGTGTCTCTGTGTGTGTGTGTGTGTGTGTGTGTGTGTGTGTGTGTGTGTGTGTGTATGAGCACTAGTCTTCTTCAAAGGAAGTGGACCCTTCAATTACCCATAGCAGATGCAGCTTTTAAATAAGAAATAAATCATTAGAGCTCCGCACTCCAAACAAGAGCTGCACAATGGAGACGAGATGGCTTGGATGGATGGATGGATGAGGAACGAGGATAGACGAGTGGAAGGCGAGAGGGATTCTCTATAAAAAAAGGAGAGTGGTTTAGGGAGATGGTGAGCAGTCTACAGCAGAGGTCTGTAAACACAGACAAATAATGGTGGTAGTGTGTGTGTGTGTGTGTGTGTGTGTGTGTGTGTGTGTGTGTGTGTGTGTGCGTCCCAATGTAGAATTCTGATGCTAACGCAGAGAAAAATACACACAATTAGCGTGTTAATACCTCAACAGTGTTAATTGGACTTATTTCCGCAACACCCTCTTACAATAGAACTTGATCATTTCGCACACCGCTTTCAAATTAGATGAGCGGATATTCATTTGTTTCTGAGGGTCAATTACACAGACATGATGTCAATACTGACTAAAGAAAATGAGCGCATAGTACAGGAGTAGAGAAATGTGTAGAAAAACATGGGAGGTGACTGATGCAGGCAGCAATCACTGAGACCTGACCTAGCCTAGAAAGTACCAGACCTGCGTTCAAATACATGCATATTTTCACTGAACAAAAATATAAACGCAACCTGTAAAGTGTTGGTCCCATGTTTCATGAGCTGAAATAAAAGATCCCCAAAAATGTTCAGACCCACAAAAAGCTTATTTCTCTCAAATTTTGTGCACAAATTTGTTTACATCCCTGTTAATGAGCATTTCTCCTTTGCCAAGGTAATCCATCCACCTGGCAGGTGTGGTATATTAAGAAGCTGATTAAGCAGCATGATCATTACACAGGTGCACCAGTTTTGTCACACAACCACGCCAGCGCAGGATGTCCACATATGGCTTCTTCACCTGCGAGATTGTCTGAGGGGGGTGCTGAGGAGTATTTATGTCTGTAATGAAGCACTTTTTGTGGAAAAACTAGTCTGATTGGCTGGGCCTGGCTCCCAAGTGGGTGGGCCTATGTCTGCCCAGGCACATCCATGGATGCACCCCTGTCCAGTCGTGAAAGCCATAGATTAGGGCCTAATGAATTTATTTCAATTGACTGATTTCCTTATATGAACTGTAACTCAGTAAAATCATTTAAATTGTTGCATGTTTCGCTTATAAGTATTTAGAAATACACCTTTCTGTGTATTTGAGTAGTTTGAAATACACAGCCCAAAACAATAACTTTAAATATAAGTAGTTGTAAATGCATGTCAATACTTTCCAAAATGTAACTTGTATTTAAAAAACATTTTTTGTCTAAACACGTCGTTCAAAATGTATTTGAAATTAGGTCTTATTGAGCTACAAACAGTATTTGAAACCAGGTCTGGTAACTACCCGTGGAAGCAGTGATTTCACCTCAGGTGACAGACGAGAAGTGAAGACCTTATGTGAAAGACATTTTCACTTTGAAGAGAGGTGCGGTAAGAACCCCTCAAATACCCTTTTCATATTATCTGAGGCCTTGCTCTGACTAACTCGAGATTCAGCCATGTATTCTTCAATACACAGTTTTGATTGAAGAGAGATCTTTATTGAGTCCGCTTGTAGTGACAAGAAATATTAGTAGAACTGAATACATCACAGCAGGCCTCAGCTCTTCAAGATAACATTATTCAGTGAGCTGCATGGGTAGAGTTAAAGCCTTGGCAATAGGTGCTTATAAACACCATTAACTGCCAACTTCACTTCATTCGCTCAATTCAAAGAAGCTTTCTGATAGAGAATGGGTGGCAATGAGTCAAAGGACCCATTTATTTGAAGCAGACTTAACAACACAGTCTACCTTCCTCCCCTCTCTCTCTGCCACCCTCCCCCTCATTCTGCCTCCCTCAGTCTCCCCCTCCCTCCGCCTCGTTCTGCATCCCTCAGTCTCCCCCTCGTTCTGCCTCCCTCAGTCTCCCCCTTCCTCCCCTTACCGTTTGAAGGAGATCTTCTGCTTCCTCTTGTGGCAGTCCAGCACCCACTCCTTCCGGACGATGACGCCCCCTGCTGACTTCACCTGGCTGTACTTGGGGGTGTTGGAGAAGGCACAGCTGGATGAAGCAGATGATAAACCCTTGGTTAGCAAAGCTGTGTCTCAGATGGCACTCTATTCCCTATATCGTGCACTACTTTCGACCAGGGTCCCAAGTGACCATGGCTACATCCAAAATATGGCACCCTATTCCTTGTATAGTGCAATAAATAGGGTGCCATATGGGATGCAGGCACTGGAAGGAAGCCAGGGACAGCCCACTACTACTATGGCAGAGTGTGATTAGGGTGATATGGTCTGCTTTGCTTTGCATGCTGTTATCGTGATACTCCTCTAGTTACACTAGTCTTGGTTGTATATGAGATAGAGAATATACTTGATAATATTACTCCTAGAAACATCACTACCACTATAATACTAGCCCCATTGTTGGTTGTATTCCACACAATTCCTGTCTCTTATACACATCTAGATGTGTATAAGAGACAGAGTCTTGGTTGTATATGAGATAGAGAATATACTTGATAATATTACTCCTAGAAACATCACTACCACTATAATACTAGCCCCATTGTTGGTTGTATTCCACACAATTCTTGTTGACCTGTTTCCAATATGTTCTTACCTCACTCTATTACCATTTTCATGCATCTTTAAATTACCAATATGATTTCAGATTACAATGAGAACCCAACTTAAGAGTACTTCCCAAACTACTACCTTCCAGTCCCAGCACCCTCTATCTCCATCTCCTCCACTCACATGAGGTGTGTGGCGTCAGGGGTCCAGTCAGAGTGGTACTTGGCCCCCATGGCCAGGGCCTTGTCCCTCAGGTCCCCCCGGAAGGGGTTCTGGAAGCCGCTCAGCACAAACACCACCCCCTCCATGATCTTGTTGAGGGGAACGGTGGCCTCGGAGGAGCTGTACTGGGCTTTGGAGGGTTTGGATCTGGGCTTGGCTTCTGGTTTGGACAGGCTCTCTTTCTTCTTGGTGTCTGGGGTTTTCTGGGCAGGGGTGACTGGTGTGAAAAGAATGACAGAGGTGAGGAGAGGGGAAAATAAGAATATATAACTATCAGGGTATTTGCATCGATTTATTAAACTTACTTTATTCACACAAGGTGAAAAATGTGTAGAGTGAGTCAGTGAGTGGCTGGCTGGAAGGCTGACTGACTTGCAGGGTGTCTTTACCTTTGGCAGCAATGGGGCTGGGAGTACTGGCTGTGCTGGGTTTGGCCTTGGGTTTGGGGGTGGTAGTGCCCCGTTCAGGAGAGGCCATAGGGCTGGGTTTCTTTGAGGGGGGCGGAGCAAGGGCAGTCTGGCGCTCTTTAGTGAACTCAAACTTCCTCTTCACTGCTGCCTAGGTAAAAGGAGAGAGGATGGATAAAGCAATTTGTCCTTATGGTAAAACCATGAGAGAAATACGTACTCAAAGAGCAAAGCAGTTGAGAACACTCACTTTTCAATTAAGAAAACAAGAAATTTAGAAAGAAAACTGCTTATAATTTCTATAAGTGGGATAACTGACAAAAATGAGCAGAGAAAACAAGCAAACAAATGCAGGTCCTAATTATGTTAACACTTATGTAAATGAATGTGTAAGTGAGTAACATCGCCTCTCGCTTGAAAGAATGATCCATCTCCCTCTGGAAAAATGTACCACAAGCAAACATATGCCTCCATACTGTCATCTCTTTTCACTATCGATGATTTACAATGTTTACATTAAATCTATACTACATTAGCTACGAGGGCGCAGTCTACCGAACACAGCCGCAGGGCAAAAAAAAAAAGAATCACCTTGTACCTCTTTTTAAAGAAATCAATATGGTGTCTGCCTTTCAAATGGCACCCTATTCCCTATATTGTGCACTACTTTTGACCAAGGCCCATAAGGCGCTTGGCAAAACTAGTGCACCATATAGGAATAGAATAAGGTGCCATTTGAGACATAACTAGTATCATAGCCTGGAGATTCAGGTCAGTCCGCACTAGCCTGGAAGGACATAATGAATGATTCACCATCAGTTCTGGTCTTAGAGAAGCCAATGATGCATCACTATGGGCTCTGATCAAAAGTAGTGCACTATATAGGGCTAACGGTGCCATTTGGGATGCAGTCCAAGCCTTGGTCCTTACCTGTGGTGGGGGAGAGTTGGAGGATGGTGGGGCTGAGGAGTGGCCAGACCCAGACTGCAGGGCGGCACCTGCATAGCTGAGCTTCTCAGTCTGTGGCGAAACTGTGGGGGGAGAAGAGGTGACGAGACCGAGAGAAGTTGGGAAATATTGTTTCACATTTCTCACCCCACCAGCAGACCCTATGCTGCTTTTCGCTCACGGAGCTCAATCACGCCACATCAATGCGCACTAATAAACATGCAATCTGAAATTAGCTGTAACTAGGCCTTTAGCTTGAATACAGTAGTAGTACCCTTGAGCGCTGGGCTGGCTTTGGAGGTGCTCTCTCTGTTGAAGAAGAGGCTGCCTGGCTGTAGACTGGGGCAAGCCGAGGGGGACTCATCCTTCACCCGGAACTGGCCCAGCTTGGTCAACTTCTGTCAGGGGGCAAGAAAGACAGTGTTGTGAGAGAGTCTGATCAGTCAGTCATGTTAGGAAAGCACAGGACAGTGCATATAAACATAATTTTTGATGGTATAAATTCCAGTTCACTCAAATCAAAGAAAGTTTAGCATAAACGTTGTCTACTCTCTAGATGAGTCCACAGTCTAGCCCATCTGTTGTGTGGACCCAGCTATATGCCTAAATCCCAAATGAATGGGAAAGACAAACACCATCTAATAAAGAAATAAAACAGTGCCCATTAATTTGCGAATGAAGCATATTACTGGATCTGCGCAACAGATGGTGCCATATGGACTTACAATGCAATCAGTCTAATCTAATCAGACCTCAACATTAAAATCAGCCTTAATCTAAAATTGAATTTTTGAATTGTATTCCTCAATCTATACACAATACCTCAAAATGACAAAGCGAAAAACAGATTTTTGGATTTTTTTGCAAACTTAATTTTAAAAAATTAAAATAAATACCCTATTTACATAAGTATTCAGACCCTTTCTAAAGACTTGAAATTGAACTCAGGTGCATCCTGTTTCCATTGTGATCATCCTTGAGATTGTTCTACAACTTGCAGTCCAACTGCGGTAAATTCAATTGATTGGACATGATTTGGTAAGGCACACACCTAGTCTATATAGGTGTGTGCATGTCAGAGCAAAAACCAAGCCATGACGTCAAAGGAATTGCACGTAGAGCTCCGAGACAGGATTGTGTCAGGATTGTGTCTGCAGCATTAAAGGTCCCCAAGAACACAGTGGCCTCCACCATTCTTAAACGAAAGAAGTTTGGAACCACCAAGACTTTTCCTGGGCTGGCTGCAGGGCCAAACTGATCATTCAGGGGAGAAGGGCCTTGGTCGGGGAGGTGACCAAGAACCCGATGTTCACTCTGACCGAGCTCCAGATTTCCTCTGTGGAGATGGGAGAACCTTCCAGATGGACAACCATCTCTGCAGCACTCCACCAATCAGGCCTTTATGGTAGAGCGTCCAGACGGAAGCCACTCCTCAGTAAAAGGCACAACAGCCTGCTTGGAGTTCGATTTAAAAAAGAGACACCCAAAGGACTCACAGACCATGAGAAACAAGATTCTCTCGTCTGATATAACCAAGATTGAACTCTTTGGCCTGAATGCCAAGCATCACATCTGGAGGAAACCTGGCACCGTACCTACAGTGAAGCATTGTGGTGGCAGCATCATGCTGTGGGGATGGTTTTTAGAGGCAGGGACTGGGAGGCTAGTCAGGATCGAGGGAAAAATGAACGGAGCAAAGTACAGAGATCCTTGATGAAAACCTGCTCCAGAGCGTTCAGGACCTCAGACTTTGGCGAAGATTCACCTTCCAACAGGACAACAACCCTAAGCACTGTCACGACAAGGCCCTTTGGGGGTGTACATCGCGGCTCCCCCTCTCTCGCTCCCACCACAAGTTTTATGACTTTACGATAGGACATAAATTCCTGGCAGAACCCCCCGGTCATGCAGAAAGAGAGAGGAAATAAACCTATGTAACAAATAGCTTCTCGTTGTTCAACTCCTATTGCCCAAATTGGAGGAATAAACAATATTTCAATTTTTGAGAAAGTGGGAATGGTCAGCGGGTATTTAAAGAACAATCCGTTCTAAAATGTTTTATTTTGTGACATCAGGAAGGATGGTAGCACAGAATAACGGTAGCTTTGGAAGTGTACATTTCTCAGTTATTAGTTTTCAACCTGAATGTTGTGTAAAATATATGATTGAATATGAAACTGTGTGTGAGAAGATGTAATGTCATGTTGGCCTTCTAAACGAGATACTTGTTTAGTTATAAAGTTAACTAGTCAGTGGCCACATCCCCGTGAGCCCAGACATTACATCAGGCGTCATAGAATCGCCACTTTTTCCACAGAGTATAAAACACACTTCCTACAAAATATACAGTTGAAGTCGGAAGTTTACATACACCTTAGCCAAATACATTTCAACTCAGTTTTTCACAATTCCTGACATTTAATCCTAGTAAAAAGTTAGGATCACCACTTTATTTTAAGAATGTGAAATGTCAGAATAATAGTAGAGAGAATGATTTATTTCAGCTTTTATTCCTTTCATCACATTCGTAGTGGGTTACAAGTTTACATACACTCAATTCGTATTTGGTAGCATAGCCTTTAAATTGTTTAACTTGGGTCAAACGTTTCGGGTAGCCTTCCACAAGCTTCCCACAATAAGTTGGGTGAATTTTGGCCCATTCCTCCTGACAGAGCTGGTGTAACTGAGTCAGGTTTGTAGGCCTCCCGGCTCGCACACACCTTTTCAGTTCTGCCCACAAATGTTCTATTGGATTGAGGTCAGGGCTTTGTGATGGCCACTCTAATACCTTGACTTTGTTGTCCTTAATAATTCGGGTCATTGTCCATTTGGAAGACCCATTTGCGACCAAGCTTTAACTTCCTTACTGATGTCTTGAGATTCAATATATCCACATCATTTTCCACCCTCATCATGCAATCTATTTTGTGAAGTGCACCAGTCCCTCCTGCAACAAAGCACCCCCACAACATGATGCTGCCACCCCTGTGCTTCACGGTTGGGATGGTGTTCTCCGGATTGCAAGCCTTCCCCTTTTTCCTCCAAACATAACGATGTTCATTATGGCCAAACAGTTCTGTTTTTGTTTCATCAGACCAGATGACAAAAAGTACGATCTTTGTCCCCATGTGCAGTTGCAAACCGTAGTCTGGCTTTTTTATGGCGGTTTTGGAGCAGTGGCTTCTTCCTTGCTGAGCGGCCTTTCAGGTTATGTCGATATAGGACTTGTTTTACTGTGGATATAGATACTTTTGTACCGGTTTCCTCCAGCATCTTCACAAGATCCTTTGTTCGTTGTTCTGGGATTGATTTGCACTTTTGATTTGCACTTGTTTACCAGAAACTATGATGAACTCGACAGGACAATCGAGTGTTTTCAACGGAGAGACAACAAAGACATACAAGCGTAAATATGTACATTGCAATTTCTTTCAGAATGAGCGGACATTCATGTGCAAAGTATTAACATGTCCATGAGTACAATTATCCCCGATGTGTAGTGAATCCATTTTGTCTTTCCCGCTCTCTCAGTCCCCACCCTTTTCCTTTGTCTACCAAGCAGTCATATCGGCTTCGTCCGCTAGGGACTTTTTCTTTGTATCATGTAGTAACCCAAATATCTACTGTTTGTTTGTTATGTAATTCTGTGTGATTATTTAGTTAGTAAATAAATAATTAAGCCAATTTGTATATCGCTGATCCATGATTTAGGCTAGGGTTTGTGCAGATATCCAAGGGTTTGCGACGTTCAGTAATGAGAACTGATGAGGTAATAATAACAATTCATTAATAAGCGACTGTTTTGATATGAAAATATCTAAAGAGTTATATTCGGGAAATTGGCACTCTATAAACAACATTTTTCTGTGGTACCCCAACTTCCTAGTTAATCAAAGTTTACATGATTAGTTTAATCACGTAATAACAATTACACAGAGAATTGATTTGATAAATAAAAGTCTTCACATTTAATGATAGTCCAGACAAGACAGCACATAGCCAAGACAACGCAGGAGTGGCTTCAGGACAAGTCTCTGAATGTCCTTGAGAGGCCCAGCCAGAGGGTGGACTTGAACCCGATCGAACATCTCTGGAGAGACCTGAAAATAGCTGTGCTGTGACGCGCCACATCCAACCTGACAGAGCTTGAGAGGATCTGCGGAGAAGAATGGGAGAAACTCCCCAAATACAGGTGTGCCAAACTTGTAGCGTCATACCCAAGAAGACTCGAGTTTGTAATAGCTGTCAAAGGTGCTTCAAAGTACTGAGTAAAGGGTTTGAATACTTATGTAAATGTGATATTTCAGTTTTTGTATTTTTATACATTTGCTAAAATGTCTAAAAACCGGTTTTCGCTTTGTCATTATGGGGTATCATGTATAGATTGATGAGGGGGAAAAAACTATTTAATACATTTTAGAATAAGGCTGTAACAAAATGTGGAAAAAGTCAAGAGGTCTGAATACGTTCCAAATGCAGTGTATATGTAAGAGCACTTTAAAAGGTCAGAAAACATATAATTCAACTCGAGTTGAACTCTGCAATCATTTGGGCTTTATAATATAAACTCAGCCAAAAAAGAAAACGTCCTCTCACTGTCAACTGTGTTTATTTTCAGCAAACTTAACATGTGTAAATAGTTGTATGAACATTACAAGATTCAACAACAGACATTAACTGAACAAGTTCCACAGACATGTGACTAACAGAAAATGAATAATGTGTCCCTGAAAAAGGGGGGGGTAAAAATCAAAAGTAACAGTCAGTATCAGGTGTGGCCACCAGCTGCATTAAGTACTGCAGTGCCTCTCCTCCTCATGGACTGCACCAGATTTGCCAGTTCATGCTGTGAGATGTTACCCCACTAAGGCACCTGCAAGCTCCTGGACATTTCTGGGGGGAATGGTCCTAGCCCTCACCCTCCAATCGAACAGGTCCCAGACGTGCTCAATGGGATTGAGATCCGGGCTCTTCGCTGGCCATGGCAGAACACTGACATTCCTGTCTTGCAGGAAATCACGCACAGAGCGAGCAGTATGGCTGGTGGCATTGTCATGCTGGAGGGTCATGTCAGGATGAGCCTGCAGGAAGGGTACCACATGAGGGAGGAGGATGTCTTCCCTGTAACGCACAGCACAGCATTGAGATTGCCTGCAATGACAACAAGCTCAGTCCGATGATGCTGTGACACAGTGCCCCAGACCATGACGGAAACTCCACCTCCAGAGTACAGGCCTCGGTGTAACGCTCATTCCTTCAACGATAAACGTGAATCCGACCATCACCTCTAGTGAGACAAAACCACGACTCATCAGTGAAGAGCACTCTTTGCCAGTCCTGTCTGGTCCAGCGACGGTGGGTTTGTGCCCCGTTGTTAATGTCTGGTGAGGACCTGCCTTACAACAGGCCTACAAGCCCTCAGTCCAGCCTCTCTCAGCCTATTGCGGACAGTCTGAGCACTGATGGAGGGATTGTGCGTTCCTGGTGTAACTCGGGCAGTTCTTGTTGCCATCCTGTACCTGTCCTGCAGGTGTGATGTTTGGATGTACCGATCCTGTACAGGTGTTGTTACACGTGGTCTGCCACTGTGAGGACGATCAGCTGTCCGTCCGGTCTCCCTGTAGCGCTGTCTTAGGCGTCTCACAGTACAGACATTGCAATTTATTGCCCTGGCCACATCTGCAGTCCTCATGCCTCCTTGCAACATGTCTAAGGCACGTTCACGCAGATGAGCAGGGACCCTAGCCATCTTTCTTTTGGTGTTTTTCAGAGTCAGTAGAAAGGCCTCTTTAGTGTCCTAAGTTTTCATAACTGGGACCTTAATTGCCTATCGTCTGTAAGCTGTTAGTGTCTTAACGACCGTTCCACAGGTGCATGTTCATGAATTGTTTATGGTTCATTGAACAAGCATGGGAAACAGTGTTTAAACCCTTTACAATGAAAATCCATGAAGTTAGTTGGATTTTTACGAATTATCTTTGAAAGACAGGGTCCTGAAAAGGGGACGTTTATTTTTTTGCTGAGTTTAGTTATAAACTGAATGAGTCTATTGAGTCTTAGTCTCAGTGGAGAATGGGTTATGTAGAAGAAGGTTAAAGATGGCGGCTGAGCTTCTCTTACCGGTGTTGTGGTTGGTGGATCACTTTTGTCTGGTGGTGAATGGAACTTCACGAAGGCCACTCCGTATGCTATGCTCTGAGGGTGGAAAATGTCATTTGTCGTCATGTCATTCCAACCGGAATCATTTTCATAAGTGTATACAATAGGAACTGTGCTGAGACTAGGGCTGTGACAGTCACTGAATAACTGTGTAGCTGACGGTTATGGAAGAAGACTGTCATCTACATTCATTTTAGGATTTATAAAATGTTTTATTAACTTCATTTTCATGCAGATAAATTTGACCTAATAGTGGGAGTGTTCACTAATGATTCTAAGCAAATATTTTGCTAATGGTGTCTACTAAATGTTCTACATCTCCTCTTTCCAACTGTCCTTTGATGTTTGAGCAGCTAATCCCTAGACGCGCGGGGGTGTAGAGCGCTATAGGCTATGGCACTTCAGTAAAAAAGCTTTGATGTGTGGACTTTCTTTTATACAACGCACGTTTTCATTGCTTGCTAGTAAATAAATAAATTGTTATTTAAAAAAATAAAGTTGCATGTGTCTGGCTATTCATTAATTATTCAACAGCGGTCGACAAGGTTGTTCTGGCTCCGAGGCCTATAATGCACTAATGTGTCAAATGGACAATGCGCCAATCCTGTCCAACCTGGCATGGTATAACTTGATACGTAATCTTTCCTTCATTTATAGACTAATCAACGCTGATCAGGCCCGTTCCTGGCCGATATGCTGCCCTAGGCGAGACAAAAAAAATTCCAAAGTAGAATAGTAACCTGGGCTATATATACACACAGTGTCGTCCGCAATGCACTTTTATGAATACCCATGTGGTAGCCTACCATTTTTAAAACAAGCAATTTACCGTCAATCCCTGCCTCTCATTATTACATTAATTTCTGTTAATGCATGTACTAATCACAGTAATTTACCGTTCTAATTCTCGGAGTAGAAACGTTTGCGGAGATCACAACTTGCAACACTTGTGAGAAATACGTTTTGGTTGATTTCATACCATCATATACACACTCCATCTGAGAAATGAGCATGTGTCTGGTTTCTCTGTCCTGTTAATGTTGACGGAGCACGCACGCCTGAGCACTGATAGAAATGCACTACATGACCAAAAGTATGTGGACACCTTTTCATTGAACATCTCATTCCAAAATCATGGGCATTAATATGGAGTCGGTCCCCCCTTTGCTGCTATACAGCCTCCACTCTTCTGAGAAGGCTTTCCACTAGATGTTGGAACATTGCTGCGTGGACTTGCTTCCATTCAGCCACAAGAGCATTAGTGAGGTCGGGCGATTAGGCCGTGATTTTAGGCTTGTGTGCCTGCTCGGCCATGGAAACCCATTTCATGAAGCTCCTGATGAACAGTTATTGTGCTGACATTGCTTCCAAAGGCAGTTTGGAACTCACTAGTGAGTGTGTCGGCACTCGGTGGTCCTGTTCTGAGAGCTTGTGTTGGCCTACCACTTCGCGGCTAAGCCGTTGTTGCTCCTAGACGTTTTCACTTCACAATAACAGCACTTACAGTTGACCAGGGCAGCTCTAGCAGGGCAGACATTTTACGAACTGACTTTGTTGGAAAGGTGGCATCCTATGGCGGTGCCAAGTTGAAAGTCACTGCGCTCTTCAGTAAGGCCGTTCTTCTGCCAATGTTTGTCTATGGAGATTGCATGCCTATGTACTCAATTTCATACATCTGTCAGCAACGGGTGTGGCTGAAATAGCCGAATCCTCTAATTTTAAGGGGTGTTCACATACTTTTGCATATATCGCGTACATGTCCTGCTTCTTGTAAATGTCAAAAGGTAGGAAAGTGCCCAGCTGGGCTTCTCAGTAATTTTTTCTTCACCTCCCACAGTAGGAAGTCAACAAAGTATTTTTTTATATTTTTATTTTATTTTGTTACATCCATTCAAATTATAATAGTTCCTCTCAATATTTGAGAAATCTTTCCAACACTCTCCCCCTCGATAATCAGCGTTGTTGATAAATAGGCTGTTGTGTTTATTTGTTTCTATTTTAAGGATTGTCAATGTAATCTTCATATTATAGCATACCTGTCCCTTTCATACTTCCCTTCATTCACTAGGCAGGTGGCCTAGTGGTTAGAGCGTTGGACTAGTAACCGAAAGGTTGCAAGATCGAATTCCTGAGCTGACAAGGTAAAAACCTGTCATTCTGCCCCTGAACAAGGCAGTTAACCCACTGTTCCTAGGCCGTCATTGAAAATAAGAATTTGTACTTAACTGGCTTGACTAGTTAAATAAAGGTCAAATAAAAAAATAACTCTCGGTAGGCCTACTCTCGGTAGGCCTAGGTTTTTTTTATACGTGTTAAGGCCAAGGTTTTTAAGGAAAGGAGAAATATTTTCTTGTGTCTGACATACGCTGGTGGCTTTGAGTGACAGGTGCTTT
>NC_036845.1:15273400-15325012 GCF_002910315.2 Salvelinus sp. IW2-2015
GTGTGAGTTAGCAGATTCTCTTAATTGAGTACCACAGAATGAGTCATAATACCCTTAAAACCTAGCGGTCAAACCGGGAAATGGTTCCAATCGTTTTTCCAACATTCATTTTAGAAACACATCAAATTAGTGTTTTGTGTAGACTTACCTTGGCTTGACGTTTTGATAACTGTGTAAATCTCTCTAGGACAAGGTGACTTATCAATATATTTGACGGTATTTCACCCACTAAAAATMAAACGCTAATTAGCTGCTAATGTGGCTAACATAAAGAACTACAAATGCCATGATGATCTGGACGAGACTGACGAATTGAGGCAAAGGTAAGAATCTCTGGATTAACTATCTAATGTTAGCTAAATGTAGCAATGAATCAATTGGCTACATTTCTCATAAAATTGTCAATTCTGTGAACTGTCTTGTGCAAGTTTCAAATTAACACAATAACTGTTAGCAAAGGTGTCCGCTAGAGATGACGTGTAGGAGCTTGCAGGGATTGGTAGTTTCACATAATTTCACCTTTCAAATTAGAGAGTAAATAGAGCGGAATATATTGAAAAAAGTCCAAGAGAGATTTACATGGTTATAAAAACGTCACGCCAGAGTAAACCTACACAAAACACAGCCCTTATTTTAATACGACCCTGGTTTACATTGATTTAGGTGGCATCACATACACACACAATGCTCCCTGTCCACTAATGTTCTCTCTTAGTGCTGTGCAGCTCACCTTGTTGTACGGCTGGCTACACACAATCTTCACGCGGTCCCACTTCTCCTGGGCGTGAGCCTTCACCAGCTGGTTAGGGCTAAAGAAGCGCACGCGGTTGGTGTTGGTGCCGTTACGGCTATCCGTGGGGGACATGAAGGAGGACGTGACCAGCAAAACCTGGGAGAGAGAGTGAGAAGTTCTCTTAGGAATTAAGCAGCACACTATACCTAATGGTAGTAAAGCCACAACTATGCATTGTCCATAATAAGAGGCAGAGACTAGTACCTTCACTCAGTGCATTCAGTGTGGTAGATATCAGCGAGGTATACAGGTACTACAATATACAGTAAGGGGGTGACATACCTCATAGTCCTGGTCTTTGACAGAGGTTGAGTGTCCCGCCAGCACCTCGATAAAAGCAGACCCTTCATTTCCAATGTCTATGCTGTACACCTGCTCTTCTTTCTCAAACTGAAACGATGGGGGAAAGAGCATGGGTTATTTAGTACAAACTAGGCAAAAACAAACAGGGCAATGCAGTGTTACAATACATACAGTGCCTTCAGAAAAGTATTCATACCCCTCGACTTATTCCACATTTTATTGTGATACAGCCTGAATTCAAAATGGATTACATAGATGTATTTTCACATCCATCTACACACAATACCCCATAATGTCAAAGTGAAAACATGTTTTTAGAAATGTTTGCAAATGTATTGAAAATCTAAAGGTCTAAGAGCTTTCCACACCTGGATTGTGCAAAAAAAAATATATTGGTTGTTGATCATTGCTAGACAACTATTTTTCAGGTCTTGCCATAGATTTGCAAGTAGATTTAAGTCCAAACTGTAACTCAGTCACTCAGGAACATTCACTGTCTTCTTGGTAAGCAACTCCAGTGTAGATTTGGCCTTGTGTTTTAGGTTATTGTCCTGCTGAAAAGTGAATTCATCTCCCTGTGTCTGGTGGAAAGCAAACTGAACCAGGTTTTCCTATAGGATTTTTTGTGTGCTTAGCTCCCTTCCATTTCTTTTTTATAAACCCTTTATGACCATACATTATAGATTTCATAAGGCATTTAGTTATGGCCTAGTTTTCCCCCCAACATTGTGGTCTGAAAAACCTGGCCGTATAAGACCTGCAAGTCACAATAGGCTGGGTTGTGAAGTAATTTGTCATTCCTGTTGGAATCAAGCCTTAGGGAGTAGGGATGTGACAACTGGAAAAGTTTCCATTAAAACTATAAGAAACATTCCTCCAATTCCAAGTTAATTCACAATGTAGATGGTCTACATTGAGCTTCCTGCGGAGAGAAAGTTGTATCGTTACTGCTGCTCTTGCTTTTCACGTGGCGCGGGTAGCTTGTTTTTGTCGTCCAATCACAAGTCATCAAACCGGCACTAGGCTAAAGTCAGAGCTAGAACCTCCATGTGACAAGTTATTAACCACTGGGCTCCCGAGTGGCGCAGCGGTCTAAGGCACTGCATCTCAGTGCTTGAGGCGTCTCTACAGACACCCTGGTTTGAATCCATGCTGTATCACAACCCGGACGTGATTGTGAGGCCCATAGGGCAGCGCACAATTGGCCCAGCGTCGTCCGGGTTTGGCCGGTGTAGGCTGTCATTGTAAATTAGAATTTGTTCTTAACTGACTTGCCTTGTTAATGGTTCCTTTTTTTTCTTATCTATGGAAGATGGAATTAAAATGACAGAACAAGAAGTTAAATGAGAAGGACAGGCTACAACACCAAGAGCCAAGGCTGCTATTTAATAATCTGAATGGAGTTGTTATTGTAAGATTGAGAAGGGGAGAAAGTGTATAGTTAAAGTTATATAGTTTCAATTAGCCTAGCTAACATTAGCTAGCTAGCTGGCTTAACTAGCTTCACTTGGTTTGACGCAGTCAATACAGGTACTATGTAATCCAGGGCTCTCCAAAACTGTTCCTGGAGAGCTACTGTCCTGTAGGTTTTTACTCCAACTATAATCTAGAGCACCTGATTATAATAATTATCTGGTTGATAAACCAAATCAGGTTAGATACAACTGGGGTTGGAGCGAAAACCTACAGGAGGGTAACTCTCCAACTGGGGTTGAAGAGCCCTGATGTAATCAGATGAGATGATAAATAACTAGCAATAAGTAGTCTACCAGCGCAAGTTGACTTGGTCGCTATCTCTCTCCCCCCTCCCCTTGTCACTCACATTTGAGCTGCTGCTCTGCTTTTTTCCCTCCTACTAACATTACAGCATTGGTTAGTGGCTCACAAGTAAGCATTTCACTGTAAGGTCTACCTGTTGTATTCGGGCGCATGCGACTAATAAAATTTGATTTGATTTTTGTTGCGTTAGGTATTTATTCAACTTTTATTTTCCCTTTATGATGATGACGATCGGGACCTGTTAGTGATAGTTATTCAGTTAGGGAGTTTTTCTTAAGGTTGAAAATCCCAATCTCGTTTAAAAATGTTAACGTTTACTTACACCCCTAGTAGGGAAGATATTCAACAATTGATTATCTACAATCTGCATTCAGAATAACTGCTATGGTGAAAACCTCATCAAACAAGACTACCTAAAACATCCAAACTGGAACAACCATCTCAGTACGGGTGCAATAAGTCCAACCACTTACAGATTCGAATATTTTAGGAAAATACACGCTATTCGTCTTAGCTCAATTAATTAAAGTGCATGCAGAAACATACAGTATATATTAAAACAAAATATTCCAAAAATCAACCCGCAACAAAGCATGCTGGGAAATATGATGGGCCACTCCAAAGTATTTTTCATTCAGAGAATTAACAGAAATTAACTCAGTCGAGTAACGACACGCATGTAAATCCCACTGGTGTTAACCCCACTAGAATCAACACTAAGATATAACACTCACAACACTTTTGACCTCAAAATCGAGAATTTAACACCCACAAATGTGCTGTATGAATTGGAGTCAGTGAATTGTTACACAATCCCATGAAAACACAGAGCAGAGGAGAAGTAGCCTATTACCTGTATAATGACTGAGGTTTGTTTCTCCCCTGGCCTTGCTGCTTTCCATTTTCTGTATGTGTCTGAGCTCAGCAGGTTGTCAGCCTTGTGAGTCTGCAAGGAAACAACAAGAATAGCTAGGACCCCATGATCTGCAATTACCATCTGGTGTTGTTATCACTGGAAACGGGAGTTACTGTTTACATTCAAGAAAATACATTTTTGACAACAAGAAATGACTGGGAAGTGTACTGTAGTTAGCTAGCTAGCTACTACGAATGGTGCATGCAAATACTGTTGAGTACTGTCACAATGATTATGTTCTTGTGGGCTGAAAAAAAAGCCATGTGCAGACTGTACTTATATACAGTAGAGGGCTAGACAGTCGACATCTCTCAATCAGACAGCAAGAAAACTTAGCTAACTAACACGTTAGGAAACTAGCAATCGGGCTAACGAATACTGTATTAGCTAATTCGTCTAGATAGTAGTTGGACAACTTACATTGTCTTCGGTGCTGCAAGACACTACGTGCTTGAGTTTTATCTCCGGCATTTTGCGCTAGTCACTTGACTGGTCAAAAACGTGATGCCGCTTTATTTGTGTTTTTTCAGCTAATCAAAAGCTCTACGCATTGCTAGCTAGTTAGCAATTGCCTGGGTAGCAAACAATGGAACACGTTCATAGCTAGTTTATAGAAAGCAAAACGCCTCTAAATGCATAATAGAAGTACCCTGTTTGACATTTCTGTGTATTATGCATTGTATTTGACTTCCCTGTGAATTTGATTRTAATGTAAAGGCGTACAAAAACAGTTGAAACGTATTTGGAGGTTGAACCGTGCACCCTGAATTTCACACCAAAATCCCTCTCAATTCACAACCTCTGACGTAACTTCCGGTTGATATTTCGTTTAGTCAATCAAAACAGTTGACGCTTATTCTTCTTCGTGTGGTTTTACGGCCGACTAGACGCTTTGTTGCGTATTTCTGCCTTTAACAGTTCGAAAAGAGCATTGCACACTGTTCACAAAAAAGGTAAATGGGGAGAAAAGGAAATTGCACCACCATCTAACCCTATATTTACAATATGTACCACTATCCCCACCACCCCTTCCCACTACTTTGGCCCCAACATATCCTACACTAGGCTGTTGGCCTGGGTACCTGGAACCTCTTCTCAGACCCCCCTGTAGTTCTTCTGCCTAAAATATCTGACCCCCAAAAACTTCTCTGCTGGTTGTTTCAGAACCCACTACGGTGTTTCGGGTGCCAAGTTTATGGTCGTGTTGCAACAGTATGTAGGAGGGAGATTCTGTTGTATGAAAAGTGTGCAGAAAGGCAAGGAGTGTGTCGTTTCGGTGGTGAAAGTGCTTTTTCAATTGTGGGGGTGGCCATGTTGCTAGGGATCAGAAATGTCCTGTGCGGTTGAGACAGGTGCAATTAGTGCAAAAAGTGTCATATGCTCTTACAGGATTTTGTATGATAGTGTATATTGCAACCAGTATGGGGGTATACTCTGCCACTTACTGGATTGTATTTCATGTTGGTGGAAAAACAAAATATTAAAAAGAGAGAGTATACATTCTTATCAACATTAAAAGCACAGAAAAAAGCTTTATTTAGTCACATGAATATAGAACCAGAACATACATATGGCAGAATATGAAATAGCTTTATAATGTAGTGAAGAATGGCTTTTGCTTTAGTAACCATCAATCCTCTTGAGTACAGGGTCAAGGTGGGGGGAAGAAGAGGGGCACGTATATAAAACACATACAAAGGTGTGTCTAACACCTTTATCATCATCGCATCATACAATCATGTTCATCCCATCTAGAATATCATTATACAGACCTTATACATGTAATGATGCAAAATGTACTGCATGAAATAGGTGAATATCATGTGTGGACCATTATCTTCATCAGCCAAAAAGTACAGTGGCTTGCGACAGTATTCACCGCCTTGGCATTTTTCCTATTTTGTTGCCTTAAAACCTGGAATTAAAATGGATTTTTGGGGGGTTTTATGATTTGATTTACACAACATACCTACCACTTTGAAGATGCAAAATATTTTTTACTGTGAAACAAACAAGAAATAAGACAAAAAAACATAAAACTTCTGCGTGCATAACTATTCACCCCCCCCCCAAAGTCAATACTTTGTAGAGCCACCTTTTGCAGCAATTATAGCTGCAAGTCTCTTGGGGTATGTCTCTATACGCTTGGCACATCTAGCCACTGGGATTTTTGCCCATTCTTCAAGGCAAAACAGCTCCAGCTCCTTCAAGTTGGATGGGTTCTGCTGGTGTATAGCAATCTTTAAGTCATACCACAGATTCTCAATTGGATTGAGGTCTGGGCTTTGACTAGGCCATTCCAAGACATTTAAATGTTTCCCCTTAAACCACTCGAGTGTTGCTTTAGCAGTATGCTTAGGGTCATTGTCCTGCTGGAAGGTGAACCTCCGTCCCAGTCTCAAATCTCTGGAAGACTGAAACAGGTTTCCCTCAAGAATTTCCCTGTATTTAGCACCATCCATCATTCCTTCAATTCTGACCAGTTTCCCAGTCCCTGCCGATGAAAAACATCCCCACAACATGATGCTGCCACCACCATGCTTCACTGTGGGGATGATGCTCTTGGGGTGAATAGAGGTGTTGGGTTTGCGCCAGACATAGAATTTTCCTTGATGGCCAAAAACCTCAATGTTAGTCTCATCTGACCAGAGAACCTTCTTCCATATATTTGGGGAGTCTCCCACATGCCTTTTGGCGAACACCAAATGTGTTTGCTCATTTTTTTCTTTAGGCAATGGCTTTATGGCCACTCTTCCATTAAGCCCAGCTCTGTGGAGTGTACGGCTTAAAGTGGTCCTATGGACAGATACTCCAATCTCCTCTGTGGAGTTTTGCAGCTCTGCAGCTCCTAGACCTGGTCCGTGAGATTTGGTGGGCAGCCCTCTCTTGGCAGGTTTATTGTGGTGCCATATTCTTTCAATTTTTTATAATGGATTTAATGGTGCTCCGTGGGATGTTCAAAGTTTTGGATATTTTTTTTATAACCCAACCCTGATCTGTACTTCTCCACAACTTTGTCCCTAACCTGTTTGGAGAGATCTTTGGTCTTCATAGGTCCGCTTGCTTGTTGGTGCCCCTTGCTTAGTGGTGTTGCAGACTCTGGGGCCTTTCAGAACAGGTGTATATATACTGAGATCATGTGACAGATCATGTGACACTTAGATTGCACACAGGTGGACTTTATTTAACTAATTATGTGACTTCTGAAAGTAATTGGTTGCACCAGATCTTATTTAGGGGCTTCATAGCAAAGGGGGTGAATACATATTCACACACCCATTTTCCATTTTTCATTCTTTCAAATTTTCTGAAAAAGTAATTTTTTTCATTTCCCTTCACCAATTTGGACTATTCTGTGTATGTCCATTATATGAAATCCAAATAAAAATCTATTTCAATTACAGGTTGTAATGCAACAAAATAGGAAAAACTCCAAGGGGGATGAAAACTTTTGCAAGGCACTGTATGTGCACTGATGAAGTAGCTAGGGCTGCTAAGCCTACAATTATGTACACAAAAGATATATATATATATATATATATATATATATATATATATATATATATACACTACCATTCAAAAGATTGGGGTCACTTAGAAATGTCCTCGTTTTTGAAAGAAAAGCACATTTTGTGTTTGTTAAAATAACAGCAAATTGATCAGAAATATAGTGTAGACATTGTTAGTGTTGAAAATGACTATTGTCGCTGGAAACAACTGATTTTTAATGGAATATCTACATAGGTGTGCAGAGGCCCATTATCGCAACCATCACTCCTGTGTTCCAATGGCACGTTGTGTTAGCTAATCCAAGAATATCATTTTAAAAGGCTAATTGATCATTAGAAAAACATTTTGCAATTATGTTAGCACAGCTGAAAACTGCTGTTCTGATTAAAGAAGCAATAAAACTGGCCTTCTTTAGACTAGTTGAGTATCTGGAGCATCAGCATTTGTGGGTTCAATTACAGGCTCAAAATGTCCAGAAACAAAAAACTTTCTTCTGAAACTCATCAGTCTCTTCTTGTTCTGAGAAATGAAGGCTATTCCATGTGAGACATTGCCAAGAAACTGAAGATCTCGTACAACGCTGTGTACTACTCCCTTCACGGAACAGTGCAAACTGGCCCTAACCAGAATAGAAAGAGGAGTGGGAGGCCCCGGTGCACAGCTGAGCAAGAGGACAAGTACATTAGAGTGTGTAGTTTGAGAAACAGATGCCTCACCAGTCAACAACTGGCAGCTTCATTAAATAGTACCTGCAAAACACCAGTCTCAACGTCAACATTGAAGAGGGATGCCGGTCTTCTAGGCAGAGCTGCAAAGAAAAAGCCATACCTCAGACTGGCCAATAAAAAGAAAAGATTAAGTTGGGTAAAAGAACACAGACACTGGATAGAGGAACATCCCGGAGTCTCCTCTTCACTGTTGACGTTGAGACTGGTGTTTTGCGGTTACTATTTAACGAAGCTACCAGTTGAGGACTCTAATGTACTTGTCCTTTTGCTCAGTTGTGCAACGGGGCCACCCACTCCTCTTTCTATTCTGGTTACAGCCAGTTGGTGCTGTTCTGTGAAGGGAGTAGTACACAGCGTTGTACAAGATCTTCAGTTTCTTGGCAATTCTTCACATGGAAAGCCTTCATTTCTCAGAACAAGAATAGACTGACGAGTTTCAGAAGAAAGTCTTTGTTTCTGGCAATTTTGAGCCTGTAACCCACAAATGCTGATGCTCCAGATACTCAACTAGTCTAAAGAAGGCCAGTTTAATTGCTTCTTTAAACAAAACAACAGCTTTCAGCTGTGCTAACATAATTGCAAAAGGGTTTTCTAATGATCATTTAGCCTTTTAAAATGATAAACTTGGATTAGCTAACACAACGTGCCATTGGAACACAGGAGTAATGGTTGCTGATAATGGGCCTCTGCACGCCTATGTAGATATTCTATGAACAATCTGCTGTTTCCAGCGACAATAGTCATTTTCAACATTAACAATGTCTACACTGTATTTCTGATAAATTTTATGTTATTTCAATGGACAAAAAAATTGCTTTAAAAAAAAAAAACGAGGACATTCTTAAGTGACCCCAAACTTTTGACCAGTAGTGTATATATATACAGTTGAAGTCGGAAGTTTATATACACTTAGGTTGCAGTCATTAACCTCGTTTTTCAACCACTCCACAAATGTCTTGTTAACAAACAATACTTTTGGCAAGTTGGTTAGGACATCTACTTTGTGCATGACACAAGTAATTTTTCCAACAATTGTTTACAGACAGATTATTTCACTGTATCACAATTCCAGTGGGTCAGAAGTTTACATACACTAAGTTGACTGTGCCTTCAAACAGCTTGGAAAATTCAAAAAAAAAAAAAAAAAAAAATCCAGGCTAATTGACATCATTTGAGTCAATTGGAGGTATACCTGTGGATGTATTTCAAGGCCTACCTTCAAACTCAGTGTCTCTTTGCTTGACATCATGGGAAAATCAAAAGAAATCAGCCAAGACCTCAGAAAACAAATTGTAGACCTCCACAAGTCTGGTTCATCTTTGGGAGCAATTTCCAAACGCCTGAAGGTACCACGTTCATCTGTACAAACAATAGTACGCAAGTATAAATACCATGGGACCACGCAGCCGTCATACCGCTCAGGAAGGAGACGCGTTCTGTCACCTAGAGATGAACGTACTTTGATGCGAAAAGTGCAAATCAATCCCAGAACAACAGCAAAGGACCATGTGAAGATGCTGGAGGAAACAGGTACAAAAGTATCTATATCCACAGTAAAACGAGTCCTATATCGACATAACCTGAAAGGCCGCTCAGCAAGGAAAAAGACACTGCTCCAAAATCGCCATCACATACCCAGACTACCGTCTGCAACTGCTCATGGGGGCAAAGATCATAATTTTTTGAGAAATGTCCTCTGTCTGATGAAACAAAAATAGAACTGTTTGGCCATAATGACCATCGTTATGTTTGGAGGAAAAAGGGGGAGGCTTGCAAGCCGAAGAACACCATCCCAACCGTGAAGCACGGGGATGGCAGCATCATGTTGTGGGGGTGCTTTGCTGCAGAGGACTGGTGCACTTCACAAAGTAGATGGTGTCATGAGGAAGGGAAATTATATGGATATATTGAAGCAACATCTCAAGACARCAGTCAGGAAGTTAAAGCTTGGTCGCAAATGGGTCTTCCAAATGGACAATGACCCCAAGCATACTTCCAAAATTGTGACAAAATGGCTTAAGGACAACAAAGTCAAGGTATTGGAGTGGCCATCACAAAGCCTGACCTCAATCCAATAGAACATTTGTGGGCAGAACTGAAAAGCGTGTGCGAGCTAGGAGGCCTACAAACCTGACTCAGTTACACCAGCTCTGTCAGGAGGAATGGGCCAAAGTTCACCCAACTTCTTGTGGGAAGCTTGTGGAAGGCTACCGAAAACGTTTGACCCAAGTTAAACAATTTAAAGGCAATGCTACCAAATACTAATTGAGTGTATGTAAACTTGTGACCCACTGGGAATGTGATGAAAGTAATAAAATCTGAAATAAATAATTCTCTCTACTATATTCTGACATTTCACATTCTTAAAATAAAGTGGTGATCCTAACTGACCTAAGACAGGGAATCTTTACTAGGATTAAAAGTCAGGAATATTGAAAAACCGAGTTTAAATGTTTTTGGCAAAGGTGTATGTAAACTTCCGACTTTAAACTGTATATATCATTTTAAAGGAGAGAAGGATAATGTTAATGTGCCACTTAACCCATTTGGTATAATTTTGCATAACTACTTGGTACAGTATGTATAATAATGCAAAATGATATCAAATGGATATGATATCGTTGTGCTTGTATTGTTATACACTGCAAGAGCTCTCTTCCACTCCATGACATAGCTCTGGTCCAAGCCGTTAGTGCTAACGATCTGGACCAGAGCTATCCATGACATACCTCACTGAGAGATGAACTCAGATGATCTCTAGGTAGATAGCTGTTTCAGTATTATTGTCATTGGAGGCAGGGCTTTGTCTGTCTCTTGTTCCTCTGTCCACCGTTCCCCCTTGACTCTCTCCTCCTCTTCTCTCCCCTCCTCGTCTCTCACCTCTTCTTCTCTCTCCCCCTCTCCTCTCTCCACCTCGTCTCTCCCAACCTCGCCTCCCCATCGGATGTGTCTGAGACACGACATAATGTGGTTAATCAGCCATTCAATTGGATATTTATGTTTCAATGGATAATAAAGCTATTGTATTGCATGGTATTGTAACATACCCATTTACAAGCAAAATTATATTTTTGGTACAGAACAGTAGGTGTACCTGTTTGGTCCGGACGAAAAGAGGGGTGCAGTTCTGGTAAACCAGCTGGTAACTGCCATTGGTGTAGATGTTGGTGACCTCAGTGCAGTTGATGTAGAGGGGCATCCGATCCTGGTAGATCCCCATGTCCCCAGGATACACCGGAGGTCTGCAGGTCAGCACACGTCTTAAAGAGTTTGGATTAGAGAGGACATGATCATGAAACATCTACTTTTAAGATTTAATATTTCTCCTCTTGGAACAGTTTTACATGTGAATGAATAGTTCCTCTTTCATAATTCTATTCAATGTTATCTTAAATGAAACAACATATGTTTGATGTACTGGTATGTAATTTGGTTTTTCCAAGTTTGTAAGACATCTGAAGTAACTGAGGCACAATGGTGGCAGACGTTAGAGAAGTCAGAGGCAAGCAACTCTCAGAAAATATGTTTCTTACTTTCCGGACCTCTTTCGACAGCAGAACAGGAGGAGTAGAGAGAGGAGGAAGGTGGCCAAAGAGATGCATACTGCAGGTATCACTTTCCACAGCAGAGAACCTGTCAGTCAACAACAAAAACACAGCTATGTAATCTAAAGATACCACTTTCTTTGCTCTTCAACCTTCAGCAAACAGATTATCTTCTTATCTTATATTATACTGTATTATTATACTATATTATTGGAACAGGTCAACCAACCAGCGACATTGCAGGAACCATTCATACATTTGTAAGGATAATCTGAAAGAATAGACCTTGAACGATTCATGCTTAGTATTTCACCCTCATATTTTACTCACAGTACAGATGCTTCCTACAATACACCATGTATAATGTGTGTGCATCTCAATTGTGTTTCCCTGTTTCCACATGTCCTCGCCTTCTTCTCAAAATACATTGGAGGATCCTTTCCTCTGACCTTCTCCTCCAATGCGTTTTAAGAAGGAAGCGAAGAGAGAGGACGTGAGGAGTAAAATAAATACAATTAAGATGCACCCATGTATTTCTCTTGTGTGGTGTGGTGCCCCGATGCTTACCATCCTCTGCTTGAAGCAGTGTGTGGGAGTCGTTGCCCAGTGCATTGATGGCGAAGCAGACTACCCTCAGTGGAGTCTCCATGTGGCCCTTCAGCGTGGCTGTTAGTGTACCGTTCTCTGAGCCTACTGATGTGTTGTAACTGTATGGTGGAACACTACCGTTGACACTCCAGGTTACGGCAGGCCGGGGGTTGGAGTCTACAGAACAGCGACACAGAACCTCCAACCTCTCCACAACACAGTAGGAGGAGAGATGGAGGATGGCAGGCTTGTCTGGGGGATAGAAGAAAGGAGAGCGAGAGAGAGAGCAAGAGAAAGAGAGAGAGCATCATGGAAGGATCAGGGACGTTAGAGTACCTGGGATCTACTGGAAAGGGATCTGCCCTTACAGGTTGTGACACCGTATTTCAAGAACAATGTAGCACCTCAATTCAAAATATTGTTCTTGTATCACAATGTAAAGTGTACAACTGTACAAACAGCAGCCGTTTAAGTCCATACGCAGGAATTGGAATCAAAATAATCGATTAAACATTGACTGTATAGAATGCTTACATTGAATGTTTAAGGAAGTCGATTTGGACTCTGCCCGTCCAATTAGGTTCTGGGCTGTGCAGCGGACCCTCATGTCTCGGGTCACATTGTACACCCGGACCGTAAATGTGCGCTGGTGAAGGTCTACAGTTAGCCCATGTTGGGTGTATGACCACCTGTACTCTGTCACAGGCGGGTCAGCTTTACAGGAGCAGGCCAGTAACACGTTCAACCCCTCCTGGACAGTCAAGGTATGGACCTGGACTGTGACATCTTTTGGAGAGACTAGAGGAGAGATGCAATAGCAATCAAGGCCAGTATTCATAAAGCATCTCTGGAGTCCTGAGTTGGAGTCCTGATCTAGGATCAGCTCCCCCAGCCTATAAAATATTTTTCATTAAGTAAAATCTGATCCTAGATCAGCACTCTGAAACACTATGAATATGGGCCCTAGCTTCGCATTGCAAACGATCATACATTTATATAGAAAGTACTTACATGTCACATGGAGCTCCTTTACGGTGTATACTCTTCTTCCTCCTGGATATACTGCTTCACACCTCATTCTGGGTTTGATGCGGTACGATGCGATAAAGGTGAGAGAGGTCCGTAGCGTAGGCCCCTGACCCTGGGGCCGGAGTACATGCGGCTCCCCGTACTCGCTGCTGTTCTCCTGAGCTCCTCTCTCCCACCGCCACTGGAGGGTGGGGGCCCGGGAGGGACAGGAGTAACTGATGCTGCAGTTTAGTGACACCATCTGTCCTTCTGACGCTGCCCTCACACCGCTGATCACTGGGAGCTCTGGGGACTCTGTCAGTGAGGGGGACAAAGAGAGATAAGAACTGACGTGATGAACATAGTCTAAATGGGGATAAAGGAAATGTTTAGTCCATTAGCATTAGGGATAATTCAACTCAGGTTGTGTAAAAATTGGTAGATTGGTGTATTAACATGAGCCATATAAAATAACCCTCTTATCACGTATTAAACATGTTAACAACGAAAAGGATAGCAGTTACTTTATCTCTATATAATAACAGATGAGAGGCAGAGATTCTGTTAAATAACAATAGATACACTGAGAGTAGAAAATATTAAGAACATCTGCTCTTTCCGTGACATAGACTGACCAGGTGAATCCAGGTGACGGCTATGATCCCATATTGATGTCACTCGTTAAATCCACTTCCATCAGTGTAGATGAAGGGGAGGATTTTTAAGCCTTGAGACATGGATTGTGTATGTGTGCCATTTAGAGGGCGAATGGGCAAAACAAAAGTTTTAAGGGCCTTTGAACGGGGTATGATAGTTTGTGTGAAGAACTGCAACGCTGCTGGGTTTTTCCACTCTCAACAGTTTCCCCTGTGTATCAAGAATGGTCCACCACCCAAACAACATCCAGCCAACTTGACACAACTGTGGGAAGCATTGGAGTCAACATGGGCCAGCATCCCTGTGGAACGCTTTTGACACCTTGTAGAGTCCATGCCTACACAAATTGAGACTGTTCTGAAGGCAAAAGGGGGTTGCAACTCAATATTAGGATGGTGATCCTAATATTTGGTATACTCAGTGTATGTAATTATGTGCAATGAGATCCCTCTCACCTGACACAACGATGTTGACACTCCTCGCCTTCCCCCAGTCTTTCTGTCCATGGCCCTTCAGCGCCAGCTGATAGACATTGGAGTCAGCCAGGTGGACCCTGTCAATCATTACAGAGCAGTCTCCATCGTCCGTGTTTCCCCGTAGGGATGTCCGGCCCTGGAACTCCTTGCTGACCGTGGATTTGTCATCCGAACTGAAAGCTGTACTCTGCAGGAAGAAGATGTGACTATTGCTGTAGCGCAGCCTCACGCCCACCACCTTCCCCTGCCTGCCCAGGATGGAGTGAGAGGCTGGAGGAGTGAAGGAGCAGGGGATGACCACGCAGGAGCCTGCCAAGGCAGGGACAAGGTTTGGGACAGAGGGCACTGGGGACACAGCATAGGTGTCCTTCCAGAAGCCTGTTGGTATGAAGTAGCAGAGAAACATGAGCTATACCAAAAGTTAAAGCCCTGTAGTGCAACAATATGACTTGGCAACAATGTGACTTTGCAACTACGTCACTGTCTGGTAGATGTGAAGAAGATACTGTACAAGTAAAAATAGTAGCACCACACTATAACAGAACAGAAGTAACAAATAGCATCCTACAGACAACTACTCCTATCTAAAACTAAATCTTAAAGTCATGCTATGGAGGAAGAACATTGTGTTCACAGTACAATCAATTATCAATGAACAATGAAATGAAATAGAATTGTACAAAATTTAAATAATTACTCTCTGTCCAGCTGTTAGTTGCCTGGTAGTCTGGCACAATGTGACATGGTGGGACATTTCACAATAGAGTTAAATTAAGAAAAGGGGAAGGGGCATGCTTCGTTTTGCTTTGCTTGCATTATCATCCTACTGTACGAACGTGGTCTCTGTGCTTTAATTACTTATTTTGTCACCCTTTATATTGTTGAATACACAATTGCATCAGTGAATGGATAGAATTGTACAGAAGTAATTTTCCCTCTTTTTATAATAGTCCTGGGCCTCAATACATGGGGCAAACTGCTCTGCAGCTCATTTTCGTCATATCTACAAATAGATATATTTGTCAACATATCCCTTACTTTATGTTAAAATGACACAATATAAAACTGGATCACTGGTCAAATCTCCATGTTGCATCATATGTAATGTTACGTCAATGTAAGCAAGTGACCAACTTACAGTTAGTTGAGGAGTTGTTAAGATAAGAAATGTGACTATCCCTATTATCCTAGTGATAAGGCTCTTCACATTTTAAAACATGGCAGTTAGTATTTAAATATAACATCATAAGCAACTCACCAAAGATCACAGTACACAGCAGGAGCATTCTGTCCAGACACATGACTAGAAGCATGCTCAACAGACACAACAGGGGGAAGGATGGTGTGAAGGAAGAAGAGGCGAGGAGGAAGTTGTTTGGATTTCATGTCACGGTGACATTAACTTATTTTAAGACCCCTAACAATTTCCCCAATAGTTGAAAATACTATATAGTTAAGCTAACACATTTCAAATAAAGTGCGTCTCATATAATATCGGAATTTGTAATGATATTATCGTAATACATAGGCCTATAAAACACTCCTTGGCTGACACACCACTTGTTATTGGCTTATGATCTTGCCTATGCCGCTTGGTCATCGCTCATCCATATATTTATATGTACATATTCTTATTCCATCCCTTTACCTAGATTTGTGTGTATTAGGTAGTTGTGGAATTGTTAGATTACTTGTTAGATATTACTGAACTGTCGGAACTAGAAGCACAAGCATTTCGCTACACTCGCATTAACATCTGCTTGCCATGTGTATGTGACCAATAAAATATAATTTGATTTTGTTACATTGTGTCTGCGCAGTGCACGGGCCAAGGTGAAAATACAGTAAGTGTTACGTCCGTCGTTGAAAGGAGACCAAGGTGCAGCGTGGTAGGCGTACATTTTACTTTATTTTCAAATGACACCAAAAAACAACAAAACACGAAACGAATGTAAAGCTCTGTAGCGCTAAACAGCAACTATACAAAGACAATATCCCAAAACTGAAGGTGGGAAAAAGGGCTGCCTAAGTATGATCCCCAATCAGAGACAACGATAGACAGCTGCCTCTGATTGGGAACCATACCCGGCCAACAAAGAAATAGACAAACTAGAATGCCCACCCAAATCACACCCTGACCTTACCAAATAGAGAAATATAAAGGCTCTCTAAGGTCAGGGCGTGACAGTAAGTGATGATCCTACAATCGTATGAGAAGAATAACTGTTAATACAATCAGCCATTTTAAAAGAGGCCCATCACCCCTGAGACGGAGGATTCCACTGCCGACTGTAAGTGACATATAAAGACATCAGCAGTTGTGTGTGTGAGGAGATGCATGAGGACAGGTGTGACTCACACTCATGCTGTTAGCTGTTTCCTAACACCACTAAATCTCTTCTCTTTGACTACCACCCATTATTAGCTGTAGGCCGTTGCATTCATGCAGGGTAAACAATCTTATTTTGGCATAAATGTAGGTTGATAATGTAGATTGTAAAATTATATAGAAAGTTCATAACTAATAAGGTAAATAAATAGTATGACCTGGGTTACAGAACATTATTTTTAACCTTCCAACAAAGTTCCTATTACTAGTTTTAAAGAAATATACTGAATAATGTCAGTGCACAAGCCAGGACAAACAACATTGCATGGAATGTTTTTCATGTGAAGCTGTAGTTCTAAAAATAACTTTGAAAAACAATGTGTTGAGAGGTCAAGTTTTGGGAAAGGGGCCAATTGCAAAGTTGACTCATGGATATTCTGTATATCCCTTATATTCTACATATAAATTTTACTTCGTAAATTGGTCTGACCAATCGGAATCCGCGCTTCAAGATTGTTTTGATCACGCGGACTGAGAAATGTTCCGAGCAGCCTCAGAGAATAACATCGATGTCACGATCGTCTTGCTGAGAGAGAGTGGACCAAGGCGCAGCGTGTGCAAAATACATTCTCTTTTATTTTAGAGAAAAGGAAAAAAACACGCAACGAACWCTTTAACAAACTGAAACCAAAACAACAAACGATCGTGAAGCTAAAGACGTAAGTGCGCACACAAGCTACAAACGTACAACATAGACAATTACCCACATTAACCTAGTGCCTATGGCTGTCTTAAATATGGCTCCCAATCAGAGACAATTAATGACATCTGTCTCTGATTGAGAACCATTCAGGCAACCATAGACACAGCTAGACACCTACACTAAACACAAARCCATCTACTCTACTTAACCCGCTAAACCATACAACCACCCTAGACAATACAAAAACACATACATTCCCCATGTCACACCCTGACCTAACTAAAATAATAAAGGAAACAAAGAATACTAAGGCCAGGGCGTGACAATCGATCTATACGTTGACTCAGTGGGTGAGTTTATAAGGAAGTGCGTTGTAGATGTTGTACCCACTGTGACTACTAAAACCACCACACCCTAACCAGAAACCATGGATGGATGGTGGCATTCGCGCAAAACTGAAAGCGCGAACCACCGCATTTAACCATGGAAAGAGGACTGGGAATATGGCCGGATGTAAACAGTGTAGTTATTCCCTCCGCAATGCAATCAAACACGCAAAATGTCGGTATAGGGACAAAGTGGAGTCGCAATTCAACGGCTCAGACACGAGATGTATGTGGCAGGGCCTACAGGAAATCACAGACTACAAAAATAAAACCAGCCACGTTATGGACACCGACGTCTCGAATCCACGAAACACCTTCTTTCCCTGCTTTAAGGATAATACAGTGCCACCGTTATGGCCCGCTAACAAGGACTGCGCCCCCACCCCCTTCTCTGTGGCTAATGTGAGTAAAACATTTAAACYGGTTAACCCTCGCAAGGCTGCTGGCCCAGATGGCATCTCTAGCCACATTCTCGGAGCATGCTCAGACCAGCTGGCTGGTGTGTTTATGGACATATTCAATCACTCCCTATCCCAGTCTGCTGTCCCCAAATGCTTTAAGATGGCCACCATTGTTCCTGTACCCAAGAAGGCAAAGATAACTGAACTAAATGACTACCGCCCCGTAGCACTCACTTCTGTCATCATGAAGTGTTTTGAGATACTAGTCAAGGATCATATCACCTTCACCTTACCTGCCACCCTACACCCACTTCAGTTTGCATACCGCCCCAACAGGTCCACAGATGATGCAATCGCCATCACACTGCACACTGCCCTATCCCATCTGGCCAAAAAGAATACCTATGAAAGAATGCTGTTCATTGACTACAGCTCAGCATTCAACACCATAGTACCCTCCAAGCTCATCATTAAACTGGAGGCCCTGGGTCTCAACCCCGCCCTGTTCGCTGACCCTCAACACTGGGGCCCCACAAGGGTGCGTGCTCAGCCCCTTCCTGTACTCCCTGTTCACCCATGACTGCGTGGCCATGCACGCCTCCAACTCAATCATCAAGTTTGCAGAGAACACAACGGTAGTGGGCTTGATTACCAACAACGACGAGACAGCCTACAGGGAGGAGGTGAGGGCACTCGGAGTGTGGTGTCAGGAAAACAACTTCTCACTCAACGTCAACAAAACAAAGGAGTGAATCATGGACTTCAGGAAACAGCAGAGGGAGCACCCCRCTATCCATATCAAAGGGACAGTAGTGGAGAAGGTGGAAAGTTTTAAGTTCTTCGGCGTACACATCACAGACAAACTGAAATGGTGCACCCACACAGACAGTGTGGTGAAGAAGGCGCAACAGCACCTCTTCAACCTCAGGAGGCTGAAGAAATTTAGCTTGTCACCTAAAACCKCAACAAACTTTTACAGATGCACAATCAAGAGCATCCTGTCGGGCTGTATCACCATTTGGTACGGCAACTGCACCGCCCTCAACCACAAGGCTCTCCAGAGGGTGGTACGGTCTGCACAATGCATCACCGGGGGCAAACTACCTGCCCTCCAAGACACCTATAGCACCTGATGTCACAGAAAGGCCAAAAAGATAATCAAGGACAACAACTACCGGAGCCACTGCCTGTTCACTCCGCTACCATCCAGAAGGCGAGGTCAATACAGGTGCACCAAAGCTGGGACCGAGAGACTGAAAAACAGTGTGTATTTCTATCTCAAGGCCATCAGACTGCTAAACAGCAATCACTAACTCAGAGAGGTTGCTGCCTACATTGAGACTCATATCACTGGCCACTTTAATAAATGGATCGCTAGTCACTTTAAACAATGTCACTTTAATAATGTTAGCATATCTCACATTATTCATCTCATATGTATATACTGTATCTTATGCCATCTATTGCACCATGCCTATGCCGCTCATTCATATATTTATATGTYCATACTCTTATTCCTCCCTTTAGATTTGTGTGTATTAGGTAGTTGTTGGGAAATTGTTAGATTCATATATTTATATGTACATATTCTTATTCCTCCCTTTAGATTTGTGTGTATTAGGTAGTTGTTGGGAAACTGTTAGATTACTTGTTAGATATTATTGCACTGTCGGAACTAGAAGCACAAGTATTTCGCTACACGCGCATTAACATCTGCTAACCATGTGTATGTGACCAATAAAGTTGTATTTTATTATAATTTTTTGGGTTACTGTACTTTTCAGTGTTCTGGGCACTGTTGTCTCGAAATGGAAAAGAATCATGAAGATCAAATAAGAGTTTTGTTACAGCAGAAGAAGATGATTTGTACAAAAATRTAATACGTAATCTAATAAGGATCTGGTAATATTGTGCATGTTTTGCCTTATATTTCAGTGTTGTACAGTATTTGTACATGTGTTGACTTAAAGAATATGCCTTATATGACATACATAATTTAGTACATGATTTTGGTGAATTTCCCGTAAAGATATGGTATGACATATTTTAGAAACAATATATGAATTATATGAGTATTTTATGAATATTATAAGAAAATGTGATGTTCTGAGAATGCAACCTCTGCAAAATAAACCCTTTCCTTATAGGTTTTACATTAAAAAAACATGCCAAATACGATAAGAAAAATATAATATTTGTATATACATTTTCATTTAAAGGCATGGATTTCCATGYTTAAGGATGGGCAGCACCTCCTACTGGACAGTTGATTTATCTTCAACTATGCCTTTTGTTCTTCCATCAAGGTTGTTCACCATGCCCAGCCCTGCTTAGCTTAGATATTTGTCACTGACTACTGTACCAATGTGCTTTTGTGAGAATGACTGCTGAAAGATCTCCACTTAATAACTAAATAGATTCACGGCTGCTATCAAAGTCATTCCTCATCCTCCTCATCCCCTCCTCCTCTCATCCTCCCCCTACTCCTACCTCTCCTCCTTTCCACCTCCTTCTCTCCTCCTCCTCCTCCTCCTGCTCCTCCTCTCCTCCTTCTGCTTTCACCCTTCCTCTTCCTGCTCCTCCTCTTCCTGCTCCTCCTCGAGGCGGACATTGCTTCTTTTTCAATAAGTGTTACATTGCATGTGGGAATGACGTCAGGCGGTGGTATACAAGTGCTTTGAAATGTGTATGTTCCGTGTACAGTATGTAAGACCTTAGAGGTCTCAGCTTACAGGTCACTTGTATGTTTTTATGCAATACATTCAACAGCTTGTTATTACTATTATCCAAGTGCTTTGAAATGTGTGTCCCATGTATGTYAGACCTTACATGTCTCTTGTATGTMTTTTATTCAATACATGCAACATTTCTGTTGTCTAAACGTAAACCACCCATATAAGTCAGATATTACAAGAATCRTCTATGAATCTTGTAAGTGTKTTTGCTGCCATATGTGTTACTTACAAGTTCCAGGTAGAATTCATAAGAATCTTGTTAAATTCTTCTGTGTCTTTTCCATATGGGTAGCGTTATTGTCATAGCCATGAGYAGCGGTCTATCTAACACAATAATAAAGTGATATAACAGGTTCCTAGACACATGATTGAACTGTGGACTATGGACTCCTTGAGCTGTTCTGTTATCGTAGTTCTGAGCATGTCACTACCATTCCCACCATCCAACAGGTAAGATAGAGTATGCATACAATCCCTGCATACAGTCAACAGTATTTGGTCAAAAGAGTGCAGGTTGCAGTAGTGAATGTAGGAATATCTTCTGTTCAGGTAAGGGTTCTTACGGCATGCTGGAAGAGTGTTTGTACCAAGTCTCTTGCTGTTTTTTGTACCTCAGGGTTTTTGGCTTGGGTGTGGATGTTATGTTCTACAAAGTCAATAACCAACTTTTTTGTTAAACAATTAGAATGTACTGTATAAGGATCCATATAAGCGGGCTCCCGAGTGGTGCATTGGTCTAAGACACTGCATCTCAGTGCAAGAGGCCTCACTGCAGTACCTGGTTTGAATCCAGGCTGCATCACATCCGGCTGTGATTGGGAGTCCCATAGGGCGGGGTAGGACGTCATTGTAAATAAGAATTTGTTCTTAACTGACGTCCCTAGTTCAATGAAGGTTAAATTAAAAATATATTATCTGAATTCTATCTCACTTTTCAAATAGGATCTGCTGTAGTTCTTACTAGCTGGTCTTCTTTAATGATTGTATACAGTACACGGATGGCCAAAACAATCGATCATGTGACACCATTCATTCCTATGTGAAGACTCAATAGAGCATTGAAGCCAAACGAAGTAGGTTKAGATGAAGTCTCATAGGGACATAACATGCAGCAGTTTGAGCTACTCCAGGAAGTGGCGTTGCAGGCTAGCTCAGTGCTGCCCCCTCTCATATGATAACTAAAGTTGAAGGCCGACCGGGGTACTGCAGGCTGCTATTAGCAACTAAATGATCCTTATAACTTCTTCTGTGTGCAATTTTGTGAATAATCAGTTCAAGGACATACATTTGGTGTTGTAGATGCAAGTATTGGTACCATGATTGTCTCCAAAAATGTTTTGTATTTATATGAAGACCAAAAAGATTGCAATTTTTCCATTCCCTATAATGGGGGATCCTGTTTTCTACAACCAATGCCTGCAGTACCGCAGTCGGGCTAGAACTTCCGTGGCTTTAATGAGAGAGGGCAGTCTTCTCCCCAGTCTTTTTATTAGTACAATATAAAGAATTGGTACACTATAAAGTACTTTGCAACCTAATTAATGAATGGTGCAATTTACAGTAAATAAATGCAATTCATAATCATCATTAATTCATAAACATACACTAACATATCTGCAGCACCAGCAGCACCACACCTCCATTGGATAATGAGCTCTACAGCCCAGCAGCTGCTGCGCTCCCAGCGGGATGTGCTCCTGGAGTGGACCCGTGTCCACCCTGCCCCCCTACTACGCTGGCTATGCGACGTTGGGGTACTTTCTCACGCCCACTACCTGTCCCTGCTGGAGCGTTCGCCCTCCAATGCCGTTGCGCAGGTCCTGGAGACGGTGTGCGCAAGTGAGGAGAGCAGCCGTGGCTTCCTGCAGGTCCTGAGGGAGGTGTGTATGTTGATGAACTACAGTACTTACAGTATAATAACCTGATATGTTACTTACATTAAGCAGGGCATCTTCGTAATTATGTTCCTGTATCTAACATAATGGTGTCCTGTGACTCTCTCCTTATCAATATAAGGTGCAGGACTACTACTGTGATGAGCTGCACGTCTGGGTGGAGAGACACTGCAGGGAGAGGACGGAAGGGACAAAGGAGACCAAACCGGTTAGAGTGGAGGGTGAGCCTGGCTGCAGGGGAGTTGTAGCCTGGTCCCAGATCTGTTTGTACCGTCTGCCAACTCCTATTGTCATTGGTTGGCAGAGCACAAACAGATCTGCGACCAGAATAGGCGGCAAGGCAGTTGTGATGTTCGTAAAAAAAATACTGATGGTTGTAATAGTGTTGTCATTGAGGTTAAGCCAAATGCAGGCTTCTGATTATGTTTGATAAAAAAAGAAGTTACTGGCAGTGTGAGCCAAACCTGATGCTGAAAAACTGGAAAATTAATGAATTAATTGTGACTGAATGCGAAGTGAAAGAGCTTAATTATGTCAAATTGACTTATTGAACTATAGAACGTTTTGGGGAAATGATTAACAGAGTCAATTCAGGCTTGTAGTATTCAACTGAAGTGCAATTCACTGAACTGTGGCAAAGCCTCTAATGTCTTGCCAAGGTCTTATCTACTGCAGATTGGACTGGCAAGCGGTTTGCGTACATGCTCATCCTTGCACAGCGATAGAAAAGTAATTAATTGTAGCCTGTATATAGTAGTCAATAAAATACTCTGTCAATGTGATAAGACATTCTGTTGAGTTTCCATCTGAGATTTCATTTACATAACAATGGCTAACTGTGAACTTTAACATCTTCTCACAAAGCAACAGTCTTGACGATGCAGAGGTTGTTGATTCTGCTCGCCCAAAGTCTTTAGTGTTACACTCCTAATGGCACACTTACACTCGAGCTTACATTAACATAAAACACTGGCGACACCCTAGTGTGAGGTAAGTCTTAGGTGGAAGTACAGATAGTGTCAAAGACCTTTACATTATCAACAAAGTCTGGGACATCTCACCTGATGCCTAGTTATGTTTTTCTAGTTTACATCTATTTCTATCTCCTCTCTACAGAGAAGAAAAAGCCAAAAAGCCCCATTTCAAAACTGTTCAAAGTCAAGAGTAAATTCACTGTGACCCCTGAGGTCAAAGGTAATGAATTCCATTATCATCCGCCATCAATATTAAAGATATGAGATGATGAATCAATTATCACTAACATGCTTTCTAGTGTGCCCAAATGACACACATCAGTAATATGACACAATTAAATGTATTCAATCCCCAGGTGGGGAAAATGTGTCTTTCAAGAGTGTCAAATGTATAATTTAAATCGTTGTCTTGATAATGTAGCTGAGGAAGAGTTGAAACCTCGGCGGAGTGTAAAATCTTCTCATCTCAGAGGTAGGTTGATAACATTAAGAGTTGGGCCAAACTGTGTAACACTGACATTGAATTGACTGTTGAATTAATATTTGCTTATAAAGACATTATAATACACGAATTGGAGCAACATTTCTCATAGATATGACTTGAGTATCTTACTGTAATGTGTTAGGTATGTGTGCCCATGTTGCGTGTAATTTACTTGTCTCTCTTCTATTGCAGTTCCCCTTTCAGCTCACAGAAATACCCTTCTGGAACGTACAGAACGACTTACATCTTACGCAGAAGGGGGAGGGCAGGCCTCCAACTCTGCTTCTCACATTGAGATCCGATACACTGATCTCTTCGTGACCGAGGACAACGAGTCATTTGACAGCAGCCAGCATGAGTACTTCACCCTGGCCAGTCGACGGGCACGCATCTACGCCCACCAGGCCTGCCAACGCATCTGCCCTCGCCACCTCCTGAGCCCCCAAGGCACCACAGGGCGCCCACCTAAGCGGGTAAAGGTGAAGGGCATCGCTGGCATCGGCAAGAGCGTGGCAGTGCAGAGGCTGGTCTATGAGTGGGCGCTGGGGAAGCACATGCGTGAGTTCACCTGTGTGTTCGARCTCCGCTTCCGCGAGCTGAACCTGATGAAAACCCCGCTGAGCTTACTGGACCTGCTTGAAGACCGATTCCGCTACTTCAAGACTGTCCTGCCAGACCTTCTGGCCTCGCCAGGTCCCTTGCTCTTCATTCTGGATGGGCTGGACGAGTTTAAATACCAACTGGACTGGAATGCTCCTGACAGGGACATCGGCGTGGACTCCAAGGTGCCTGTATCAGAGCTGATAATGGCGTTGATCAAGGGGAGTCTACTCCCAGAATCCTCGGTCATCCTGACATCCAGGCCTTCCACGGACGCTCCTAAGCGGTTCTTCCAGCGTTGCTGCGTGATCCTGGGCTTCGAGGAGGACCAGGTGAAGGAGTACACCTCCAAGTTCTACAAGYACCCCAAGGTGTCTGAGAAGGTGTACAACTACATCCTGGACAACGACAACCTCTTTGTGCTCTCCTTCATCCCTCTCTATTGCTATATCATCTGCACCGCCTTGGCTGAGTTCTTCTCCAGTCAGGAAGATAGTGACTCACGGTCTCTAGAGTTGAACCCACCTAGGACAGTCAGCGAGGTTTACTACTGCTACCTGTTTACAGCCATCAAGCACCATGCGCTGAAAGGGAAGGCGGAGAGGAACACCCTCAGATCGGAGGTACTTTCTCTAGTTAGGCAACAGCTGACGAACCTGGGGAGATTAGCTTACGAAAACCTTCTAAAGAGTAAGATCATGTTCGACATACAGGACCTGGAACGTTATGGTCTCACGCCAGTAGATATACAGAGCACCTTCCTCAGTCAGATCCTGGTGCCTCTGAAAGAGGAGAGGGTGGAGATGTTTTCCTTCTTCCACTTGACCGTCCAGGAGCATCTGGCCGCCCTGTACTGTGCAATCAGCCTCTCAAAGCAGGGTCACATCATCCAGGCTCTGGACTTCTGGTGCTTTGGTGAGATCCCCCCACCTTCCACCTCCCCAACTTCCCTACTGAGCCAAGACCTCCACCTGGACCAGACTAGGGTGGAGAACCTGCAGATGTTCACTCGCTTCTTCATGGGGCTTCTCCGGACCAGGCTGGGGGGGCAGTTGGATGGGCTGGTGCTGGCCCCTCTGGAGGTGGGCTTGGAGGGTGAGGATATCCCCACCAGGCTGGGTATCTGGTTCCAGAACCAGTTTAAGGGTAGGCAGCTAGCCAACCAGACGGCGCTAAACCTGCTCCACTGTTTGATGGAGCTGCACATGAAGGAAGTCACCAGCAGGGTGGCACCGGAGATCCGGAGTCTGAACCTGTTCAAGATTAAGCTGAGTGTGGTGGACTGTACAGCGTTACACTATGTGTTGCAGTTCTCCCCACATAGGCTCAAGGAGCTCAACCTGGGATACTCCAACATCGGAAACAGAGGTCTTCGCAGGCTAGCTCCGATATTGCACCGCTGTGAATCTCTTTAGTGGGTATTCATAGCACTTTTCTTGTGTGACACAGCTTTGCACCGCTTGTTGCAGATGTTTGATCATTAACAGGGACTAACTGATGAGAAGTATAGCAATTAACTCATTAATGTAGGTAACTATAATTTGAATTTTTTTCTCAGTCTGCGATATAACTGTCTGGAAAGGGAGGCAGCCATCCTGGAATCTGCAGTGTTGAAATCAAACGAGTGTCAGGTGAAGAAGCTGTTGTAAGTGACCCTGAAAAGAACATTTTCTGAAAATAACAATTTCCTTTCTAAGACTGTTTCATAGCACCTCTATCTCACACTTGAACTCTTGACTCCTCTATTTTGTACAGCATGTGTGGTAACAATTTGGGTCCGGAAGGAGTTCTGGAGCTGTGGAATGCCCTGGAGCAGAACACTACACTGGAGGAACTCTACTTGGACATCACTGGCATCACAGAGAGAGGAACAGAGAACATTGTCAACTGCCTCAGCAAGAACACCTCTCTGAAAACGCTGACGTAAGAGAAAGGGGAGAGAGAGATGTGTTATCTTTTTTGTAATATTTATTTTATCTGACTTAATATTACTGCATTGTTGAGGAAAAGCTTGCAAGTAAGCATTTCACTGTACTGTTTACATCTGCTGTATACTGTGCGGGTGACAAATACACTTTGATTTGATGTTGAGAGTTTTCTCTGAAGTTACAATGGGTGTTGACATACTGCCATCTAGTGTATTTCACAGTTGTTGCTATGATAACATCCTGTCTGACCTGTTATGTTCTCCTTCCCAGCATCGTGGGGAATGACATTGGGGAGGTGGGGAAGAGGAGGCTGAGGGAGCTAGAGCATCGACGGCCGGGGCTCCGGATCATTGGGAACTTTGTGGATGACCTAGGACTGCCAAAGGCCTACCTGGACTGGGTAGAGGAGATACGGGATGACCGGGACCAGATGGACTCAGTGAAGAACGCAGATGCCCTACAGTCCATCTTGAAGGGGCTGAGGGTGGGAGCAGATGGGGAAAATGGGGAGGGAGGGGAAGGAGAGAACACAGCTAAAGCCCTGGAGCTGGAGACCAAGATCTTGGAGCTTTTGAACGCCCCCACTCACCTGGCTGGAGTGAGATGACTTCACTTAACCTTTTGCTCCGTGAGGAGCACAGGTTATCCACAGTGAGATGGCTGATCAAGTCTAAATGGGCAAAATAAAATGCAACCACACCTTTGCATCGTCACAAAACCAGAGAACAACCACTGTTCGGTGAAGTCCACAAAGCAAGCATATTGCATGTAACAAACTGTTACATGACCTACAGCATGGTCAAGCCAGTGAATGTTTCCAAAATGTTCTGACCACTGAACAACTATTGATTTAGAACCACGGAAAGTTACCACGAGTCTCAAAGAAAACAGGAGCTGCCTCCACTATTCCAGCACCAATTTCAACTTCAACATTTCAACCACATCAAATCACCTGTTCTTAGTCTAACACAGTGACAACTAAAAGTTACCAAAAACTATTTAGTCCAATGAGCTAAATATGATGTGGCTGTCCATGGTTTGTGTTTGTGTGTGTGTGTGTGTGTGTGTGTGTGTGTGTGTGTGTGTGTGGGTGTTGGTGTGTGTGTGTGTGTGTGTGGCTGTGTGCGTCCGTGTGCGTGCGTGCGTGCGTGCGTGCGTGCGTGCGTGCGTGCGTGCGTGCGTGCGTGCGTGCGTTTGCAAGTAGTTAAATATGTTGACTCACCCTACTTGTTGATGAAACGGTCAACCGCTCTGTCATACAGACACGCTTTTATTCTTTGTTGTCCTAGGCTACCTGGCTAAAATGCTTGCTCGCTAGCCTGACTTCAATTCATGGCAACATTAGCTAGTTAACATTAGCCTTCTACATCTAGCTACATATTGAACTTCCATCCTATCAGGCCAGGGGAACAACAATGTGTGAATAAACGGTTGGATCAGAATCACTCAGAATGAAGTAAAACCACAAGTCCAAATCCTTATCTCCATCCATGTCTAATTTAGTAAGGGGACAACTTTAGCTAGCTAGCCACCAGAGAACAACACAACGAGATGCAACAATTCAAGTTGTTTCTGTGAATGACGTATGCTCTCAATGTGATTTGATAGGAGTGACGCCAAAATTCAAGCTGGCTTCCCTACACACTTTTTTTTGATGCGCCAGGATCATTCACAATTGCGCTCGCTCAGTTTAGTTGATTGGCATATGTTTGTATACTTTTTTTTATCAAGGGAGGCCAAATGCTTGCTGGCTTCCCTTTGCATTCCATTCAATGCTATTGGCGGCAACAATAGATGGACAGAGATGGATGGACAGAGGGGCGCTGTTTTGCTCGCTCGAATGCTTTGTCTGATGAGATACACTCTTGTCGAATTGAAGGAAAATTATAAAACACAGAGAGATGAAAGATAAATTATACATTTTTTATTGGTAAAACATTTTTGGGAAGCCTGGCTTCCCTTGGCATCCATGAATACACGCCACTGCCTATAGCCCTAAATCCTAGCCCTTTTATACTTTTCTAATTGGGCAGTAGTGATTATGTTGCCATTGCTGTAAAAGCTGAACGTGTAATAAAGCTCCTTTGCGTGTACTTTGCACTGTCTCTGTGGTAGTGTTTGCCGTGGGATTTTAGAACTCTGGGGTGACAAACATTGTTTCTGTGAAATGGTTTATCAGCTGAACAGCGCTGACACTGAGAGCAATGATTAAGAAACTGGATGGAAGTTAGTGTGTCAAAATACATTTGTGCGGAACAGTGTTACATCTGATACATTTACAGTAATTAGTGTCATGCTGAATGTAACTTTTGAATTAACACATACAGCTCTGAAAGTTCCTAATTTTCTCAGTCAGAGAGTTGCAGTAAAAAAACACAAAAAATACAAAAAGAATAAGACAAACCCAGCATGGCCAAATTGCTCTATTTTCATGTCGTTCAACAAATGTAAACGCCTGGAGATTGCTCATTGGCATTTGGCTTGGAACAGGTGCTTTGGTCAGATTACATAAAAATTGAGCTCACCAGTGCTGGGTTTGGCATCGACATGAGAGTGCATAAGCAGAAAATGACCCCATAACTACAGTCAAATATGGAGAATATTTGTTATGGGCTATTTTGCTTCCACTGGTCCTGGGGCCCATGTTAAAGTCAACAGCATCTTGAACTTTACCCAGGACATTTTAGCCAAAAACCTGGTTGCTTCTGCCAGGACTCAGGAGGCTCAAACTTGGCCGCAAGTGGATCTTCCAGCAAGAGAATGACCCCAAGTACACATCCGAATCCACAAAGAAATTATTAATTGGCCACAACATCAACAGTTTGAAATAGCCATCTCAGTCTCTGGACTTGAAACCCATCGAAAACCTGTGGTTTCAATTGAAGAGGGACGTCCATAAGTGCGGATATCAAGGATTGGATGGATTCTATATGGAGGAATGGTCTAAAACCCCTACCAGTGTGTTCTACAACTCAAACATTGTAGAAAAAGGCTCAGTGCTGTTATCCCTGCAAGGTGAGGTATTGAAAACAAGGTTGTCAATCATTTTGACCCTATTACTTGTTTAACACACTCTTTCTCTGTGCAATTGTATTAGTTTAAAATGAAAACACGTGGCGCATACAATCAAGCTTAATTTATTTTCTAACTGACATTTTTGATCATCTTAATCAAGGGTGTCAATTTCAGAACCCACTGTACTTTATTACTATGTGTTACAGAAACATAGCTACAGTGTGATTATAGTAACTCAATACAAAGAAAGGTCTCCCTTCCCTCCAAATTATCCTCATAGTATTGATAATGTGTGAAATAATGTGTCAAGTGGAGGATAGAAACAACATTTCAAAACCTGCTTGATTGCAATAAAATCCTATTAATGTCTAGGTTATTTTGTTTGAGATACTATGCACAAAAGTATATTTCAAATCAAATCAAATCCAATGGTATTTGTCACATGCGCCGAATACAACAGGTGCCGAATTCACCTTACAGTGAAATGCTTACTTACAAGCCCTTAACCAACAATGCAGTTTTAAGAAAATACCACCCCCCAAAAAATAAGAGATAAGAATATCAAATAATTAAAGAGCAGCAGTAATAACAACAGGGGGAACCGGTACAGAGTCCATGTGTGGGGGCATCGGTGTCGAGGTAATTGAGGTAATATGCACATGTAGGTAGAGTTGTTAAAGTGACTATGCATAGATAATAACAGAGAGTAGCAGCAGCGCAGAAGGGTGGTGGGGGGAGTCTTATGGCTTGGGGGTTGAAGCTGTTTAGAAACCTCTTGGACCTAGACATGGCGCTCCGGTACTGCTTTCCGTGCGGTAGCAGAGAGAACAGACTATGACTAGGGTGGCTGGAGTCTTTGACCATTTTTAGGGCCTTCCTCTGACACTGCCTGGTATAGAGGTCCTGGATGGCAGGAAGCTTGGCCCCAGTGATGTACTGGGCCGTACGCACTACCATATATAGTGCCTTGCAGTTGGAGGACGAGCAATTGCTATACCAGGCGGTGATGCAACCCGTCAGTTCTGAGCACYCACCCCTGAGGGGCCCCAGTGTTGAGGATCAGCGTGACGGATGTGTTGTTACCTACCCTTACCACCTGAGGGCAGCCCGTCAGGAAGTCCAAACTCAGTGAGTTTCCTGTTTGAAAAGAACAGAGGGGAGGGTGATGTTGTGGGTTGCGCTTTGTGACAGAAAACAGAGGACCAACACAGACAGACAGAGTGTACTGTTAAACCAAGGTTTATTTACAGTAACATACTGTTACTGCCAGATATCGTAAAAACAACAGGATTTTCTTTAGTGTACACATGCAGCACTTGTAGACCTCAGGGAGACTGTGATGCATTTCCAGTAAACTCTACCCACAGGTCCTACCACATAATCTGCTATAGACTATCCATCTTGATATAATTTTCCATGTATTATCTAATTTCTATTCACCGGGGGTGATGTGTAAGAACTGTCCATCTGCATCCTGTTAAATCAAACCAGAATTAAATTGGCAGAAGTAGTGACCTCATTGCAGTTTCGCATCCCTTTGCACATCAGCATGAAATATGTTTGTTTGGTCAAATATTGCCCTTGGTTACTGCAGTACAGTGAAATGTTTTCAGTAGAAGGTATTAAAAATATATATATATAATATTCTGAATGTATTTATGTTGTGATTCAATGTATAGTTCAAATGTAATAAAAAGTACCTAATTGATGTAATTGGTTGATTGTTTCATAGCTATAAACCTCAACAGCCTATCCATCACTAGCATCTGGACCCTATCAGACACTTAGACACCTTAGACCCTTCTCATGAACATTTCAACTTTGTTGAAAGTGCTACATGTATAAAGAAAGACAATGATGCAGTATTTTTAACCTTTGGTCATATAATGTGAGAAATGTGCTTACTTGCTACAAACAGCACATTTTGTTCAGTGTCAATGTAGTGTCAATTACATATTTGGCCTGTTTCTGTTTTCTGTTCCTATTCCCATTTCTGATTTCTCTGTGTGGATTTCAATTAAAAAATATATTTACTGAAAAGCAATAATTAATATACAAACAAATGTGTTTAACCTTTAAAAGATTTTGGAGATTTCTTGGAGATTATATGTGGATTTTGTAATATAAAAAAAAAAAAAAATTGTAAAAATGGAGCTGGGATTTGTAGGGCTGGTTTATGCAGAAATATTGTCTGTTCATATTTAGATATTCAACATATCTGTAAAAAGGAAATAGATACTGTTTAATTATGGCAATCAGTGTTAATTCCATCAAATACAACCTGTTCAATTATTTATCGGCTGAACAGCACTGACACAATAGCAGTGATCAAGAAAACGAGATGGAAGTTAGTATATGAAAATATACACATTTGGGTGGAACAGTGTTACAGTATATCTGAGACCCACGGCTGCAAAATTGCAACCTGCACAGGTCCCAAACCAAAAAAGAATGTTAGACTACATCTCCTCAGTCCCAGATGTATCTCTTAGTAGTATTTTTTGTATGTCATCATGATTATTGTGGCATCTGTAGCCTCTGAAACATTAGAAATCTGTCCACTCGTCTGAGACAACACGAGTCCCCTACACAAGCACGTGTCGTGTCCATGCTAGTCTTCTCTAATATGTGGTGATTATGTAGAAAATAAAGGATATTGAGAATCAAACATTCTGAGCCAGAAAGGTACAGCAGTTTTATAAGTGTCACAAAAAGACAACATTGGGCTTACAGAGTTTCCAAAATGAGACGTAGGGTCACATTCATATATTGATAGACGAGTTAGAGAGATTGTTTCCCTTACAAAATTGTGCAAATATGGACAACCAAACATAGCTGTGGGAGGTATAAATCCTGATAAATCAGAAATTAGTGCACTAAGCCTTTATTACTCCTGTATGAGCGGACAAAAATAGTTGTCAGCAGCGCGGGTAGAACGAAATCTCTCAGCAGTAAGATAGGAGGTTATCTTTCCAAGTTAAGCCAGAAAGGACAACCAAACAAATATTCATAAAAGTACGATAGATGTTCTCAATACATAGGGAACCCGCAAAATAATTGATGCTTTCAAAAATATTAGTTTTTGATAGCATGATAGATGGATTGGTCAAGTTGACCAATGTTGCTATTTCAGACAAAATATGACTTAATTTCCGATGTAAATACCATTACACAATGCTTTTGATCCATTTTGATGTGATTTTTATAGAATTTCACAATTTTCTACCGTCAAAGCCTAATGTTGCATTTTTGCTGATTCCAGAAATTCTTTCGACAAACGAAATATATATATATATTTTTTTTTCATAATCAGAGGCCTATTACAAGTATTTCTGAAGGTATTTCTAATAATTTTTGTTTCCTAATTTGGATCTATGCTTGGGTCTCGCAGGGTTAAAGATTTATAATACATACAGCTTTGAAAGTTCCTCATTTTCCAAAGACACAGTCAGTCAGACACAGTTGCAGTTGAATAGGACATACATACACAACGCACTTCTTATTTGATCCTCCCTACTACTCTATCTGTTGGCAAAAAAGGTAAGGTTGTTTCATAATGTCATAATAAATGTATAGGAGTGAACACTTATTTACTGATCAAAATAGCTACAGTATTATTGATTATACTCGGTAACACTTTACATTATGGTGCCCTTAACACTCAAATATATATATTTTGGTAATTGATTGGAACATTTTACTGTGTGGTTATTCCTGTAAGTACACAGTGTAATAAGTATAGTAATCACTCATTGTTACACTGTGCTTGCCCTGTACTTACAGCAGTAACCCTAACCCTTACCCTAACCCTAAGTACAGGGTAAGTCCAGTGTAACAACGAGTAACTACAATACTTGTTACACTACCGGAACAATTACACAGCAATAAAGGCACTGGAATGTAAAATGTAACCGTTAAAGAGGAATTTACAGTGTGTTAGCACCATCGAATCTTATTACAATCTGTGCATATACACCCTCGGGAAGAATATGATGCATTTGTTTACATTTTGTGACAAGCAAGCGTAAAGATGTTCATGTTTTCATCCATTCATAGAATGTTTGGAAATGACGTAGAGTCAGGTATTTGTAAAAATTCTATATTTATACGAGTGGGAAAGTGGGCGTGCGTTTGGGCAATTAATAGACACTTCATTAAATAAAAACACTGGACACAGACCGCTGCGCCATAACCAATCAGAGCTATACGGGCGTGTGCCATTCACTTTGATATTGCACTGCACTGGACTGTGTGTTTACAGGCAGCAGCACAGCACGACTTTGGTTAGATCGTTGTTTTGAAAGCAGTAGCACACAGCAGTAGTCACAAAAGAAACCTGAATGGTTTTCTGCAAATATATAAATACCACAGGAGTCTTACTTTTGGGAACTTTACAGTCCTATTGATCAATCTGCCAACAGGTACGCTCTTAGAAAAAAAGGTGTTAAGTAGAACCATACAGGGTTCTTTGGTTTGTCCCCGTAGGGGAACCCTTTTTGGTGCTGGCTAGAACCCTTTGCAGACGGATCTAGAACCCTCTATATAGGGTTCTTCAAAGAAACCACTGTATATGGTTCTACCTGGAACCCTCTATGAAGGGTCCTGCTGAGAACCCTGTTATCTTCTACCGAGAACCATTCTATCCCTCTATGAATGGTTCACCAGTCTTATTAGCCTGTAAAATGTTATTATTTYTGACAATTTATTGCATATATCATAAGGCCTTTCTTTGAGGGCCTAGCTATACCCAAACACAGTGGTGTTAGGAATCTCCTGGTTTACAAGCCACATTAGGCCTGCAAGTCATAATATGCTGGCTTGCAAAGGGATGTGTAATTCCTATTGGAATCCAGCCAAAGTAAGGCTATCCATCAAGTGGAATTTCTAATCACCCGCAACCTGCATTCAGAATGACTAACAGGGTAGGGAATACTCAGACCACKTCAATCATCTAAACTGGAACAACCATCTCAGTAACGGGTGCAATAAATCCAGTAGAGTTTAGAAAACACTATGTTACTTACCTTTGTGTGGCATAAAATGTATCAACCAATCAATGTACATGCAAAAACACAGAAATTACAGTTAAACAAACAATTCTGAAAATTTCCCTGCAAATAGAACATGCTGGGAAATTGTATARATGGTTCTATGTAGAACCCTTCTTGCCGTCCAAAGAATCCTTCTTGCCTTCCAATTAATCATCAAACAACCCTTACTTTCAAAAACGGTTTCTATAATTTTCTATGTTCTAGGTAGAACCCTTTGCCTTACAAAGAACCCTTGTCTTCRGAAAACGGTTCTACTGATCAAAATGGTTCTTGGTAGAACCCTATCCCTCCGCAAACAACCCTTTTGGAATCCCGGAACGTCACAGATGTTCACCCAAAGTTGCCAGGACGTTGTGTCATGGTCCCCTGGAGGTTTTGTCTAGTTCCCGGTTTGTTCKGGAGATATCCCCAAAGATTATAGGATGTTTTTAGAAGATTCTGTCATTGTCTCCTGGATATTTTTGTTTAGTTCCCGGCTTGTTCCGGGGACATCACCTGATGGTCGCAAAGACCTGATGGTCTCCCCCCCCCCCACAAAAAATGTTCTACCCATTTTCATAACCACTTCTTACTGTTGCCAAGCCCATCAAAGCCCTGATTGGTGAACCACTGATCCATTCACAGCTCTTTGTCTGTTGGCAATGTTAGGGATACTCCCACACAGTGCTTGCAGCATACAGTGTTTTCAATTTACATACATTACACACTTTGACATACATGAATACATTGTGTGTTTATTTACAGTAATTATTGATCAACCTTTACTGATCTGAACTCACGCCCTCTTGGTTCATGGCATTCCGATTTTTCCGATCTTTCATGGCATTCCGATCTTTCGGCAACGCTACCATGCAGACATGACTGATATTTTTGTTTAGTGACTGATTTCACCTGTATTCCTACACTTAGTACTTCAAAGTAAATCTCAGCTCTGTTAAAAATACACTGAAGGAAAACTATTATATTCATCATAGTGATTCAGGAGCAAAATTAAAACATAATAATACCAACATTAGAAAACCCCCAAATTGCTGAAATAAGTACATTAAATCAATGATGACAGAATAGTCAGATTAACTATTTTGCTAAGTTTATTTATCTAACCTTTATTTAACTAGACAAGTCAGTTAAGAACAAATTGTTATTTACAATGACGGCCTACCCCGGCCAAACCCTAACCCAGATGATGCTGGGCAAATTGTGCGCTGCCCTATGGGACTCCCAATCACGGCCGGTTGTGATACCGCCTGGAATTAAACCAGGGTCTGTAGTGACGCCTCTAGCACTGAGTGCCTTAGACCGCTGCGCCACTCGGGAGCAGAGATTTATTTATAGGTAATGAATATGTAGGAGACTTCTGAGCATTCTACAGACTTTGTGGGGCAGCAGAAAGATCAGCAACTGCAAATCCAGAGGTTATGAGTTCAAATCTCATGGTCCAGTTTCACATTTTTTTTATCTGGATCAGAATGATCCGGATTCTGTAATCCGCTTTTTTGCAATCCAGGATCAGATTGACTGGCTGTTTTTGAGCTGTTTTTTTCTGTGAATTGAATAGATTTAAATGTTACAATTGGGTTTTTCAAAATTGAAATGTTTTATTCTGATCCTCCAGATAGGGATCAGGATTTGGTAATCCAATCTSACCTTTAATCAGGATTAAATGTTGTTTTTGCATTTTTCAAAACTCAAAGGTGGTGATTAGGATAGTTTTGAGGCCGAAAATCAGGACTACCTTGATCCCATTCTAATCCAGATTCATCAATTTGAAAAACTGGCCCCTGATGACTGGTAAAGCTAATGTCTTGAGAACATTTTACAAACGTCCTAACATGGTCCTCAATGACGTCCTGGTAACTTGCAGGGAACTCAGCAGCACAGAGGAGGTCGTTCACTACCTTTACCAAGGCAGTTTCAGTGCTATGCATAGGCCAGAAGGCCAACTSGAGGGGTTCGAAAGTTCATGAGAGGCCCTGTGTTGTTGGATTTGTGATGCTACCACCCACTCAAGCACTTTGCATTCATTAGCCTCATACAAATCATCCTGATCTCGCGAGCTCACATTCTGTTTCGCTACACGGACCCGAATGTGAGCTCACGAGATCACAATGGTTTGTACGAGGCTATATGATTTGGGCCAATGTGTCGTATGGAGGTTACTACAGTTCCACTGTGATGCCTGGAAGTTTTGGAMTTCTAACCCCTGTTCGTTTTTTTACATTGACATCTGTCAAATCAAGTTCCAWTTCCTGTAGTACACAATCAGCTCKTTTGTTGAGGGAGAGGTTGTTGTCCTGGCACCACACTGCCAGGTCTCTGATCCCCTACCTAATATGCTTTCTTGTTGTCGTTGGTGATCAGCCCCCCCCCCTGTTGTGTCGTCAGTAAACTTAATGATGGTGTTGGAGTTGTGCGCAGTCACGAGTCGTGGGSGATTAGGGTGTACAGGAGAGGACTAAGCATGCACCCCTGAGGTGCCCATGTGTTGAGGGTCAGCATGGTGGATGTGTTGTCGCCTACCCTCACCACCTAGGGGTGGCCCGTCAGGAAGTCCAGGATCCAGTTACAGAMGGAGGTGTTCAGTTCCAGGGTCCTGAGCTTAGTGATGAGCRTGGAGGGCACTATGGTGTTGAACGCTGAGCTGTAGTCAATGAAGCGTATTCTCGCATAGGTGTTCTTCTTGTCCAGGTTGGAGAGGGCAGTGTGGAGTGCAATAGAGATTGCGTCATCTGTGGATCTGTATGCGAATTGGAGATGGTTCAGGGTGTCTGGGATGATGTTGTTGATGTGAGCCATGACCAGCCTTTCAAAGCATTTCATGGCTACAGAAATGAATGCRACAAGGCGATAGTGACTTAGACAGGTTACTTGAAGAGAGCAGGCAAGAAGAGTGTCAGGTGTCCGACCCCATAGCAACCACCTGATTCTGGCAACCTAGCTGTGGCCTGGTCACAGAGGTCACTGGGAGTTTGGGCAGACAGTTTATGACCCCCTAGTCTCTCTGGCAGCGTCAGGGGATGGGTGGAGCAAGTCTCACAGGCAGGGGGAATCCGTAACAGGTCTACCTCTATACCATGAATAAATGCCACACAGTGGATGTTGACTGTAAAAAAAGAAATCCATAATTTCACATGCAGAGGTAATACAAGCTAATAACTGTGTTATTCCTTCTGCTCCTCCCTGACAGAGACATGGCTGGCGCTTTAAGATTCCTCCTCAGTGGCTGTCTGCTGCAAGGTGGGTGGCTGTGGGAGTTGGGATCACTGGCCAAGATCAGGGGTGAAAGTAATGGGGTACGGTCCAGTATGGCGTCCAGGCAAAATAAATAMTGGAGGTACGCCGTACCGGTAGAACATGAGCCTATCACAATAATAAACAAAAAATATCATAAAAAGTAGGCTATTACACTATTATTTATCATTATCGCATGTCAGAGGCATGAAACATTTGTGAATTTACTTGAAAACGTGTGGTACAGCCTACGCTCCAAAATGTGGTGTGGTTCGAGTGGATGAAGGTGCTCGGGTATAGCCTAGTAAAGGAGTCATTTGAAGTGTTTCAGATGATGAAATCAGATGAAAACATCATGACTGGTTGTGTTTATGACATAAATAAAGGTAATACATTTTAAATGACAAATCTTTACGACTTGGCCCACAGAGATCCTATTGAATTAACATGGATTCTAGAACAAATTCTATGATTAGGCCCATGTTAATGCACACATAAGAGGTCCTGTACCGGGAAGAAATGAAACCTTCTTTCCCCCCTGGCTAAGATGATATGTGCAGCAGCAATGTGTGGTAATAATAATTAATTAGTTCTTGATACACACTCACACCCTAACAAATGTCCAATGTTGATCGTAAATATAAAAATTCAAATAAAGTGTCACCCAGRTGGAAAAATGGATTTACAGAGAAAGCTGGTGCTGAAATACAGTACATCTAAAATGCTGTCTTTGTTGAATTGAATGAGTCACATCGAACTCTATAAAGACTTGTGCTGTTGTGTGTGTCTTTTAGGTGTTCTCTGTGCAGATTGGACAGCCTTGATGCCTCAGAGTATAAAGGCTCTGAAGGGATCATGTGTGCGCATTCCTTGCTCATTTACACTTGGTCCCTTGAAGTCAGTGGACTATAATCCCTGCCTAAAAACGCACTCATGTAATGCCATTTGGACGAGAGGTGGAACAGATATTACTAACATAGTAGGCTCCAGTCCATCTGGGAACTTGAACCAGAAAGACTGTACTACAATCCTGGACAACAAGCCTACTGGTGACACGTATTACTTCAGACTAGAATGTGGCAATTGTGTCAAGTTTAATTTTGGCACACCTGTTCAAATCAATATCGCAGGTAGGACACATAGCTATCCAATCAWACTGAATTATTGACCACACATGATTCTATACACTTTACCTCGACAAAACTACATGAAATTGTATTTAACGTATTTGTATGTTCTAGACTTTGTTTTCACATCTTATTGAACAATTGATTGATTATCATTGATAGTGGGTGTGTTTGTTCCTTATTGTTTCATTGAGCTAGTAACGTGTCTTTCTATTCTAGACACTCCCCCCACACCCACTCTAACCCCAGCTACAGTGGAAGTGAGGGAGGGGACCTCAGTGCGTTTGATCTGCTCTGCTGCAGACCCATGTCCCTCACTCCCTCCAACTCTGACATGGAGCCCCAGTCTGGGTCGAAGTGAGGAGGGACTACAGGAGAATCAGGATAAAACTCAAGTCAAGACCTCTTCTCTGACCTTCACTGCTTCATACCTCCGTCATGAACAGAAAATCTCCTGCACTGCTCTCTACAAACAACAAGATGGCAAGAATGTCAAGTCACCTGAAACTACTCTGACCGTTACGGTTCTATGTAAGATCATTTGGACTTTATTTCCACCTCATATTAGCACCAGTTGGTTGGTTTTATTTCAGTCAAACATGAATAACATTGTGTGCACTTTCTCTAAGTTTCTCCCAAGAACACCTCAGTGTCAGTCAGTCCCTCTGGTCCAGTGGTAGAGGGCAGCTCCATGGCTCTGACCTGCAGCAGCAATGCCAACCCAGCAGTGAGCTACACCTGGTACAGAGTCAATGGAGTTCAGGTGACAACAGTGGGGTCTAGCAGAATGCTAACTATCCAGGTGTCTGCAGACAACAGTCAGTTCTACTGTGAAGCCAGAAATGACCATGGAAGCCAGAACTCCTCTGTCATTCAACTAGATTTGCCATGTAAGTCCTTGCAATATCTCAGTAGCAATGGGTGCAATGGTGGCACCACTAAATTCACTTGTTTCAAACATTGTCCCTGTTTTTCAGATCCTCCCATGTATACCTCAGTGTTAGTCAGTCCCTCTGGTCCAGTGGTAGAGGGCAGCTCTGTGACTCTGACCTGCAGCAGCAATGCCAACCCAGCAGTGGGGAGCTACACCTGGTACAGAGTCAACGGAGTTCAGGTGACATCAATAGGAGATGGAGAGAAACATCAGACCCAGGTGTACACAGATCAAAGAAAGTTCTACTGTGAGGCCAGAAATGTCCATGGAACACAGAACTCATCCGTCTTTGAACTGGATGTAATGTGTAAGTATACAATGAAACTATAGATGGGCGCGAGTATTTGAGTACTCAGGTACTCGATTCAAGGTTTGTATTTGTTTACTGTAATCAAATGTAAGTACTCAAAGTGTACAAATGCAACTATTTAGCTGGTTAAATTGATAAGCACTGACATTTCAACTCTAAGATGTGTTTGATGTTTAGAGAATACAGTATGTCAAATGCAGTGAAAATATGTTCCGTTTGTTTTTCAGTTGTGTAAAGAATAACCAGCACAACCAGCACAACCAGTACAACTCACATTTATTTTTATGAGAGTACTCAAACACTGATATTTTTTCAAATGCCCATCCATATTAAATACAAGTATTGAAGATTTCTTTGCAATCACTTTGTATAGTTGAAGTCGGGAGTTTACATACACCTCAGCCAAATAGATTTAAACTCAGTTTTCACATTTCCTGACATTTAATCCTAGTAAAAATTCCCTGTCTTAGGGCAGTTAGGATCAACACTTTATTTTAAGAATGTGAAATGTTAGAATAATAGTAGAGAGAATGATTTATTTCAGCCTTCAATTCTTTCATCACATTCCCAGTGGGTCAGAAGTTTACATACACTCAATTAGTATTTGGATACATTGCCTTTAAATTGTTTAACTTGGGTCAAACGTTTCGGGTAGCCTTCCACAACCTTCCCACAATAAGTTGGGTGAATTTTGGCCCATTCCTCCTGACAGAGCTGGTGTAACTGAGTCGGGTTTGCAGGCCTCCTTGCTTGCACACGCTTTTTCATTTCTGCCCACAAATTTTCTATAGGATTCAGGTCAGGGCTTTGTGATGGCCACTCCAATACCTTGACTTTGTTGTCTTTAAGCCATTTTAAGCCAAGTATGCTTGGGGTCATTGTCCATTTGGAAGACCCATTTGCGACCAAGCTTTAACTTCCTGACTGATGTCTTGAGATGTTGCTTCAATATATCCACATAATGTTCCTGCCTCATGATGCCATCTATTTTGTGAAGTGCACCAGTCCCTCCTGCAGCCAAGCACCCCCACAACATGATGCTGCCACCCTGTGCTTCACGGTTGGGATGGTGTTCTTCGGCTTGCAAGCCTCCCCCTTTTTCTTCCAAACATAACGATGGTCATTATTATATTTTCGGTTCTTCAGACCAGAGGACATTTCTCCAAAAATTATGATCTTTGTCCCCATGTGCAGTTGCAAACCGTAGTCTGGCTTTTTATGGCGGTTTTGGAGCAGTGGCTTCTTCCTTGCTGAGCGGCCTTTCAGGTTATGTCGATATAGGACTCGTTTTACTGTGGATATTGATACTTTTGTACCTGTTTCCTCCAGCATCTTCACATGGTCCTTTGCTGTTGTTCTGGGATTGATTTGCACTTTTCTCACCAAAGTACCTTCATCTCTAGGAGACAGAACGCGTCTCCTTCCTGAGCGGTATGACGGCTGCGTGGTCCCATGGTGTTTATCCTTGCATACTATTGTTTGTACAGATAAACGTGGTACCTTCAGGCATTTGGAAATTGCTCCCAAGGATCAACCAGACTTGTGGAGGTCTACAATTTGTTTTCTGAGGTCTTGGATGATTTCTTTTGATTTTCCCATGATGTCAAGCAAAGAGGCACTGAGTTTGAAGGTAGGCCTTGAAATACACCCACAGGTACACCTCCAAATGACTCGAATGACTCATTGACTCAATTGACTCAATTAGCCTATCAGAATATTCTAAAGCCATGACATCATTTTCTGGAATTTTCCAAGCTGTTTAAAGGCACAGTCAACTTAGTGTATGTAAACTTCTGACCCACTGGAATTGTGATACAGTGAATTATAAGTTAAATAATCTGTTTGTAAACAATTGTTGGAAAAATTACTTGTGTCATGTACAAAGTAGATGTCTAACCGACTTGCCAAAACTATAGTTTGTTAACAAGAGATTTGTAGAGTGGTTGAAAAACGAGTTTTAATGACTCCAACCTAAGTGTATGTAAACTTCTGACTTCAACTGTATATATATATATACATATTCATATTTTTTTTCTTTAGACTCCCCAAAGAACACCTCAGTGTCAGTCAGTCCCTCTGGTTCAGTGATAGAGGGCAGCTCTGTGACTCTGACCTGCAACAGCAATGCCAACCCAGCAGTGAAGACCTACACCTGGTACACAATCAGGGGAGGTCGGGGGACACCAGTGAAGAATATGCCAGAGCTAACTGTCCAGGTGTTGACAGATAACAGCATGTTCTACTGTGAGGCCAAAAATGACCATGGAATCCAGAAATCATCTTTCTTTCAACTAGATATGATGTGTAAGTACACAATAAAATAAATGTGTATAATATTTTTGCGCTATACACACACAAATAATTGTTCTATATAGTGCCAAATAAGAGTTATTTGGCTTGTAACCATAGCAGATCCTTTTTTGGTGATATATATATATACACAAAAATAAGCTTCTATAAATAACCATGCTCATAAGGTTCTAAATGGAACCTCTGTGGTGATAAAAATAATAATTTCCTAAGGTTCTATAAAGAATCTTAAATAAAAGGTTCTGAAGAGCACTAAAACAGGGTTCCGCTATGGTAACAACCCTTTTGGGGGCTATATAGTACCCTTTATTCATGTTTTTTTTTATATAGAATCTTTATGGACAATAGTTTTATAAAGATACTTCCTCGGTCTCAAAGGTTCTTTYTAGATCTTTTTGAAGAACCATACAGGGTTCATTATTTTGTTTAACCATATTACATTGTTAAAGGTCCAATGCAGCCATTTTTACCTCAATATCATATAATTTCTGAGTAGCAATTAAGTACCTAACTGGGATTGTTTTAAATTCAAATTTGTCAAAAAGAAACAAAAATATCTTCTTAGCAGAACAATTTCTCTGTCACCAGGCAGGCCAAAATTCCATCCCACCAAAACAGACGGAAATTTCAGACCATCTTTTCAAACAGCTGTTACGTTAAAAGGGCGTTATCATAAGTTTTTACAATTTCACAGTATTATTCCAACCTCATGGTGTGGAAATATACACTGAGTGTACAAAACATTAAGAACACCTGCTCTTTCCATGACATAGACTGACCAGGTGATTCCAGGTGAAAGCCATGGTCCCGTATTGATGTCACTTGTTAAATCCACTTCAATCAGTGTAGATGAAGGGGAGGAGACAGTTTAAAGAAGGATTTTTAAGCCTTGAGACAATTGACACATGGATTGTGTATGTGCTTCATTCAAAGGGTGATTGGGCAAGACCAAATATTTTAGTGCCTTTGAACGGGGTATGGCAGTAGGTGCCAGGCGCACTGGTTTGTGTCAAGATCTGTAACCCGGCTGTGTTTTTCACGCTCAACAGTTTCCCGTGTGTATCAAGAATTGTCCACCAACCAAAGGACATCCAGCCATCTTGTCAGAACTGTGGGACGCTTTTGACACCTTGTAGAGTCCATGGCCCGACGAATTGAGGCTGTTCTGACGGCAAAAGGAGACGGGGACGGGGGGTGCAACTCAATATTAAGAAGGTGTTCCTAATGTTTGATATAAATCAGTTTATATGAAACACAGGAATACCTATTTTTGACAGCACTGGGCTTTTCAAGTTCTTTAGGTGTTATAACTGTGTTAATTGACAAGTTGAATCAGGTGTGCCAGCTCTAGAACAGCTGGAGACATCTGAGGTYAGAATTGTTCTCAGTCGAGTGAAGGCCATACAGGAGTATTTCACAAGACACTATGACTGACCATAGTCATAATGATGATGAAATAGCATAACACAAAAAGATAAGATAAACTGGAATGACACTCTCACTTGTGGTTGCACAAGAAGAGCTGTGAGCAAACCACATCCCTAAATATTTGAATGAGGCACCGCCCCTTACATTTAAATTATCACTAAGAGAGGAAATAACTCTTTTCGGATTTGCAAAGAATCAATGAAGAGCTCAAAGGCTTCTTTGGGCCATCACCCTTCCAAAATAACCCTGGAGGAACCCTATTTTCTAAGTGTGTCGCCAGTATCATAACACACACTATGTTTACTTTTTTCTTTCAGTAGCTGTTGTTTCTTTCCCACAGACCCTCCCAAGAGCACCTCAGTGTCAGTCAGTCCCTCTGATTCAGTGTTAGAGGGCAGCTCTGTGAGTCTGACCTGCAACAGTGACGCCAACCCAGCAGTGAGCTACACCTGGTACAGAGTCAATGGAGTTCAGGTGACATCAATAGGACATGGAGACAACCATCAGACCCAGGTGTACACAGATCACAGACAGTTTTACTGTGGTGCCACAAATGACCATGGCTCTAAGAACTCATCAGTCATTGAACTGGATGTATTGTGTAAGTATAATTCTGGAACTATTGTTTGTACTCAATTTTAGTTGTGAGGATAGCACCAAGTTTTACAAGTCTTTTTTTCCCCAGCCTTTTTACTGTTTTTACACCTGTCTCTTCAGATCCTCCCAAGAACACCTCAGTGTCAGTCAGTCCCTCTGGTTCAGTGGTAGAGGGCAGCTTTGTGACTCTGACCTGCAGCAGCAATGCCAACCCAGCAGTGAAAAACTACACCTGGTACAGAGTCAATGGAGGCCCAGGGACACAAATTGCTAATGAAAAAGAGTTAAAAACGGAAGCATCTATAGACAACCACCAGTTCTACTGTGAGGCCAGAAATGACCATGGGACAAAGAACTCATCAATCATTCTACTGAATGTGATATGTAAGTACAACATTAAAACATACTGGAACCTCAAGTAATAACTTATTAAACAAAAAAAAACAGGTAGAACATTTTACTTGCATATTTTTTGTTGTTTTTCAGACCCACCAAAGAACACCTCAGTGTCAGTCAGTCCCTCTAGTTCAGCAATAGAGGGCAGCTCTGTGACTCTGACCTGCAGCAGCAATGCCAACCCCCCAGTGGGGAGCTACACCTGGTACAGAGTCAATCGAGAACAGGTCACAGAATTGGGATCTAGCAGAATGCTAACTATCAAGGTACCAGCAGACAACAGCCAGTTCTATTGTGAGACCAGAAATCGTCTTGGATACCAGAACTCATCTGTCACTCAACTAGATGGGATGTGTAAGTGCAAAATAAAAACAAATGTACCCAATATTTTAGCACTATTGCTAGTGTCATAACACACTCTAAACTACCTGTTTCCATACAATATGCTTCTTCACTTCTTCAGATCCTCCCAAGAACACCTCATTGTCTGTCAGTCCCTCTGGTTCAGTGGTAGAGGGCAGCTCTGTGACTCTGACCTGCAGCAGCAATGCCAACCCAGCAGTGAAGACCTACACCTGGTACAGAGTCAATGGGAATGAGGGAGTCATTGTAGGATCTGGACAGAGCTTCACCTTCAATAAGATTGCTATCAATGATAGTGGGCGGTACTATTGCGAAGCAGAGAACAAGCATGGGGTGGACAACTCAACAACTACTAACATAGATGTGACATGTAAGTTGTTACACTTCCATATCCTGTGAACATACTTTAAAGGGGCAGTGCAGTCAAAAACATGATTTWWAAAAATGATATTTCCAAGCACTGAGGTCCTACTAACACTCTGAAATTGTGGAAACGATGCCCTTTTTGTGTAAGTGCTTAAAATTAAAAATTAAAATAAAATGCCTGGAATTTCAGCCTATTCAGGTGGGATGGAGTTTTTGGCCCACAGCATGTCATCACAATCTGATCTAATTATTCTGACCAATGACCAGTCATCTTTTATTTGTATACAGTATGTATCCTCCTACTTTAAAGTGGTAATGGGGTAGGATCTAGAGAGTCTGGACCAGTGGTTCCCAAACTTTTTCACTCAGGCCCCCTTCCAGCATTGGGAAATATCTCTTCCCCCGCGCGCACACAAAACGTCTATTTCTATGGGCACAAGCACTGTTCATGACACAAACTGTTCACACCCCTCTTGTTGATGGAGAGAGAATTTAGCAGGTTTAAAGCATATTTCCTGCAATTCTACACATTCTGTCATTGAGTGCAGAGAACATTTTGCAGTTTTAAAGCAACGTTTCTTGCAAGTCTATACATTTTGCCATGTCTAATGTGTATTCATGTGATATTTGAGCGTCACAAACATTACAACAAAATCTATGAGCTAAAAAACCTAGCTAAAAAAAACAGAAGCTGACATGGGCTACTTGATTTGGACATTTCTGACAAGTTACAAATAGCTCTCCAAGGAATGAAATGACTGACATGACAAGAAGAAAACTGATGGTTCACTACCAAATTCCGAAAATGCACCTTGTGCATTCTATTATTACAACTTCCAAGTGTAAGTTGAAAGCCGGACTGAGTTCCTTTAAACGCGTTCCATGACTTATGAAATATTATACAATGGGTGGGTCTAATCCTGAATGCTGATTGGTTAAAACCCCATTCCAGCCTGTGTCTATTCCATAAGTTACCACCAGCTAAATCTATTACCTTAAAATGCCTATTTACTCTGTTCCATCTGACTGCACAATCCACTGTCTCATCAACCCAGCCAGGCACTTTATAAACTTGATCCTCACTATAAAAAGCATATTCTCTCACATTTCTTTTAGACTAACATTTAGTTTTCAACAGAGGACATTTGTATAAACCTTGCTGTCTGTCTCTCTGACATTTGCAACATTGTTTCAATATTACAATTAAATCTCCAGATGTCCCATAGTAATGAACATGTCGGGATGAGACAGACAGGCAGGCAGCTTTTCTCAGCCAGTCAAAATCATGAATAACATCATTTTTATGGATATATAGAAAGAACTATCAATAGAAAACATGTAAAACAAAACAATGTGTAATTAGGTTGCTGTCTGTCCAGATTCCGTTTAATAGGATTGTGTTAGCTGTGTTGCTGGCTAGCTCCTCTGAACAAGTGTCCTGACGAGAGACCACATTTTCATTGCCAGGCGAAGTCGCGCCTCATTAGCTCATTGTTATGGATGTATCCAAATGATGTCACTAGAAAACAGCTTAAACAAATGCAAATGCYGCTACTTTGCTGTTATGCTGGTTACACTGTTTGKCGTGACTGTCAGTGAGCCGTATTTGGCTAGCTAGCAAGCAAGGGATAAGAACGTTGCCAGCCAATTATGGCAATGGAACATTTAGAACCAACGACTGGGTCGCATCCATAGATACAGAACAAAAAGACTGAACGACTGGGTTGCGTCTCTGGCAACCGAACCGATAGAACGAACYACCAGCCGGCTTGGATAGCAACCCTAGGTTTGTGTCGGGACTATGTCTTGTGGAAGGATGAAATAGTATTAATAAATTCATCYAAATAATGTTTTTAATTAAAATATGTAAATCATTATTTGAATATGTTGGTGTCCCATTGTATAAAAGTGWTAATGCCCTCGAATGCCGGTGTTTGGAGGATATATTGCTACAGTTTGCCTGCCTTCAACRTCGTCTCGGCCCTAACAACACCGTGCCAATATATCCTCCAAACACCGGCTTCTCTGGCATTATCACTTAATCGAACAACAGATATATGTCACGATCGTCGTCAAGGAAATGACCGGACCAAGGTGCAGCGTGGTAAGCGTACATTCTTTTATTTTTGAATGTCGCCAACAAAAACAATAAACAACAAAACGAACATGAAGCTCTGTAAGGCTATACATGCCACTAACAAAGACAACAACCCACAAATGAGAAAAGGAAAAAAGGCTGCCTAAGTCTGATTCCCAATCAGAGACAACGATAGACAGCTGTCCCTGATTGAGAATCATACCCGGCCAAAAACAAAGAACCAGAAAGCATAGACTTTCCCCCCCGAMTCACACCCTGARCAAACAAACATAGAGAATAAAAGGATCTCTACGGTCAGGGCGTGACAGTACCCCCCCAAAGGTGCGGACTCCGGCCGCAAACCTGACACTATAGGGGAGGGTCCGGGTGGCATCTATCTTCGCGCGGGCTCCGTGCGGGACGCAGACCCCGTTCCACCTCTGCTCCCCCCACTTTGGTGGCGCCTCTGGTGTGGACCCTCGTCGCCGACCCGGACTGGGGACCTCACGGCAGGCCCCGGACTTGGGACCCTCGCCGCAGGCCCCGGACTGGGGACCCTCTCCGCAGGCCCCGGACGGGGACCCTCGCTGCAGGCCCCGGACTGGGAACCCTCGCTGCAGGCCCCGACTGGTACCCTCTCTGCAGGCCCGTGGAGCAGGCACAGGACTCACCAGGCTGGGAGACCTACGGAGGCCTGGTTCTTGGAGCAGGCACAGGACTCACAGGCTAGGGGGACATACTGGAGGCCTGGTTCTTGGAGCAGGCACAGGACTCACCAGGCTGGGGAGACAGACTGGAGGCCTGGTTCTTGAGAGCAGGCACAGGTCGAACCGGGCTGTGGGGGAGCACTGGAGATCTGGTGCTTAAAGCTGGCACCACTCGTCCTGGCTGAATGCCCACTTTGGCCCGGCACGTGGCGGAGCGCAGGCACAGGACACACTGGGCTGTGAAAGCGCACCGGGACACAGTGCGCAGAGCCGGCGCAGGATGCCCTGGGCCAAAGAGCGCACCGGAGACCAGGACGCTGTGCTGGCACAATCCGTCCTGGCTGGATGCCCACTCTAGCACGACACATGCATAGAGCTGGCTCAGCGCGACCGGCTGTAACGCGCACTGGAGACACGTGCGCTTTACCGCATAACACGGTCCTGACCAGTACACGCTCCCTACCTGAGCTAGCTCCGCCAACCTCCCGTGTGCCCCCCCCCCCCCCCCGGTCTTCCTGCCAGCCGTGACCTGCTGTAACGCTGGCCCCTTTACTAGCTGCTTCCGCCTTCCTCGCTGCTTCCACCTGCTTCCACGGCAGGCGATCCTTCGGCGCAGGATCTCCTCCACGTCCAGGATCCCTTTCCTTCCAGAATGTCTTCCATTCCACTCTGTCTGTCCTCCCGGCCACGCGCTTGGTCCGTTTGGTTGGACAAAACAAAATAGAGAATAAAAGGATCTCTACGGTCAGGCGTGACAATATAACATTTCACTGCATAATTTGTTTTGTTTTTCAGATCCTCCAAAAAACAGCTCAGTGTCAGTCAGTCCCTCTGTTCAGCAATAGAGGGCAGCCTGTGACTCTGACTGCAGCAGCAATGCCAACCCACCAGTGGGAGCTACACCTGGTACAGAGTAAATCGGAGACAGGTCACGAAAGTGGGATCTAGCAGAATGCTAACTATCAAGGTACCAGCAGACAACACCAGTTCTATTGTGAGACCAGAAATCGTCTTGGATCCCAGAACTCATCTGTCACTCAACTAGATGGGATGTGTAAGTGCAAAATAAAAACAAATGTACCAATATTTTAGCACTATGGCTAGTGTCATAACACCACTCTAAACTACCTGTTTCCATACAATATGCTTCTTCACTTCTTCAGATCCTCCCAAGAACACCTCATTGTCTGTCAGTCCCTCTGGTTCAGTGGTAAGAGGCAGCTCTGTGACTCTGACCTGCAGCAGCAATGCCAACCCAGCAGTGAAGACCTACACCTGGTACAGAGTCAAGGGAATGAGGATCATTGTAGGATCTGGACAGAGCTTCACCTTCAATAAGATTGCTATCAATGATAGTGGGCGGTACTATTGCGAAGCAAGAGATAAGCATGGGGTGTACAACTCAACAACTACTAACATAATGTGACATGTAAGTTGTTACACTTCCATATCCTGTGAACATACTTTAAAGGGCAGTGCAGTCAAAAACATGTTCTGTTAAAAAATATGATATTTCCACGCACTCGGGTTAAAATAAACACTCTGAAATTGTGAAAATTTATGCCTTTTAGTGTAAGAGCAAAAATATATAAATATACACTACCGTTCAAAGTTTAGGCCACTTAGAAATGTCCTTGTTTTTGGGAGAAAAGCTACTTTTTTTGTCCATTAAATAACATCAAATTGATCGAAATACAGTCTAGACATTGTTAATGTTGTAAATGACTATTGTAGCTGAAACAACAAAAAAAAAAAATATCTACATAGGCGTACAGAGGTCCATTATCAGCAACCATCACTCCGTGTTCCAATGGCACTTGTGTTAGCCAATCCAAGTTTATAATTTTAAAAGGCTAATGATCATTAGAAAACCCTTTTGCAATCATGTTAGCACAGCTGAAAACAAGGACATTCTAAGTGACCCCAAACTTTATTGAACGGTAGTGTATATGTTTTGATTTCCACAGTTCAGGTGGGATGAGTTTTTGGCCCACAGCATGACATCACAATCTGATTGATTATTCACCAATGTCTAGTCATCTTTATTTGCATGTGTATCCTCCTACTTTTAAGTCTAGACCAGGGTTCCCAAACTTTTTCACTCAGGAGAACGCTACCTGCCCGAATGCATAGTGCTAACTGTAAAGTTTGGTGGAGGAGAATAAATGGTCTGGGCAGTTTTTCATGGTTCGGCTAGGCCCTTAGTTTCAGTGAATGGAAATCTTAATACTACAGAAAAAAATGACATTCTAGACGATTCTGTGCTTCCAACTTTGTGGAAACAGTTTGGGAAGGCCTTTCCTGTTTCATCATGACAATGCCCTGTGCACAAAGCGAGTCTATACAGAAATGGTTTGTCGAGATAGTGTGAAGAACTTGATTGGCCTGCCAATAGCTTGACCTCAAAACCATCGAACACCTTTGGGATCAATTGGAATGCCGAATGCGAGCCAGGCCTAATGCCCAACAGCAGTGCCCCACCTCACTAATACTCTTGTGGCTGAATAGAAAGCAATGTTTCCAACATTCTAGTGAACGCCTTCGCAGAGAGAGTGAAGGACTGCAAAGCTGCAAAGGGGGGGACCAACTCCATATTGATGCCCATGATTTTGGAATGAGATGTTCGAGGAAGCAGGTGTCCACTTGAGCCAGCTGGTTCAAGTGGGACTCTCCAGCTGAGGGAATAAGTTCACACATACCGATGTGCTAAATTCACACCTCAAAATTACTCACAGCAAACCAGCTTTGAGCTGAGCTCCACTGTAATCTGAGTCACTAGGAACTACTTAATGACGTCACACTGCATTGCTTAGCGAGTACTGTTTCCATCTGATTCAGTCACACCGAGCCTGATCTCAATACAGTTTTCTGTACCCAAAACTAGAATCTGTTATGAACGAAGATACAGTAAGTTTGTAGATGTGACCTTGGTCAAAAGTTCTAAAAGTATCTCTCTCTGGGT
>NC_036845.1:15328559-15337606 GCF_002910315.2 Salvelinus sp. IW2-2015
TCGAACCGGGCTGTGGGGGAGCACTGGAGATCTGGTGCTTAAAGCTGGCACCACTCGTCCTGGCTGAATGCCCACTTTGGCCCGGCACGTGCGGAGCGCAGACACAGGACACACTGGGCTGTGACAGCGCACCGGGGACACAGTGCGCAGAGCCGGCGCAGGATGCCCTGGGCCTAAGAGGCGCACCGGAGACCAGGAGCGCTGTGCTGGCACAATCCGTCTTGGCTGGATGCCCACTCTAGCACGACACATGCAGAGAGCTGGCTCAGAGCGCACCGGGCTGTGAACGCACACTGGAGACACCGTGCACTTCACCGCATAACACGGTGCCTGACCAGTACCACTCTCCCTACCGTGAGCTAGCTCCTACAACCTCCCCGTGTGCCCCCCCCCCCAACATTTTTGGGGGGGAGTGGCCTCCCGGTCTTCCTTGCCAGCCGTGACCCTGTGTAACGCTGGGCCCCTTTACTAGCTGCTTCCGCCTTCCTCGCTGCTTCCACCTGCTTCCACGGCAGGCGATCCTTTCCGGCCAGGATRTCCTCCCACGTCCAGGATCCCTTTCCTTCCAGAATGTCTTCCCATGTCCACTCTGTCTGCTCCTCCCGGCCACGCRGCTTGGTCCGTTGTGGTGGGACAAAACAAACATAGAGAATAAAAGGATCTCTACGGTCAGGGCGTGACAATATAACATTTCACTGCATAATTTGTTTTGTTTTTCAGATCCTCCAAAAAACAGCTCAGTGTCAGTCAGTCCCTCTAGTTCAGCAATAGAGGGCAGCTCTGTGACTCTGACCTGCAGCAGCAATGCCAACCCACCAGTGGGGAGCTACACCTGGTACAGAGTAAATCGAGAACAGGTCACAGAAGTGGGATCTAGCAGAATGCTAACTATCAAGGTACCAGCAGACAACAGCCAGTTCTATTGTGAGACCAGAAATCGTCTTGGATCCCAGAACTCATCTGTCACTCAACTAGATGGGATGTGTAAGTGCAAAATAAAAACAAATGTACCCAATATTTTAGCACTATGGCTAGTGTCATAACACACTCTAAACTACCTGTTTCCATACAATATGCTTCTTCACTTCTTCAGATCCTCCCAAGAACACCTCATTGTCTGTCAGTCCCTCTGGCTTCTGTGAATGGGCAGCTCTGTGACTCTGACCTGCAGCAGCAATGCCAACCCAGCAGTGAAGACCTACACTGGTACAGAGTCAAGGGAATGAGGAGTCATTGTAGGATCTGACAGAGCTTCACCTTCAATAAGATTGCTATCAATGATAGTGGGCGGTACTATTGCGAAGCAGAGAATAGACAACTACTAACATAGATGTGACATGTAAGTTGTTACACTTCCATATCCTGTGAACATACTTTAAAGGGGCAGTGCAGTCAAAAACATGTTCTGTAAAAAAATATGATATTTCCACGCACTCGGGTTAAAATAACACTCTGAAATTGTGAAAATTATGCCCTTTTAGTGTAAGAGCAAAAATATATAAATATACACTACCGTTCAAAAGTTTAGGGCCACTTAGAAATGTCCTTGTTTTTGGGAGAAAAGCTACTTTTTTGTCCATTAAAATAACATCAAATTGATCAGAAATACAGTCTAGACATTGTTAATGTTGTAAATGACTATTGTAGCTGGAAACAACAAKAAAAAAAAATATCTACATAGGCGTACAGAGGTCCATTATCAGCAACCATCACTCCTGTGTTCCAATGGCACATTGTGTTAGCCAATCCAAGTTTATAATTTTAAAAGGCTAATTGATCATTAGAAAATCCTTTTGCAATTATGTTAGCACAGCTGAAAACAAGGACATTTCTAAGTGACCCCAAACTTTTGAACGGTAGTGTATATGTTTTGCATTTCAGCATGTTCAGGTGGGATGGAGTTTTTGGCCCACAGCATGACATCACAATCTGATTTGATTATTCTCACCAATGTCTAGTCATCTTTTATTTGCATGTGTATCCTCCTACTTTTAAGTCTAGACCAGGGGTTCCCAAACTTTTTCACTCAGGAGAACGCTACCTGCCCGAATGCATAGTGCTAACTGTAAAGTTTGGTGGAGGAGAAATAATGGTCTGGGGCAGTTTTTCATGGTTCGGGCTAGGCCCCTTAGTTTCAGTGAATGGAAATCTTAATACTACAGAATAAAATGACATTCTAGACGATTCTGTGCTTCCAACTTTGTGGAAACAGTTTGGGGAAGGCCCTTTCCTGTTTCATCATGACAATGCCCTGTGCACAAAGCGAGGTCTATACAGAAATGGTTTGTCGAGATAGGTGTGGAAGAACTTGATTGGCCTGCACATAGCTTTGACCTCAACCCCATCGAACACCTTTGGGATCAATTGGAATGCCGAATGCGAGCCAGGCCTAATTGCCCAACAGCAGTGCCCCACCTCACTAATGCTCTTGTGGCTGAATAGAAGCAATGTTCCAACATCTAGTGGAACGCCTTCGCAGAGAGAGTGAAGACTGCTAAAGCTGCAAAGGGGGGACCAACTCCATATTGATGCCCATGATTTTGGAATGAGATGTTCGAGGAGCAGGTGTCCACTTGAGCCAGCTGGTTCAAGTGGGGACTCTTCCAGCTGAGGAATAAGTTTCACACATACCGATGTGCTAAATTCACACCTCAAAATTACTCAACAGCAACCCCAGCTTTGAGCTGAGCTCCACTGTAGATCTGAGTCACTAGGAACTACTGTAATGGACGTCACACTGCTTGCTTAGCGAGTACTGTTTCCATCTGATTCAGCTCACACCGAGCCTGATCTCAATACAGTTTTCTGTACCCAAAACTAGAATCTGTTATGAACAGAGTACAGTAAGTTTTGTAGATGTGACCCTTGGTCAAAGTTTCTAAAAGTTGTGTTGTTTACAAGGACGGGAATGGCAAATTGAGTTATTGCACACGCACACTTCACAGCGAAAGCGTTCCCTAACGGAAATATGAAAATACATGCTAGAACCCGTCAATAGGATCTCGCTAGCTCTTGCTTGGCTCTGCCCACTTCCTTGCTCGTTCTACCCACTATGCTTAATTTTCTCCCTTTGAAAACGACATAGATGAACTACCTCGGGTTAGTAATAAATATTTTTTTCTTAACTGTCTTCCTCCTCTGTTGTCTGTAGTTGCTCCAAAGATCCTGCCCTCCTCTCGCTGCATCAGAACTGCTGATCAGATCAACTGTACCTGTGAGAGTCATGGGAACCCCTCTCCCAAAGTGGAGTGGCGATTGGCTGGACACCCTGTCAATCACTTTACTAACACTGTCATCAGAGAGCCAATGGGCAGCACAGGCCTGAGAAGCTCCCTCACCACCCACCAATCACAGGAGGAGGACACGCCCACTCTGGTCTGCCTCAGCACCAACTCTGTAGGATCTTCCAGCCTCCAGTTCTGTACTCAATGCCTGGGGTATCACCAGGGGCTGGGCAAAAGCACTGAAGTTCTTGAGGGTAAGTGCTTTTTGTTATCAAATGCCATACATATACTTTGTGCAGCATTCAGTGTTTTTCTGCAGTAAAAGCGATTTGGATCTGGTCAAAACATAATTGTACAGTATATGTACTTTGAAATACACAAACCATAAGGGGGTTGGACACCATAATTGACTGCAATAATGATCTTGATAACCTTGATAACAACTTTTGTAATTCTATCGATTAAAGCTTTTTCTGTTCTCCCCTAGGTCAAGTTTCCTTGCCAATCTTCATCACTGCAATATTTGTTTCGGCATTAATGACAGCACTGATATGTGCTTTACTGTATCTCCGAAGGTKAGGTCATCACTCTTTTAATGTTCTGGAAATACTGCACATATTTGTGTCTTTATACTTTTTGTGCTTTACATTAACTTAGTTCCTGATTCTGAAGTGTACACTTATTAATAGCTATCTGATTTGACCAGTTTCTTGTATGATGATTTCACAGGGTTAGGGATCCTTGTTTTAAGGTACTCAGAGGTCATTACAAATATTACAACAGTGATGTGAGGATGAACCTAGTTCCGACCAGTGGTGAGAGGACACAGGTAAGCATCATCAGATTCATCCTGGAAATACAGTGGGGAGAACAAGTATTTGATACACTGCCGATTTTGCAGGTTTTCCTACTTACAAAGCATGTAGAGGTCTGTAATTTTTATCATAGGTACACTTCAACTGTGAGAGACGGAATCTAAAACAAAAATCCAGAAAATCACATTGTATGATTTTTAAATAATTAATTTGCATTTTATTGCATGACATAAGTATTTGATCACCTACCAACCAGTAAGAATTCCGGCTCTGGGAGGTGACGATGGTCACTCATCTGACCTAACGTTAACACGAAGTGTCCATACTGTAGCACCAGGAATGGGAGAACCTTCCAGAAGGACAACCATCTCTGCAAGCACTCCAACAATTCAGGCTTTATGGTAGAGTGGCCAGAGGGATGCCACTCCTCAGTAAAAGCAACATGACAGCCCGCTTGGAGTTTGCAAATGCACCTAAGACTCTCAGACCATGAGAAACAAGATACTCTGGTCTGATTAAACCAAGATTGAACTCTTTGGCCTGAATGCAAAGCTTCACATCTGAGGAAACCAGGCACCATCCCTACGGTGAAGCATGGTGGGGCAGCATCATGCTATGGGGATGTTTTTCAGCGGCAGTGACTGGGAGACTAGTCAGGATCCGAGGGAAAGATGAACAGAGAAAAGAAACAGAAAGATCCTTGATGAAAACCTCTCAGGACCTCAGACGGTGCAAAGGTCCACTTCCAACAGGACAACGACCCTAAGCACACAGCCAAGAGTGGCCCAGCAGAGCACAGACTTGAACAACAGCTGCTCAGCAACACTCCTATCCAACCTGACAGCGCTTCAGAGAATCTGCAGAGAAGAATGGGAGAAACTCCCCAAATACAGGTGTGCCAAGCTTGTAGCTCACCCCCAAGAAGGATGTAATCACTGCACAGGTGCTTTTTTAACCTTTATTTAACAAGGCAAGTATTTAAGAACAAATTCTTATTTTCAATGAGCTAGAACAGTGGGTCAACTGCCTTGTTCAGGGGAAGACAACAGATTTTTTACCTTGTCAGCTCAGGGATTCGATCTTGCAACTTTCGGTTACAAGTCCAACACTCTAACCACTAGGCTACCTGCCCCACTCCAACAAAGTACTGAGTAAAATGTCTGACTACTTATGGAAATCTCATATTTCCGTTATTTAAATAAAAAAATATTAAAAAAAAAATATAAAAATAAATCAAATAATGTGCAAAGATTAACTAAAACCAAAATGTCTTTTGTCATTGTGGGTATTGTGCTTAGATTGATGCAGGGAAAAAACGATTGAATCCATTTTAGAAAATCAGCTGTAACGTAACAAAATGTGGAAAAAGTGAAGGGGTCTGATATTCTTTCCAAATTCAATGTACTTCTGTGGATCACCGATCTTCAGTTCCTCAAATTGGGGAAGGTTATTTCACCTCCACTTGATACAGCTGGCAAAGTAATGAAAGAGAACTGATACAATGTAAACTGACTTGTTAGGGTCTTCTTCCCTCAGGGTGCACACTTGTCTCGCTTGGTCACTGTTGGATGGTGAAGGTGCCCAATACTGTGAAGGCAGTAGATGGTAGTTTGTAGAAGTGTCCTGTCACACCGCCCCCCACACAGGGTCATCTGGTACCGGTATCATAGCGTTCTTCTATCCCAAGGTTTATGATGGCAAGGAACCGACCAGTGTGGAGACCAGTTTTAGAGGGCGTACATCAGTGCCAGGCAATGCATCAGAGGGTGACTGTACACTGAGGGTTGAGAGTGTGACATGGACAGACAATAACTCCAGCTCTACGTGTGGATCAACCCTGATGAGTCAGCTACACAACATTTCATCATCAGATCGTAAGGATTACAATTGAAAGTAAGCACACTCATGGAGAGGTGTATTAGATTGAATATTTGTTGTCGTTAACAACTTGTGATCAGATGAACAGTACTTCATTACTTTGACATCTGTATTCAGGAGTGGTAGTGGTCGGTAGTTGGAGCGCTATGTTAAAACTGAATGAGAATGCGACAGTTACCTTAGTCACGGGAACTGGTAATGCCTTGTTTGCCTTTGGTTCCAGCTAATAATAATTTATTCGCTTTGCAGATAGAAAAGCTCCTGTTATTCCATGAAGAATGCATTGGTGGATGGAGACTTATTCCAGGCCAATGTACTGTCTGGCATTCCTGCCCATCTCTCCTCCACCTTCACTGGAGCGCGTTTGCTGTAAATTCTACAGCAGTGACTTCCATGGAGGAAAGGGAGGGCTGTGGGTGTCTACTGAGACAATACAAGGAAGAGGAACGGCCAACTGCCAAAAAAGAGATGAAATGCACAGCTCAATTCGCTACAGTCCAAACTGAGAGTCAACCAGTCATTCTAACATCTCATGTACGTTTTTGGTCTTTCTTGTTTGTTCTCAGTTGTGTAATTATTCCATTCACAGGCCATCATTAAATAATCTACAATTTTACAGAACAAACGACTACAAAGTCAAATACATGGTTGTCTACTTTATTAACAGATGCCCTGTTGGTGTGAAGGTGATGGTGGATGAACAGCCAGTCAGTGAAGGTCATAGTGTCAACCTGGAGTGTGTTTGTGACAGCAACCCCAGCCAGGCAGGTATGTGTGGATCAGACGACAGGGAGGCCAAGCATCCAAATGAATTCAACTCAGGGCAAATGTCCTATCCCAACATTAGCAGAGACACCTCATTCTCCTGCATTGTCCAAAATAATATTGGATCAAATCAGTCAGCTGGCTGTTTCTGGATGTCAACTGTAAGTATCCTCATTGTATGTGTCTATGAGTGTTGCACGGTTTCCAATGGAACTAAAATTATATTTGTACACAGAGATGCTAATTCTAGCGACACATTATGGGTGTAAAATAATGAAATGACTCCTTCCCACCTAACATAGTTCTATTGTCATTGTTTTTTCACTCACAACAGGAAGGAAGACAAATGTATAGTGTCAACAAACAAAATTCTACCTTTTGTCATTCTGTCACTCCAGTCCCCCAGCAATCCTCTCTGACTCCACTTGCTCCTTGAAGGGTGGGATTCTGCGCTGTGTGTGTAGAGCAGAAGCCCGACCTAATGCCACTCTGCACTGGATGATCAATGGAAGCAGCACTCTCCATCCTCCTTTACTTCCATCACCATATACAGAGAAAATATGGTGTCACAGAAGTCATTGGGCCTGTGGAAAGACGCCCGAATGTCTCTGCGTAGCCAGTAACTCACTGGCCACTGACATCCAGCAGCTGCCCCTTGACACAAAATTCACAGCTGGACAGTGTAAGTAAGCATTCAGTACAGAATTTCAGGTGGTTTATCTTCTGATATCATTATAATCGGCACACAGTGACAGTCATTCTTCCTCCTCTGCCTCCCCATGTGTCCCCACTCTCTCTCTCTTTGCTCTCACTCTCGCTTTCTGTCTGTCTTTCTTTGAACACAGTTCTGCCATGGATGCTGACTGCTCTGGCAGTTGGAAGTGTCTTTCTGTGGGGAGCTGTAATGTGTGTACGCAGAATACGTTGCAGAGAGAGGTTTGTATGGTTTCTTGATGATGTTGTCACATATTAAACCATATTAGATGTGTCATTTTGAACGATGTCTCCCTTCTACATTATCTGTAGACCAAAGGCCAGCTCTAATCTCCCCACTTTGGATATCCCTCTAAGGTACTCTCATTTTTGCATTTGCATTTTACATAAACAATAATAATGTTCAAGCTCATTGACATTGATGTTTTTGTCTTTAGGCAACCTACATGTCAGAGTCCCTAAGGACAGCAATCCCCAAAAAGTAAGAAAAAAAATAATCATAAAAGAGTTGAATTATCTTTGACTATCATCAACACACTCAATGCACATATGATATTGCATTGAATTTAATTTGCTTCTGTGAGGGTGGTTGGAGGTTTTTTTTAAGTAAAAATGGTACTGAAATATAATCAGTTTCCACGTTCTCCTCTCCTCCTCAGGCCACAGCAAAAATACTAAGAGGACCAAGCCTAAGGCCATGCCCATGGCCATACCCAAGGAGAAAGCAAGGCCGGAGAGCCAATCACCAGTCTACGAAAATGACTTTGTTCCAAATAAGCCTCGTCAAAACCCTGCAAAGAACTACGAGAATTATCCAAAGATCAAGTTACAAGATAACACAAAGGTAACCTTTATGTAACCTCACTGCAAGCAGAATTTGTCTGGTGCAGCTTTTGATAAAAATGTAAATACCACATACTTTTTACGCACACTTTTAGATTTCAGACACTGTTATGACAGGAGAGTGATTACCACTAAACCTCAAACACGTACTTTCACACCCCCTGAAGCCCTCAGACCAAGTGTATTTTTGAAGCCGTTTTGGTGCCTAAATGTAGTGCTCGTCTGTTGGTTTCTCAAGCATGTAAAAAGATAGGTTAACACGTTCTTATTTTTTCCCCACAGGCTATGTGTTCAAACATGGATGATATCTATCAAAACTATTGAACTACCAGTGAACACAACGTTTGCTTCAGAGTACATAATAATAATGTTATCCAATTGTTATATGTTGACGATTGAGTCATGTTGAAAGTCTAAAGTTTGTGCACCGTTCTGGGCTGTGTGGATTGAATTTTTGTGCGTTTAAGTGATGATGTAACCTATGTTTTGTATTATAACTTTTGTATCAACTGTATTTGTGTGTCAAATTGCTTGTAAAAATGTGTTATGTGAACATAATTATAACTGAAATAAAATACAAACATGTAAACTTTATTTTTTTACAGAGCTGTCTATACACTGAGTATAGCAAACATTAGGAAAACTTTTCTAATATTGAGATGCACCCCTTTGCCCTCAGAACAGCCTCAATTTGTCGTGACATGGACTCTACAAGGTGTAAAAAGCATTCCACAGGGATGCTGGCCCATGTTGACTCCAATGCTTCCCACAGTTGTGTCAAATTTGGCTGGATGTCCTTTTGGTTGGT
>NC_036845.1:15337631-15455498 GCF_002910315.2 Salvelinus sp. IW2-2015
TGGTGGACCATTCTTGATACGCACAGGAAAATAATAAACTGTTGAGCATGAAAAACCCAGCAGCGTTGCAGTTCTTGACACAAACCTGTTGGCCTGGCTAGGGCTGTGGTGGTCACAAAATTTCGTCAGACGGGTGATTGTCAAGCAAATAACTGCCGGTCTCACGGTAATGAACATAAACACACTTAGCAGCTCCTGGCTTCCACACATAGCCTACAAGCCACTGATGCAGACCTTTGGAACGTCTACATTTTAAAAAGTCTAATAAATCCATAATGTAATTCATTATTTATTTTCGACAAGTCTAAAGACACATGATATGAAGAAAATGTAGTCTATTTCAGAAGAACAGAATAGCATACTCTGAGTTGTCCTTATGTTAGGTCCTGATCTGGCTATGCCATATGGCTGTGGGCTACACTAGTTCATTTAGCAGACAAGATTTGCTTAGAATTCTATGGCATTATTTTAAAGTATTTTATAGTATGAAGAATACAATTGAACAAAGCTGAAAGAAATAGAAAGGGTATTTTCTCCAAACGATTTGAGGGAGTGCGCACATGCGGCCATTCTGTGCTGAGCGGCTAACAAGGAAACAACTACTCCTATATGCTTCATTTATTTATGTATCTTTAGTTGTGATACAAACGTTGGGCTATATGTTTTGATGAAGTCTGTTAAATGTCTATAAATATATGTTATTGCAGGATCCTCCTGTGCCAGAAGAAGATATATATGCCAACAGCATGATACCGAGTCAGGCCAGGAGACAGGGACGCAAACAAAACCTAGAGGTCCCCAATCCTGGTCCTAAACCCCTGCCTTCCTCCAAAGCCATCTCTGAGACAGACCGAACCAGCCTGCCCAGTCCTATCGCTGACACTGCTATAGATCCAGGAGAAGGCACTGCAAAGAAGGAGGGGGATGATGTGTTTTATTCCAGTGTGATTTGGAAGAAGAAGAAGTGGATGAAGAAGAAGAATGAGGGGWCCGTGGACGGGGCAAGGGAGGCGTCTAGCGGTTCCTACCTGGAGGAAGAAAGGTGTGTGCTGGGAAATGTAGGCAGACACAGAATAAGTAAGGTACTGGAGATGGATCACCTGCAGTTTCTCTAGTTTTTRATGAATATAATGTAGGCCTATTGTACTTTCACAAAGATATATTGCTCTTAATGAAAATATAACGKTGTTCTTTTCACCACAAAACAAATAAAAACATGAKATMTCCACCTTATTGTTCTTTATTGTAGCCTAATGTAATTGTTCACAGCATTATGATGACCTACGTTCTGTATAACCTTTAATGTTTTCAAGGTATTTAAAAACTCTTAAARTTACTCTAATATCATTGAATGTACCAATAGTATTTAACAAAAAAACAAAAAAAACAAAGGTATGTTTGAAAGCTAACAATAGAACAAACTCTTGGCCAATTGGAAAGTAGGCTCAGACAGTTTCCTGTTTGAAAAGAACAAAGGGGAGGATGATGTAGTGGGTTTCGCTTTGTGAGAAACAGAGGGCCAAGACAGACGCTCACCACCTCCTCTGAAGGTAAGGCATGATGTTAATTTCTAGTTTTATGGGGATTTGWGACAACATTTCAATGACATGTTTATAATGTTGTTTTGTAGCCTCCAAGTACACTGTGATGATTTCCAGTAACCTCTTCCCACAGGACCTAACACATAATATATAGTTTTCTAGTTATTATTCACCGGGGGCGATGTCCAGAGCAACATACAGCAGTGAATGCATACATTTGTATTATTTTCTCATATTGGTCCCCCGTGGGAATCAAACCCACAACCCTGATTTTGTAAGCATCACACTCTACCAACTGAGCCACATGGCACATGGCACCTGGTATTAAGTATTTATTAGGATCCCCATAAGGCAGCAGCTACTCTTCCTGAGGTACAAACAGGAACAAAATAATTACATCTCAACAAAACAACAGCCTARATCATAAATAAAACAATACATCATACAAGACATGACATTATTACTCTATTATTACAAATATACAATATAGATGTACAATACTACAATAATACAATATTACAATATTAAAACGTGTGTGTGTGTGTGTCAAATAAAATAAATATGCTTCGTAAACTACAGGTGTAGACTAACAATGAAATGCTTACTTACAGGCCCTTCCCAACAATGCAGAATACAATAATGATAATAATAATAGAATAAAAAATTGTAACACTAAGAATAAATACACAATGAGCAACGATAGCTTGGCTATATAGGTGGGGTAACTCTACCGAGTTGATGTGCATGGGTATGAGGTCATTGAGGTAGATATGTACATATATGTAGGGGTAAATTGACTAGGCAACAGGATAGAATATAGACAGTAGCAGCACCGGATGAGATGAGTGTGTAAGGGTTTAAGTATGTGTGTGTCAGTGGAGGCTGCTGAGGGGAGGAAGGCTCATAATAATGTCTGGAACGGAGCTAATGGAACGGCATCAAACACATGGAAACCACGTGTTTGATGTAATTGATACCATTTCACCAATTCCGTTCCAGCCATTACCATGAGCCTGTCCTCCCCAATTAAGGTGCCACCAACGCCCTGTGGTGTGTGGTGAATGTATGCCTGTGTGTACGTGTGTGTGTGAGTGATTGTGTGTGTGTGTGTGTGTGTATGAGTTGGAGTATCAGTGTCAGTATGCGTGAGTGTGTGCGCATAGTGTCTCTTCACTGTCCGCGTTGTGGCGTGAGTCGTTGTTTTATTCATTTTTGGAAAATAGATTTTATTGTTCGCTTAAGTTATTTGAATTGGAAGAAAATTCCCTGCATTCATGGCTCTATTTCAGGGGTATTCAACCAGGGGTCAGCGGAGGTACTGCAGGGGGTCCACGAAAATACTGTATATTTTTAAGTGGATTTTTTATTTCGTTTATTTTAATGTTTTTATGAATATCGCAAGCCATAACAGAATAAACTAAATTTGAATTACATACCTACAGTAGAAAAGAGGAGAATATATTGTTTCTAATAATGTAAACTTTATTTATAAACTCCTAATACTGAGCAAATTACACTAATTGGAGTCAATTACACTCACTGGAGTATCTGACATAGGCTTTGAAAAAGCTTCTCCTTGCCATTATCATTCGCCTGGTGATTTGATAAAACGTGCACCCCCCCCCCCAATGTATGTGTCACTGGTTTGCCTGGGAGGGGGTCCCTGGGCAAGTAAAGGTTGAAGAGCCCTGCTCTATGTAGTCAAGTGCTAGAGCTGCAGTATAGTGAGATGTTTTCATGAGAAAATATACAAAAATACAAAATATTCTGAATGTATTCATGTTGCGATTCAATCCATATTAAAACAGAACTGAAATAAAAGTACTTAATTGACGTAAAGGAAAATTCCCAAAATATTTTGCTTGTCAGCAATCTGTATTTCTGTATTTTGAAAGTTGCATATCTTGAAAACTTGATTGCTGACAAGCAAAACATTTTGGGAGTATGTCAACAATGGGCTAATGAAACAAATACCAAAATATAGTTTTCCTTTAATTAACTGATTGGGTGATTGATTGTTTGTTTTATAGCTATAAACCTCAGCATCKTATCCATCACATGACATCGGGACCTTAATAGACTATAGACACCACAGACTGTAATGGACATCCTCAGATTCCTCACAGGTACATTATACACATCTTATTAAATTACTTTTGTTTGCATGGTAACATTTTATTTTTGCATCAACATGTGCATTATCTGACTTCAGTTTTCTAGCTTTAAGTTAAATGTCACCATATGTTAAATACTGTATGTTTACAGTAAATGTTACTTATTTTGCTTTGGACCAGCTGGTGCTACAGAAACTTATGAAGCTTTTATAATGGAACCCAATTATTTGTTATCCCGTCACTCTGATTATTGTGAAAGTGCTWCATGTATAAAGAAAGACAAGGACAGAACCACATGCAGTATAACCTCTGGGCACAGAATGTTTGAGATGTGCTGACTGGCTACATACAGCTAATTTGGTTTAGATGCAGTTTCATTTCAGTAGTTACATTTGGCCTGCAATGAAACACTTTCTGTTGCACTGGGAAAGACAGTGCATTCAGAAAGTATCAGAGCCCTTCCCCTTTTTGTTACGTTACAGCCTTATTCTAAAATAATGTTTCTTTTCTCATCAATCAACACACAATACCCCATAATGACAAAGCGAAAACAGGTTTTTAGACATTTTTGCAAATGTATTAAAAATAAAAAACAGAAATACTTTATTTACATAAGTATTCAGACCCTTTCCTATGGGACTTGAAATTGAGCTCAGGTGCATCCTGTTTCCYTTSATCATCCTTGAGATGTTTCTACAACTAGATTGGCGTCCACCTGTGGTAAATTCAATTGATTGGACATGATTTGGAAAGGCACACCTGTCTGTATGAGGTCCCACAGTTGACAGTGCATGTCAGAGCAAAAACCAAGTCATGAGGTTAAAGGAATTGTCCGTAGAGCTCCGAGACAGGATTGTGTCGAGGCACAGATCTGGGAAAGGGTACCAAAAATGTCTGCAGCGTTGAAGGTCCCCTAGAACACAGTGGCCTCCATCATTCTTAAATGGAAAAAGTTTGAAACCACCAAGACGCTTCCTAGAGCTGGCCGACTGGCCAAACTCAGCAATCTGMGGAGAAGGGCCTTGGTCAGGGAGGTGACGATGGTCACTCTGACAGAGCTACAGAGTTCCTCTGTGGAGATGGAAGAACCTTCCAGAAGGACAACCATCTCTGCAGCACTCCAACAATCAGGCCTTTATGGTAGAGTGGCCAGACGGAAGCCACTCCTCAGTAAAAGCACATGACAGCCCGCTTGGAGTTTGCCAAATGGCACCTAAAMGACTCTCAGACCATGAGAAACAAGATACTCTGGTCTGATTAAACCAAGATTGAACTCTTTGGCCTGAATGCAAAGCTTCACATCTGGAGGAAACCAGGCACCATCCCTACGGTGAAGCATGGTGGTGGCAGCATCATGCTATGGGGATGTTTTTCAGCGGCAGTGACTGGGAGACTAGTCAGGATCGAGGGAAAGATGAACAGAGAAAAGAACAGAAAGATCCTTGATGAAAACCTGCTCAGGACCTCAGACAGGTGCAAAGGTTCACCTTCCAACAGGACAACGACCCTAAGCACACAGCCAAGAGTGGCCCAGCCAGAGCACAGACTTGAACACAGCTGCTCAGCAACACTCCCTATCCAACCTGACAGCGCTTCAGAGAATCTGCAGAGAAGAATGGGAGAAACTCCCCAAATACAGGTGTGCCAAGCTTGTAGCCTCACGCCCAAGAAGGATGTAATCACTGCCACAGGTGCTTTTTTTTAACCTTTATTTAACAAGGCAAGTCAGTTAAGAACAAATTCTTATTTTCAATGATGGTCTAAGAACAGTGGGTCAACTGCCTTGTTCAGGGGAAGAACAACAGATTTTTACCTTGTCAGCTCAGGGATTCGATCTTGCAATCTTTCGGTTACAAGTCCAACACTCTAACCACTAGGCTACCTGCCTCCACTTCAACAAAGTACTGAGTAAAATGTCTGACTACTTATGGAAATCTCATATTTCCGTTATTTAAATAAAAAAATATTTAAAAAAATARAAAAATAAATCAATAAAAATGTGCAAAGATTACTAAAAACCAAAATGTACTTTGTCATTGTGGGGTATTGTGCTTAGATTGATGAGGGAAAAAACGATTGAATCCATTTTAGAAAATCAGCTGTAACGTAACAAAATGTGGAAAAAGTGAAGGGGTCTGAATTCTTTCCAAATTCAATGTACTTCTGTGGATCAACCGACTCTTCAGTTCCTCAAATTGGGGAAGGTTATTTCAACTCCACTTGATACAGCTGGCAAAGTAATGAAAGAGAACTGATACAATGTAAACTGACTTGTTAGGTCTTCTTCCTCAGGGTGCACACTTGTCTCGCTTGGTCACTGTTGGATGGTGAAGGTGCCCAATACTGTGAAGGCAGTAGATGGTAGTTGTGTAGAAGTGTCCTGTCACACCGCCCCCCARCACAGGGTCATCTGGTACCGGTATCATAGCGTTCTCTATCCCAAGGTTTATGATGGCAAGGAACCGACCAGTGTGGAGACCAGTTTTAGAGGGCGTACATCAGTGCCAGGCAATGCATCAGAGGGTGACTGTACACTGAGGGTTGAGAGTGTGACATGGACAGACAATAAKCTCCAGCTCTACGTGTGGATCAACCCTGATGAGTCAGCTACACAACATTTCCATCATCAGATCGTAAGGATTACAATTYAAAGTAAGCACACTCATGGAGAGGTGTATTAGATTGAATATTTGTTGTCGTTAAACAACTTGTGATCAGATGAACAGTACTTCATTACTTTGACATCTGTATTCAGGAGTGYTAGTGGTCYGTAGTTGGAGCYCTATGTTAAAACTGAATGAGAATTGCAGACAGGGCGTTAAACCATTAGTCACGGGAACTGGTAATGCCTTGTTTGCCTTTGGTTCCAGCTAATAATAATTTATTCGATCTTGCAGATAGAAAAGCTCCTGCGTTATCCATGAAGAATGCATTGGTGGATGGAGACTTATTCCAGGCCAAATGTACTGTCTGGCATTCCTGCCCATCCTCTCCTCCAWCCCTTCACTGGAGCCGTTTGCCTGTAAATTCTACAGCAGTGACTTCCATGGAGGAAAAMGGAGGGCTGTGGGTGTCTACTGAGACAATACAAGGAAGAGGAACGTGCCAACTGCACAAAAAAGAGATGAAATGCACAGCTCAATTCGCTACAGTCCAAACTGAGAGTCAACCAGTCATTCTTAACATCTCATGTACGTTTTTGGTCTTTCTTGTTTGTTCTCAGTTGTGTAATTATTCCATTCACAGGCCATCACTTAAATAAATCTACAATTTTACAGAACAAACGACTACAAAGTCACAATACATGGTTGTCTACTTTATTAACAGATGCCCCTGTTGGTGTGAAGGTGATGGTGGATGAACAGCCAGTCAGTGAAGGTCATYGTGTCAACCTGGAGTGTGTTGRTGACAGCAACCCCCAGCCAGGCAGGTATGTGTGGATCAGACGACAGGGAGGCCAAAGCATCCAAATGAATTCAACTCAGGGCAAAATGTCCTATCCCAACATTAGCAGAGACACCTCATTCTCCTGCATTGTCCAAAATAATATTGGATCAAATCAGTCAGCCTGGCTGTTTCTGGATGTCAACTGTAAGTATCTCATTGTATGTGTCTATGAGTGGTTGCACGGTTTCCAATGGAACTAAAATTATATTTGTACACAGAGATGCTAATTCTAGCGACACATTATTAGTGTAAAATAGATGAAATGACTCCTTCCCACCCTAACATAGTTCTATTGTCATTGTTTTTCACTCACAACAGGAAGGAAGACAAATGTATAGTGTCAAAACATAATTTTTTTTCTACCTTTGTGTCATTCTGTCACTCCAGTCCCCCCAGCAATCCTCTCTGACTCCACTTGCTCCTTGAAGGGTGGGATTCTGCGCTGTGTGTGTAGAGCAGAAGCCCGACCTAATGCCACTCTGCACTGGATGATCAANCAGCTGGACAGTGTAAGTAAGCATTCAGTACAGAATTTCAGGTGGTTTATCTTCTGATATCATTATAATCGGCACACAGTGACAGTCATTCTTCCTCCTCTGCCTCCCCATGTGTCCCCACTCTCTCTCTCTCTTGCTCTCACTCTCGCTTTCTGTCTGTCTTTATTTGAACACAGTACTGCCATGGATGCTGACTGCTCTGGCAGTTGGAAGTGTCTTTCTGTGGGGAGCTGTAATGTGTGTACGCAGAATAAGTTGCAGAGAGAGGTTTGTATGGTTCTTGATGATGWTGTCACATATTAAACCATATTAGGTGTGTCATTTTGAACGACGTCTCCCTTCTACATTACCTGTAGACCAAAGGCCAGCTCTAATCTCCCCACTTTGGATATCCCTCTAAGGTACTCTCATTTTTGCATCTGTAATTTACATAAAACAAATAATAATGTTCAAGCTCATTGACATTGATGTTTTTTGTCTTTAAGGCAACCTGACATGTCAGAGTCCCTAAGGTACAGCAATCCCCAAAAGTAACATATGATAACCATTTGAAGAACCCGTTTTGGTTCCTGGTAGTACCCTTTTGGTTCCAGGTAGAACTCTTTTGGATTCCAGGTAGTACCCTTTCTACAGAGGGTTTTATATAGAACCCAAAAGGATTCTACCTGGAACCCAATTTTTTTTATCTGTTCCTGTCACGCCCTCTACTGCTCATCCGGTGTCTCCTTGACCTGCCGCCACTCCCCCAGTGCTCTTTCCCTTTCTGTGTGTGTGTGTGTGATTGTGTGGGCAGAGACAGGTGTGCTGGAGTCAGAGCAGATCCCCACCATCTGCAACCTGTTCCATAATCAAGACCTCTACAAATACTCAGCCCTGCCACTTCCACGCTGTCAGATCGTAATCTCTGCTCAGTCAGTCTATGATTCTAGCCGTTTGTTCCTTTTTAGACCCTGTTGTCCTGTTGTGCCTGTTTTCCCTTGCTGTTTTCCTCTCTACTACAGTTCTGCCCACTCTGACTCTGGTCCCTGTCTCCAGTCCTACTTCTCGTTAGTCCTGCTACTCTATCCTGGATCCCCCACTCTACGGCTCCCTTGGATTCCCCTCCGGATCTGCTTACCCTGTCCCAACACGTCTCGCTCCAGCCTCAGCCTCCCCACCTGTTTTACTGCAACCCGCCTGAGCTTCCCCTGGCCTGCCCTCAATCTTCCCCGTGTGTTTTAATAAATACCTTGGTTACCTCATCCCAGTCTCCTCYTCTGAGTCTACTCTTGTGTTCACCTGTTCCGCTCCGCGTGACACAAAAGGGTTCTAACTGGAACCAAAAAGGGTTCRCCTATGGGGACAGCTGAAGAACCCTTTTGGAACCCTTTTTTCTAAGAGTGTAGCACCTTAATTAACCCCCTAGTCAAAGGGACACCTTATGGTGACAGTTATGCAAAACTTCAATGATTTAGGCCCAGTGATGGCTGTTACACTTGGTTTATTACACCGTTGCTTATCTCATTATATACAAACCACCCATTCATTGGCTGCTTACTTGTTCTGATGAAATGAGCTAGAGAGAACATTTTTTCAAGTAAAWTTAGGAGCATGTAATTAGAAAGAGGTGGACAGTCCTCCCCAACCGAGCTGAGGAGAGAAGTGACTTTAATCTGCACAAATAACTTTCTGTGAAGCCTGTGTAGCGGACAGCCTTGGACTATCCACCATATCCTCTGTTTGATGAACTGTTGATAGCGTGAGTAATACTTCAATGGCTGTTCATTATTGTTATTTAAGCCTTGGTCCTGACAGCYCACTGCCAATGTATGTAGTTAAATAGCCTAATAATGGGAGCTGATACAATCAATCTCAAAAAACAATCTAAACAATCTACATTATACCATGATGCTTTTGTTTCGACATGGCGGAGCTTGGGTTTGAACTATAAAAAATGGAATAGGAGCTGATTTCATGGATGGTTTCATTTTCATTTCAACATTTCTTCAGCAAGCTGCATCCATTACATCATCATTTGAGATAATGGTTGATCTTAATTTAGAGTTGACCATTTTTCAGCCAAAACTGTGTGCTATATGATCAAATATAGATAATAGTTGCTGTCATTCTCTGCTCGTCCTCAGTTGGAAGCCATGGTGGTGAGGAGTGGGTTGATTCTGTCTGTCTACATCATCACCTTCCTGATGGGCCTGCCTGGCAACATCCTGGCACTCTACGCCTTCAGCGTCAAGATCCGCAAAAAGCCCACTCCTACAGACATCCTCCTGCTCAACCTGACTGTGTCCGACCTTATCTTCCTGCTCTTCCTGCCCCTCAAGATGCACGAGGCAGCCTCCGGCATGGTATGGACTCTCCCCAGGTATCTCTGCAACATTACCTCTTTCGTCTTCTTCTCCACCATRTACACCAGCTCCCTCCTGCTGATGGTGGTCAGTGTTGACCGCTACCTGTGTGTGGCCTTCCCTGTCCAGTACAGGCTCCGCCGCAAGCCCTTGTATGGAGTGGTGAGCAGCCTGGTGGTGTGGGTCTTCAGCCTGGTCCACCTCTGCTTCATCTACATCGTGGAGAACCAGACCTCATCTGAGTTCTATGCCTGCTATGACAACTTCACCCAGGAGCAGCTGAAGGTGGTGCTTCCCATGCGCTTGGAGCTGTGTGTGGTTCTATACATCGTGCCACTGCTGGTCTGTGTGTTCTGCTACCTGAACTTCATCCTCATCCTCAATAGGACCCCTAACCTTTGTGCAGAGAAAAGGAAGAGAGCCGTCGGAATGGCTATGGGGACCTTACTTGTTTTTGTTGTCTGCTTCCTGCCCTATAACGTCACCCATGTACAGGGGTTCATCATCCAAGACAACGTGGAGTGGCGGCTCTACGCTCTGCTCCTGACCACGGTCAACACCGTCCTGGATCCTGTGACGTTCTACTTCTCCTCCTCCATGTTCCAGGCCACCATGAAGAGGATCCTGACTGGGAAGCGAAGGAACAGCTCCCCTGGTGTCTCCATGACAGCTCAAAACAACACTAGAGACATAGAGGGACACAGTAACCCACCCACAACTGAGGGGGGTTTGTCTGACAAGTGACAGAGCTTTTAATGACAATTGAAGACTTCCTAATATGGATGCCATATTACTGGGCAGACAGTCACCAGTTCACAGACAATGATGTAGACTAGAGAGAGACCTGCCAACAGCATACCTGCCAATAGAATACCAACCTACATCCCACTGCTCACTTAACTATGAAGCTAAGCAGGGTTGGTCCTAGTTGGTCCCTGGATGGAGACCAGATGCTGCTGGAATGGGATGTCAAACGGGTTTCTTGGCTCTCAGTGGTCACAAAGAGCCCATGGCACTTATAATTAGAGTAGGGGTGCCAACCCCGGTGTCCTGGCTAAATTCCCAATCTGGACCGCATACCATCATGGCCACCTAATTATCCCCAGGTTACAATTGGCTCATTCATTCCCCTCCTCTCCCCTGTAACTATTCCCCAGGTTGTTGCTGTAAATGAGAATGTGTTCTCAGTCAACATACTTGGAAAAATACGGGTAAAATAAAAACCTGAAAGGTTCATTGTAAAGCTGCCAATCTTTACATAACTTTTCTCTTTGAAAGAGTATTGCTTTTCAGCACATTACTATTTGTAACTTGTTATTATACAGTAACGTAAACTCACTCACTTTTGTACATCGTCTTGGTCCGTACAATTGACCTTATTTTAGCGGCCAAAAAACCTAACACTTCCAGATCAACTGTAATGTCAATACCTTTGTAAAGCACAATTTCTCCACTTTCCAACAGAATCAATTACATGAACTCCACGCTGCCCGTTTCTGCATGATTCAAGAAGGCAACGAGCTCCGTCGGGTCTTTTTAAAAATGGCGGGTGGGGAATTGAAACTAATGCGTGATAGTGAGAAGGAGAGACGTGTGTGGCAATACTGCTTTTTTTCACTCGATCTGTCCAACTTATCACCTTATCGCCTCTAAAGTGTAAATAAAACACTATAAAGAGTGTATATAATGTGTCATTGCATACCTATTTGAAGGTTTGTGTCGAATTTGAATCGGGTTTTTAGGGCGGTGCTAACGTGATCTTCAGAAGTAAACAGCGGCTTTGAGAGTCATGATGCTTGCAGTGATGATGCAAAAAATGACTAGGTATCCCCCCTTACCCCTGTCTCTGTCCATTTCTTGTTTTTAAACGATGAGAGAAGTGCTACACCTGGTGGAGAGAGATTGGAAGACAGAAATAGTTGCTTTATGTGTGCTGTACGTTACGGCATGACACGTCACGATGTAACGGAGGGTCAGTTTTTTCAACCTTTCTCCAATACTATAGAGCCATTACCATGTCGATCAACGCTTGAATAGAAACCTAGTTCACACCCCCGATTTTGAAGTCAACACAGTCGCTACAGTCCCATAGGTTTTCTTTGCAGCCTCGTTTGAATGTCACGGTTGCGCAAATTTGTACAGAATGGGGTGAGTTTACGTTAGTTATTGATGAAGTGACAACAAAATGCTAATAGATTATTCCAACCCTGAGGAGCCACAACCACATGGACACATACAGTAACAATTAGTGGTTTGTTGCTACAGTACTCGTCAAGTGTTAGCAAAATGATAATACACATATGATATTACATCAACCTTGGGCACATGGAAAAATAAATGTTCTGTTATCATTTACATGACTGTTCTCTTGGGAAGGCAATGTATGTTTCCACACTATTTACAAAATCGATATTGAAATTAGACATTGGTATTTCAKTCCCTCCTACACATACGTCATATCAGATGTAAGCACAGCAATGTTTTGCATTTTAGTTAATCGTTACCATGCACTCGCACCTCCTCATGTTTGCACTGTTCAATACGTCTGCTGTGCACTCAAACAGGTCTGCTTGGCTGCTATATATGCTAGAAAATTGAAATAGAACATTCTGCTGTTTTGACCAAAGTAACGACCTCCTTGGGAAGCTTGAATACACTTGGCTGAGCTCTCTAATTCCCYATTAAAAATAAATACACATCTACAGCCAGGTAGGTTATGACCATTTGGAATTAAGAATGTGTTATCCTTCTCCCTTTAAGGTTTTCACTGTTGAGCTGCAAGTGTACTGTGGGGAGGATGTAGCTATACGCATATTGTGATTCCTTCATTGGTAATAAGAAGTTGGCTGAGATATTGTAACAAAAATACATTGATCATTGAAAACAGCTACATTTGTATGATTATAAAATATGATTATTGGGCACCCTGAATGTGTTCTTTTTGGTTTTGTTTATCTTATAGCTTCAGAGCCATGGTGTGGGTGAAAAGTGAGGTCATTCTATCCATCTACATCATCACCTTCCTGATGGGCCTGCCTGCCAACATCCTGGCGCTCTACGCCTTCAGCGTCAAGATCCACAACAAGCCCACTCCCACAGACATCCTCCTGCTCAACCTGATTGTGTCCGACCTCCTCTTTCTTCTCTTCCTGCCTCTCAAGATGTARGAGGCMGCCTCCGGCATGCWGTGGWAKCTGCCCGAGTTCCTKTGCTCCATWYCTTCCTACACCTTCTTCTCCACTATCTACACCAGTTCTCTCCTGTTGATGGCTGTCAGTGTGGTCCGMTARCTGGCGGTMGCCTWRCCCYTCACCTACCYCCAACTRCACAAACCTTTCTATTCTGTGGTGGCCAGCACAATCATCTGGCTTCTCWCCACRGCCCACTGCAGCATCGTGTTCATCATCCAGCACCACCCYGACCTCTCCRKAAYCAACACCTCCGTCTGCTACGAGAACTTCACCGAACAACAGCTGGCCATCCTCCTCCCGGTGCGTCTGGAGTTCTTCGTCATGCTCTGCTTGGTTCCTCTCATGGTTTGCATCTTCTGCTACCTCCGCTTAATCTGGATCCTGTACATGCTCCCCAGGATCAGCCCGGGCCAAAAGCAGAAGGCCATCGGGATGGCGCTGGGTACTCTGGCCGTCTTCCTTGTGTGTGTCTTTCCCTACAACTTCTCCCATGTGCTGGGTTTCTTCACAGGCTCCAGCCCCTCGTGGAGGTACTACACCCTGCTGCTCAGCGCCTTCAACACCTGCCTGGACCCTATCATCTTCTACTTCTCCTCCTCTGCTTTCCGCATCACTACCAAGACGGCCATCTGCAAGATGCTGGGACTGCGACAGGGTCAGGCTGCAGTCCAAAAGGAAAGCACAATAGCCGATATGGGCCAAGAGTAGAAAATGTTGTCACCTTACTCCATCCAGTAAGTGCCTTTTGTGTAATTRTGTCAAAAATAACTATTCATTTCACCAAATYTTTTAATTCTGTCATAAAGAGAAAATGTTCAACTTCATAAAAAAACATGTTTTCCCATCTCAAGCGGTTCAATTGAGAAGAATAACTATACAAATTCAAATTAAAGTGACAGGATTGACTGTAATAGGGTTAACAATGTTATCTTAAATCCGCCATAACTCCCTTTGTGACAGGGGGAATGGAAGCAGGTTGTGTGCAACAGCGGGAGGCAATTGCATGCAAGTTCAACAAAAACATTTCTAGCCTATCTATCTATGGGTAACACAGGGTTGATGGGTTATGCTTGACGTGCTCAGTTTTCCAGCACAAAACAAATGGCCTAAAAAAGTAGAACCAGCTCACCTGCTTTTACACTATGATATGGCTATATTACTAGATGGTATGTTTTTCTTTTGATTTAATCATTTAAAAACTAATAGTTTTACCATATTAAAACGTGAGTTCAGTTCATGTTACAGGGTTAACATAAACCTGAGGGACAAATGTAAATGAATCATTAAATAAGTAAAAATCTTCAGCCATTACTTTCCTAAAGTAACAAAATAACTAGGACTTGTAATTAAGTAGATATATTTCGTAGAAGGTGAACAAAGAGGATATTGGACATGCCAAATGGGGATTTTCAGAGAAAAACAAATACCTTACTTGAATGAAAACACACTGCTATTAGAATGTGTAAAAAATAAAATTAAATGCTTGGCTTAGTTAAAGCATAGATGTATGAGATTCCATTGAAATTACAAAAGGCACTCTATTCGTGGAGAGACCTAGCTACGTATATGCAGTATATTTCAAGATAATATGTTGTTTGTGTTTTACACATTTCTGTGAACTGTACCTTTTTTGCCAAAGTCATTCATATTTAAATGTTTAAATGTTTACATTCCATTTACAAAAGTGAGCACTTCATACATGATTCATGTGTTTCATCACAGTAGCTTCTGTTACCCTTTTGAATTGCACACTATGTGAAAGCTTGGTTGTTATCCTTTAAAATTATGAACTTGTTTGGTTAGAGTATGTGCTGTGTTACCCATTTTAATTGACACATAATGCTAAATATTTTCTACCTCCATTTGTATTGGCATGAATCTGCTAACATATTTGTGTTGCAAAGACCATTCTGTATTCAAGAGTTTCAAGACTGAATGTAACAAAGAGTATAAATGTTTTACTGCTAAAGAGAGTTATAGCTTTATTAAAATGACACGTAAACTGCTCAGGCAGAATCAAACATTTGTATTAATCTTTGGTTCTCAATTTTCCAGTACAGTTTCTATATTTCAGTGATATGTCTATTGGTGTAAGCTTGAATCTTTCATCGAGTTGGAATTGCGGATTTGCAATCTTTTCACTGGCTTTCCTCTCTCTTTTAGCGTGGGCCCACCACTCTCCTGCATTCATGCATTCTGTAGGCACACATGTAAAATATTCCTGCAAAAGAGAAAATTGTAAATCAACAACTGTCCAGCATCCATGCTACTTGAGGTAGTTCCCATATAGATAGATAAAGAATAGGGTCTTACCTGTTATCAATGAATACCAGCATTGTCTGCATGTTTCATCAATAAAACTYCAACAATTGATGATATTCTGCAGAGTTTGGTTTGACGATTCGACTAGCATTTCTGGATTTCAAATAATGACTTAGGAGATGAGAAGAACATGTGCCATTTGATTCTAGTTTGGCTTATCCACAGAGAACAGAGGGCACACTCCTATATTTGCCATTGATCGCTTCTGTGACAGCATTGGCAGCTCCTCCATTTTAGTATATATTTTTTTWACCTTTATTTAACCAGGTAAGCCAGTTGAGAACAAGTTCTCATTTACAACTGCGACCTGGCCAAGATAAAGCAAAGCAGTGTGACACAAACAACAGCAAAGAATTACACATGGAATAAACAAGAGTACAGTCAATAGCACAATAGAAAAAAAGAAAGTCTATATACAGTGTATGCAAATGGCGTGAGGAGGTAAGACAATAAATAGGCCATAGTAGCAAATAATTACAATTTAGCAGATTAACACTGGAGTGATAGATGAGCAGATGATGAGAAGCAGATGATGATGTGCAAGTAGTGAAACTGGTGTGCAAAAGAGCAGAAAAGTAAATAAAAACAATATGGGGATGGGTAGGTAGATTGGGTGGTCTATTTACAGATGGACTATGTACAGCTGCAGCGATCGGTTAGCTGCTCAGATAGCTGATGTTTAAAGTTAGTGAGGGAAATGTAAGTCTCCAGCTTCAGCGATTTTTTTCAATTCGTTCCAGTCACTGGCAGCAGAGAACTGGAAGGAAAGGCGGCAAAGGAGGTGTTGGCTTTGGGGATGATCAGTGAGATATACCTGCTGGAGCACGTGCTACGGGTGGGTGTTGTTATTGTGACCAGTGAGCTGAGATAAGGTGGAGCTTTACCTAGCATAAACTTATAGATGACCTGGAGCCAGTGGGTCTGGCGACGAATATGTAGCGAGGGCCAGCCAACAAGAGCATACAGGTCGCAGTGGTGGGTGGTATAAGGGGCTTTGGTAACAAAACGGATGGCACTGTGATAGACTGCATCCAGTTTGCTGAGTGACTATTGGAAGCTATTTTGTAGATGACATCGCCGAAGTCGAGGATCGGTAGGACAGTCAGTTTTACAAGGGTAAGTTTGGCGATGTGAGTGAAGGAGGCTTTGTTTGGAAATAGAAAGCAGATTTGATTTTGGATTGGAGATGTTTGATATGAGTCTGAAGGAGAGTTTACAGTCTAGCCAGACACCTAGGTATTTGTAGTTGTCCACGTATTCTAGGTCAGAACCGTCCAGAGTAGTGATGCTAGATGGGCGGGCGGGTGCGGGCAGCGAACGGTTGAAAAGCATGCATTTGGTTTTTACTCACGTTAGAGCAGTTGGAGGCCACAGAAGGATGTTGTATGCATTGAAGCTTGTTTGGATGTTAGTTAACTTCTCTAGGATAGGGGGCAGCATTTTCACATTTGGATGAAAAGCATACCCAATTCAACTGCAGCTACTCATCCCAGAAGATAAGATATGTATATTATTAGTAGATTTGGATAGAAAACACTCTAGAAGTTTCTAAAGCTGTTTGAATCATGTCTTGAGTATAACATAGCTTATTTAGCAGGCAAAACCCCGAGGACAAACCATTCAGAATTCTTATTTTTTGAGGTCACTCTTCTTTCAATGGGTTTTCATTGGGAATACAGATTTCTAATTGACCTTTTTGCAGTTCCTACCGCTTCCACTGGATGTCAACAGTCTTTAGGAATTGGTTGAGGTTTTTTCCTTTGTGTAATGAAGAAGTACGGCCATCTTGAACAGGGTCACTGGAAGTGTACTGTTAGTTAGAGGCGTGTGACCAGAAAGCTAGCTACAGTTTGTTTTAATCCTGTATTGAACACAGATCATCCCGTCTTCAATTTTATCTATTATTTACGTAAAAAAATACCTAAAGTTGTATTACAAAAGTAGTTTGAAATGTTTTGACAAAGTTTACAGGTAACTTTTGAGATAAACAAATGGACATTTTGGATATATATATCGACGGAATTAATCGAACAAAGGACCATTTGTGATGTTTATGGGAAATATTGGAGTGCAACAACAAAAGCTCGTCAAATGTAAGGCATGAATTATATTTTTATTTCTGCGTTTTGTGTCGCTCCTGCAGGTTGAAATATGCTTCTCTCTTTGTTTATCTGTTGCTATCCTCAGATAATAGCATCGTTTGCTTTTGCCGAAAAGCCTATTTGAATTCTGACCTGTTGGTTGGATTCACAACCAGTGTAGCTTTAATTTGGTATCTTTCATGTGTGTTTTATGAAAGTTTGATTTTATAGTAATTTATTTAATTTGGCGCTCTGCATTTTTACTGGCTTTTGGCCAAGTGGACGTTAGCGTCCCACATATTCCAGAGAAGTTAACACAGTGTCCGAAGAAGGCCGATGTATACAGAATGGTGTTCGTCTGCATAGAAGTGATCAGGGAATCACCCGCAGCAAGAGCGACATTGTTGATATATACAGAGAAAAGAGTCGGCCCGAGAATTGAACCCTGTGCCACCCCATAGAGACTGCCAAAGGTCGGACAACAGGCCCTCCATTTGGCACACTGAAGTCTGTCTGCGAAGTAGTTGGTGAACCAGGCGAGGCAGTCATTTGAGAAACCAAGGCTATTGAGTCTGCCGATAAGATACGGTGATTGACAGAGTCGAAAGCCTTGGCCAGGTCGATGAAGACGGCTGCACAGTACTGTCTTTTTATCGATGGCGGATATGATATTGTTTAGTACCTTGAGCGTGGCTGAGGTGCACCCATAACCAGCTCGGAAACCGGATTGCACAGCGGAGAAAGTACGGTGGGATTCGAAATAGTCAGTGATCTGTTTATAACTTCTTTGGGCTAGGGGCCAGTATTTTGAAGTTTGGATGACAAACGTGCCCAAAGTAAACTGCCTGTTACTCAGGCCCAGAAGCTAGGATATGCATATGTAGCATTGGATAGACAACACTCTGAAGTTCTAAAACTGTTAAAATATTGTCTGTGGGTATAAAAAACTGATTTGGCAGGCGAAACCCCGAGGACAATCCATCCAGGATATATTTTTTTTTTAGTCATTGGACTTTTCAATGCTTTTCTATGGGAAAGTCTGATAATTAGGATTGCAGTTCCTATGACTTCCACTAGATGTCAACAGTCTTTAGAAATAGTTTCATGCTCTAAAGACTCTAGTCTTGGCGCGAGTGAATGAGTGCACGCTCCTCATTCTTTTTCTCGGTATTGAACACTGTATATTCCGTCTTAAATTTGATCGTTATTTACATATTAGGGTACCTGAGGTTGGATTAGAAAAGTTGTTTGAATTGTTCGGACGAGGTTTACAGGTAACTTTTTAGATTCCTTGTAGGCATGTTGGCGAGTTGGATCAGGTGGATTTCTGAATCAAACGCACAAATAAACTGACATTTTTGGGATATAAAGAAGGCTTTATCGAACAAAACGACCATTCATTGTATAACTGGACCCTTTGGATTGCAAAAAGATGAAGATCTTCAAGGTAAGTGATATATTTATCGCTATTTTTGAGTTTTGTGACACCTGTGCAGGTTATGAATTCATGTTAATGCAGGAAGTGGGTGAGGCGCTGTCCTCAGAACGATCAAATACTATGCTTTCAAAGCCTATTGTAAATCGGACAAAGCGGTTCAATTACCAAGATTCTAAGCTATAGAATGGTGTATAACACTTGCATTTTTATGAATGTTTAATATTTACTACTTTTGAATTTGAATTTTCAATTTAATTTGATTTTGTTTCCTAGCCTCAGTGCAGTGGGCAGCTGGGAGGGGGTGCTCTTGTTCTCCATGGACTTTACAGTGTCCCGAAACTTTTGGGAGTTAGAGCTACAGGATGCAAATTTTCTGGTTGAAAAAGCTAGCCTTGCTTTCCTGACTGACTGCGTGTATTGGTTCCTGACTTCCTGAAAAGTTGCATATCGCGGGAACTATTCAATACTATTGCAGTACGCCGCAGGATGTTTTTGTGGCTGGTCAAGGGCAGTCAGGTCTGGAGTGAACCAAGGGCTATATCTGTTCTTAGTTCTACATTTTTTGAAAGGGCAAGCTTATTTAAGATGGTGATGAAATTACTTTTAAAGAACAACCAGGCATCCTCGATGACGGATAAGGTCAATAATCCTTCCAGGATACCCGGGCCAGGTCGATTAGAAAGGCCTGCTCACAGAAGTGGTTTAGGGAGCGTTTGACAGTGATGGGGTGTGGTCGTTTGACCGCAGACCCATAGCGGACGCAGGCAATGAGGCAGTGATCGCTGAGATCCTGATTGAAAACAGCAGAGGTGTATTTGGAGGGCAAGTTGGTCAGGATAATATCTATGAGGGTGCTCATGTTTACGGATTTAGGGTTATACCTGGTGGTTTCCTTGGTAATTTGTGTGAGATTGAGGGCATCTAGCTTAGATTGTAGGACTGCTGGGGTGTTAAGCATATKCCAGTTTAGGTCACCTAACAGAACAAACTCTGAATATYAATGGGGGGCAATCAATTCACATATGGTGTCCAGGGCACAGCTGGGAGCTGAGGAGGGTCTATAACTGACGGCAACAGTGAGATACTTATTTCTGGAGAGATTCATTTTTTAAATTAGAAGCTCGAATTGTTTGGACATAGACCTGGAAAGTTCTATCTTGACGGAAAATGTTGTAGTTGGGTATGGAAATCTCAGAATTTTTGGTGGCCTTCCTAAGCCAGGATTCAGACATGGCAAGAACATCAGGGTTGGCGGAGTGTGCTAAATCAGTGAGTAAAACAAACTTAGGGAGGAGGCTTCTGATGTTAACATGCATGAAACCAAGGCTTTGGTCAACAAATGAGAGTGCCTGGGGACATGCTGGGCCTGGGTTAACCTCCACATTACCCGAGGAACAGAGGAGGAGTAGGATGAGGGTACGGCTAAAGGCTAGCAAAACRGGTCGTCTAGTGCGTTGGGGACAGAGAATAAAGTAGTTGGCATATTATCTTCTTCTATACATTTATCCGCAGTCTGTAAACAAAAGGAAAAGGTGCATACAGCCACCTACTGTGCGGGATTGTGTTTTTTGTCAAAACAGCCATACAGCCAAAGTTGGTGATTTACTGCCACCTGCAGTGTTGGAATATTTGCTCAGGAGTATAATTCTTTGGCTGATCCCTCRTGCTGATCTGGATGGAATTCTATGATCCTTCCTTAACCTACAGGAAGTCTCACCCAGTTGACACCTTTTAAATGGTGTAAGCTTTTAATGGTGCTGCCCATGCTAAAACAGACTTTCTGGCGAGTGTGACCTCTATCCATATTTGTCTTCTTTTTTTTTTACCTGCAAAGAAGGTCATGAGCAGTGCCACCCAGCCCAGTATGTAGGACCAAGAGAAGCGCCAGTCACCGAATCGCTTCCCCAGGAAGTTCACCGTCACTCCAGTGTAGATGGCCATTGCAAGCAGAACAAATAGAGCTGGCGGAGAGTTAATACAGGACAAATTCAAATTCGGACTCCCAATTTACAGTAGACAGAATTGTAGGTAAAATGGCGGTCGGGTCTGTAAACAGAGACAAAATGATTTGTCCTGGATTCATTTACATTTGTGTATTGATGCTGTGACTATTTGTGTATTGTGTCTAGCTCTGTTAGCTTCYCAATGTCCAGTGGGACTCACTGGAGACGAAGAACATGATCCCTGCAGCGAAGGAGCGGTTGAACCTCTCGAAGGCGGAGAAATGGGCAAAGGAGAGAATGCCTGCGATGATGCCGGCGAAGCACGACATGGCCGACAGGATCATGAAGGCACGGGTGGCATTCCAGTAGGCTAAGGATATATATATATAGAGAGAGAGGAATAAAACAAGAAAAAGAGAGGACAGATACAATTTCAAAGATTAGAGAAAGTCGCAAGCCCACACGCCTGTGAAAACGGTGTCTTGACCCATTCATTCAGTCTAATGCTCCAAATATTATTTTTCACCTAAACTAMTACCAGCCAATTAGGGCCAACAGGTGCATGATTTGCCTCCATAGTTAACTGTAAAACATATTGAGTCTAAAAAACGTATTTATTCTATTGAGTCTGAGTCTYATGACACATGTTGCTATTTCAGTCATTCAGTCATCTCCTTCATTACAGTCCTCCTTGGTAGTCCTGAACATGGGTAAGACAGGCATACAGCATTCATATTAGGAAGTCATTCAACTAAGGGAGTTTCGTCTGACAACTGAGGGACTTCCTAATATGGATGCCGTACAGGCAGTCCCAGTGGTGCTATGGGTCCCCAGTGTACCACACTCACCGATGCTGTCTGTCTGCATGTAGCACTTGCCCGACATGCAATACCTCCACAGGCCCTGGTGGGCGAAGCTGCCCGACAGGCGGTACTGCATCCAGTAGTCTGTCGCAGTTGAGACCACCAGCAGGATGTTCCCCACTATGGCGCAGAACAGGCCCCCTCCCATAAAGCTGTGCTATCGCTGAGGACACTGGGACCGGTGCCGACGGTGGGGCTCTACGCACACTGCAGCGCACAGAAGGCAGAGGGACAGGGTCAATGCACAGTCAATACAGGGAAACATAGGCACAGGCAACACCAGTCACAGGCCACGTCAACCAGGCAACAAACAGTCAACCATGGGCACAGGCACACAGGTCAACCGTGCGGCACAGGCAACACAGTCAACCATGCGGCACAGGCAACACAGTCAACCTGCGCACAGGCCAACACAGTCAACCATGCGGCGACAGGCAACACAGTCACACCATGCGGGCACTGGCAACACAGATCAACCATGGGGCACAGGCAACACAGTCAACCATGCGGCACAGGCAACACAAGTCAACCATGCGGCACAGGCAACACAGTCAACCATGCGGCACAGGCAACACAGTCAACCATGGGGCACAGGCAACACAGTCAACCATGGGGCACAGGCAACACAGTCAACCATGCGGGACAGGCAACACAGTCAATCATGGGGCACATGCAACACAGTCAACTATYGGGCACAGGCAATAGAGTCAGCTATTGGACGATGCAATATTTTGCGGATGCCTTCAAGGTCCTACTACACAAAGTTGCAGGCAGCCAGGGTTGGGGTCAATTCCATTTTAATTCAGTGAATTCAGGAAGTGAATTGCATGTCCAGAAGTACAAATAGCTGCTTATCGTTATCATTATTTWAAAAAATGTAACTTCCTGGATTGACTGAACTGAAATAGAACTGATCCCAGTACTGCAGCCCACAATGCCACACATTGTGCCCACACACTAKACACAACACACAGACCTAGACAGACGCATCAATGGTGCATAGAACCAGACAATGCAGGCAATGCTTCACTCAGCAACAGCGCAGAGACGTGACACACACTCAGCACAAACAACACTGTATCACTTCCTTATTTGCAGAGACACACGTGAACATGTGTCATATTCAATAGCACGGGATGGCAAAGTGTCTCTGTAGTTGCACAGAGACCGTATTTTGAACTGTACTTGTTCAATTTCTGTATCACTGTCAACACTGTGCAATCCACTTACGCTATCCATTACCCGCATGCATTGTAGAGATGTCAGCTCAGTTACCTCAAACACATAGAAAAATACACAAACACTCCACAAGCGTGGTTATACTGAAATATCGAAGTGTTACATGTCAAAGTGAGAGTGGAGGATAGGCGGCTCCAAAGAAATGCTTATGTAGAACTAACCAACAACAAATGATGGATATAAAAGCTGGATATAAAATTTCCTGAGAGAGTGATTCATGACCATCCAGCCAACAGTCATAACACCCCTGGAACACCTCCCTGTTTCCAGATGATAAAACGTCCATAGAGATTCCTTTAGGGTTGAGGAAACGCAGCGCTAACTGTCTTACTCATTGTTCTTGCACCCGAGGCGGAACTAGAAAATAAACATTCAGTTCAGTGGTTCAACGCAAAGTGAGTACTATTTGCAACACAGTCAGACCAATCACCAAGGCCCTATGTACTGCAGAGACCAATGGATGCCTCGTACCTTTTTGCATCCATCTTGGCCATCCATTCCATGTATTACATGTGCTACATTCAACATGCTTGCATTGAACGTTACTTGAGGTCAAGCGTTGAAGTCAATATCTGTGGAATGCTCAATTGGTTGTGATTGCATTTATTTTAATGCATACTTTGACATAAAATGACATGACAATGATTGAAGAAAAATMATTTACTTAGTTCGCTTTAGAGACTCAAGCATTATCTCATTCTGATTAGTACTGAAGGATTTCAATGTAATTAGCCCTTAACCATTTAATTGCACTTCAGACCAAGTCGTCCTTAGTCTTAGAAAAATATGCTTACATTCAGTAGCTCTGCTATTTTTCTCCATGGACAGAAGTYTCCCTCTTTGCCCACCTGTGCCCCATATGGCTACAATGCTTTACTCCACACAGATTTACTGTATACGCTTGCTTATTAGTCCAATCASTCCAAACAGCCCAATCTGGCAACACAACATAACAGCACCGGGAGTAAAGTACCAGGATGCATCTTACCTGAGTTCTTCAGGATAAATAAACCCTCTTAAGTGTCAACCTTTCCGCAGGGAAAGACTGAGAGAGAAAGAGAGAGAGTGCAAGCCTGGAGTGAGCAAAAAGTCAAAGAGGACCCCCTAGGCCGAATTCCAAAAAGTTATCCGCTCCGCTTTTCTGTCTATGGAGGCAAAATCCTTTACAACAACCAGCAGCGAGAACAAATGCACTTGAGCTGGTGGGCGCAGAGGCACGTGGCTCTTTCCCATTGAGCGACCATGGGGACTGTTGCAGGGGGGATTGGGTTGATAGTGGTGGATGGGGGGGGGGGGGGGGTGAGGCCGCCACCGGTGTGCCGTGGTCTCCTTTCTGTTGTTGTCTCTGGTGTTCTAGAACTGTGGATGTGCAGAGGCTTGCAGTACTGGGGGTGGTCAATGCAACATGCTGAAGCTCACACTTTATTTCAGTTGGAGGAGGCGACTGTCGTCTGTGGGCTGAGTTAGGGTCATGAGAGCAGATACACGCTTAGAGAGTCCACACGTGCCCACACGCGTGGCTTAAATGAACTCCCTCTCTCCATCTTGCTCTCTCACGCACGCATTGACACGCACTCACATGCACCTGCTCACAGACACACACAATGTCAACATACATATGCAGTGTCATCATGACATCGGAGGCACTGATGATCACTTTTTCATTTATTCAAAATGATCTGTTGCCAAGTGATTACAATATTATTATTTACACACAATTTCCATGCATGCATATTAGATAACTTGCAGTCAGACAAATTGGTTTGATCAGTCAATAAGGAGCTTAATTAAGTATTAACATTCATGACCAGAATTCAAGGAGAAAAAATTGTATGGTAAATATATACACCAGTGAACTGTACCAACGCAGAGGGTGAAACAGAACTGATTGTGTGTCTGTCTCCCAGTTATTTAGCTCCAGGCCTCATAGACCTCAAATCCAGTGAACAAGGGGCCTCTGGGCTGCCTAAACAAACACAGGYAATMATTCMACGATGAGCATTCAAAGATGTTCTCGAGTCCAATTCRCACTGACCTCTTGTTCTAATAAACATCTTTCCATATCTATTGGTCTGTGTGCTAGTGTGTTTTTTAATATCTCCCATCTCCAAATATTATCCTCCCAGCTTTATACGAAAGAGGAGACAGCCGTTTTGAACATTTTGAACACTGTACCCGGTGTCACACGGATTATAGGGGGAGTCCTCTTCTGACACCATCAGAGTGAGTGTATTACCTGGGCAGTCAGTAGGCTCATGGTGTATCACCTGCAGTGCCCCCTTCAGTTCAACCTCCTCCAGTGCAACGTGGCAATCTCTTCTGTGAAGGTAAGACCACAGTTATTAGATGACATCGCTGACATTATAGTTTAATGTGTAGTGCAGTCCAAAACGTGATTTTCCTATGTTTAATWTAWATATATTTCCACACTATGCGATTGGAATAATAGTGTGAAAATTATGATAATGTCCTTTTAGTGTCCTGAGTGGCTCAGTTGGTAGAGTATGGAGCTTGCAACGCCAGGGTTGTGGGTTCGATGCTCACGGGGGACCAGTARGAAAATGTATGCACTCACTACTTTAAAACGCTTTGGATAAGAGAATCTGCGAAATGACTAAAATGTAAATGTTATCACACCRTGATCTGTTTCACCTGTCTTTGTGATTGTCTCCACCCCCCTCCAGGTGTCGCCCATTATCCCGTGTATTTATACCTGTTTTGTCTGTTGCCAGTTCATCTTGTTTGTCAAGCCAACCAYCGTTTTTGTGTCAGCTCCTGTTTATCCCCAGTCTCTCTTTTCTCGTCCTCCTGGTTTTTGACCCTTGCCTGTCCTGACCCTGTACCCACCCGCCTGACCTCTCTGCTGACCCTGCCTGCCGTCCTATACCTTTGCCCCACCTCTGGATTACCGACCTCTGCCTGACCTGACCCTGAGCCTGCCTGCCGTCCTATACCTTTGCCCCACCTCTGGATTACCGACCTCTGCCTGACCTGACCCTGAGCCTGCCTGCCGTCCTGTACCTTTTCCTCTGTTGCTGTAATAAACATTGTTACTTCGACACAGTCTGCACCTGGGTCTTACCTTGATACCTGATAAATGTGTATAAGTGTATAAGCTGTGTATAAGTGTATAGTGTATAAACTGTTTGAAAAGACAAGTAGTGCTGCTGTCCTTGGACCACAACGGTTTGATCCCCCGTTACGCCAATAACTCTCTCGCCTGCATCCCCCAATAAACATTACCCTCTCATATTCTGATATGCAACTGTCAATAAAATGTCAAAATACCCGAAATAAAGTATTTCAGGGAAACACATGACATGGACTAACCAGGTGAAATCTAGGATCCCTTATTGATGTCACTTGTTAAATCCACTTCAATCAGTGTAGACGAAGGGGAGGAGACAGGTAAAGAAGGATTTTTAAGCCTTGAGACAATTGAGACATGGATTGTGTATGTGTATCATTCAGAGGGTGAATGGGCAAGACAAAATATTTAAGTGCCTGTCACGACTTCTACCGAAGGTGGCTCCTCTCCCTGTTCGGGCGGCGCTCGGCGGTCGGCGTCGCCGGTCTACTAGCCATCACCGATCCCTTTTTCCTTTTCTGTTTGTTTTGTCTTTGGTTCTTTTTCACACCTGGTTTCATTTGCGTTKATTTCTGTGTGTATAATTGTAACCTGTTGCCTGCCTAGTTTGTGRGGGATTAGTCTTTCTTTGTGATGTGCTCGGTTGGATTTACCGTTATTTGTTTTCACGGTTACGTAAGTGTATGAGTGTCGGAACTGTGTTTGTTCCTCCGGTTCTCTGTTACGAGGGCGTTGTCCCTTTCGATTGTGCCATTCCAGTGTTGGTGGACTGTCTTATTAAAACACGCTTCTCAGACATCCCTGCTCTCCTGCGCCTGACTCCTACACCTATCACCTAGACGCACCTTATCACAGTGCCTTTGAACGGGATATGGTAGTATATTGTGTCAAGAACTGCAACGCTGCTGGGTTTTTCACGCTCAACAGTTTCCCGTGTGCATCAAAAATGGTCTACCACCCAAAGGACATCCAGCCAACTTGACTCAACTAAGGGAAGCATTGGAGTCAACATGCGCCAGCATCCCTGTGGAARGCTTTCGACAKCTTGTAGAGTCCATGCCCCGACSAATTGAGGCTGTTCTGAGGGCAAAAGGGAATATTACGAAGGTGTTCCTYATGTTTGGTATACTCAGTGTGGTGTGCAATATTGGTTATGAAGCCGGAAGTGTTTATACGATCAGTAACTTATGGTGTTTTATCATCGTGCTCACCTCTTGGTGGAGTAAAATCTCCAAAATAAAAAGGCGGCAAAGGAGAGCACCAGCAACAGGGCTTCCCCAACTCCTACATAGAACAGGGACTGCTGGGCAGACGTTTCACCTGCTATTGAAAAATCCACAAAGGGATCATCAGTCTTACTACTTGGAGCTTTCAACGTTCTACATTACATGAAATATCGTCTGGATTCATTCAAGCTCCGAAGGTACATTAGGGCAAGCCAGACGCTACAGTAGCAATACGATACGATAACTCCAGCTTCATTTTCACTCTTTGAATTTATCTGACTCTCTTTACTACGTTGTAGTGAATGTGGTATAACTTCTGCTTGATAAAGATGCACATTTCACTATAAATAACTGTCCTTTGATATTGATTTCTTTAACATTTTGCAATTACCCTATGTCCTTCCACTCAGATAAGGCCAAACTTACCATGAATGCTCATTGGTGAATTTGCAGAGGACGTCACCCATGTCATCACCCTTGGGCCCAATGAGAATGGACCTCAGGATCCTCCAGTTGAGCAGGTCAGTGATGTTGTGAGTCTGATTGTCCTGGATGCTCCATGGTGTCCAAATGATCTTCGCCACAGGTGAGAGTCCACCACACACTCACACCTCACCTACCCATCATTCACAGAACAGAAGGAGATGGGAGGTATATAGCCGGTGCATCTAAAAGAGAGGAAGATAAATGGAAAGAGAAAATGACAAAACGACTATGGAAAACGTCCATATATAACATGGTTTATAAAATGGTTACAAAAATGTATATGGCATAATGATACATACACTCAACGTTCAGAGCCGTGGTGACTGAACTCCACTCTCCATCTCGTTCAGAGCAGAACAGCGGAACTGCCCCACGTCTCTGGTCACAGAGAGACTCAAACTCCCAGAATCCTCTCTAGCAGGACTGACCTGCTCCCCGAACACACGGTACCACCTGTAAGAGCTGACTGGGAGGTGACCGTGACCCAGACAGGACAGAGTGACCTTTCTCCCACCAGAGGCCGGGCTGGGAGCAGGCTGATGGACACATTAGTGTGTGGTGCTGGTGAAGACAAAACATTGATGAAAATACAGGCATGTTAAAAATGTATCCAATAGCTCTCACAGTAACATAATCTTCAAGTACATTTATGTTGAATAGAAAAAGTGTTGTGGAAAGCATAAATGTCACAAATGAGTGTACAATCTCTGATTTCTTTAATTGAACATAATTCATACTACATATTCAATTAATAATGATCATTACAAAAGGAGACCCTCATCTACCACTGAGGATATTTCCATAATACCTTTCACAAATACACTCAGGAGAAGCTTATCATAGCCATGTGTGTTGTTGACCAGARAGGTGACAGACACATTTTCATAGGTGCCCTCTGTAGCCCAGATATCCATCACCATGTGGTTCTGGGGGGAGGTGGTTGAGTCAGAGCCAGGAAACAGGGGTCATCCATCCACCATCCACAGCACTGTGGCCCTTGGTCAAACTCGGGCCTGAAACCTGCAGATGACTTGGCCAGTGTGGTAGGAGCAGCTGGAGTTTGCCAATATWGATGGCTTGTCTGGAGAATGAAAATATGTTCAGTGTTAATTCCATTAACTATGAATAAAAGTTCACATTTAGGCCTACTTCATATTAAACAAAATCTCARWGTCCATATTTTGGCAGTAGTAGTCAATGCGCTCCCCTCCATGGTCTGCAATTTGTAGTGGTGGAATAATTCTGGACAAACACATTTTCTCTTTTTAATCCATTTTTTCCATTGGAATAGATTTGATTTCAAGACACTAAATCCACATATCCATTCAGTAAACCTCAGATRAACCTAAAACTCACATTCTGCAGTGACCACAAAACTAGAGGAGGGCTTGGACCTCCCCAGAGGGTTGATAGCTGTGCAGTGGAACGCATTCTCGTCTGGGTGCAGGTCTGTGACCGCAGCGGTCTCTGTGCTGTGGTTCATTGGCATGACCAGGCCATCTCTCAGAAAGTACCACAGGTAGGAGCTGGCAGGGGGGTTGGCATCACTCACACAGGACAGGGACAGGTTAGTGCCAACCTGGACCACAGTGTTTCCCCCTGAGACACTCACAGACCTGGGGGCATCTGAGAGAGAAGAGGTACAAAGGAGAGATGCTGGAAATATCACAGTGAGCCTTTAAATGGAGTTCATCYTTCGTTATTGATGGGGGAATTGCTCCTAATTTTCAAATCTGATGTTCCTATGTCCCAAGTTGTATCACAGAATGTTCCCAGCCTAAAAAGCAAAGCTCCTACTGCGATARCGCAACATCTMCTGTGCAGATCTAGAACCTCACTCAAAGACCTCTGTTAGTTGATGTAATGCTACAATTTAAATGATAAGATACACAGTGAATAGAAACAAATTGAACAGTAAGAGTAGAGTAGAMCGACTCTAGCTGAAACTCACAGCTCACGTCGAGCACCACCTCRCCTGCAGCTGTCTGGCCTCCTGGATGTGTCACGTTACACACCACCACTTTCTCATGATCCTCTGCTCGGGCCACAAACGAGATGTTGGAAAGGACGCACAATCGACCCTGTTTCTCCTCGGTGTGGTACCCCTGGACCACCTCCCTCTGGTCCCCGAAAGAGAGGGAGGGAGGGGAGGAGGGGCAGGTGTGGAGGACAGTACAGGAAACAGTGATGTTGCCCCCTCCTTCTGCTCTTCACTGAGTGACAGCTGTGGCCTTGGTGCTGTATCTGGATATAACAAGAGACACTAAGTCTAAGACACTAATAATGGGTTCACTCATTGTGTTATCGGTCATTCCTCGCAGCAGTCTGCTAACATCTACATAATGTAACCAACAAAAACTYCATTAAGACACATTTTCTTTTGGATTCGTGTTTTTATCATATTTGGTTAATTAAAAAAATCTCAATCCATTTTCAAGAGCCCTTTGTCAGGTTTTGCATAATTCATTACCTGGAACCTCRAGTGTCACCCTCCACTGAAAGAAGGCAAAGACAGACTTGTTGACCTCATCAACCCAGGGGTAAATGTCCTCTCCSTTATGTTCTAATATCATTCCATTGATCATCAGGCAGCAGTCTCCATCAGAGGCCCTTCCCACCAGTTCAGTTCTACCACTGTAGTGCTCTATGATATCCACTGGTTTGGTGTGGCTGAAGATGACTGGATATTTACCAGGCAGCTTGGAATACTGGTACCAGGTGACATTAGTGGGGATGTAAGAGTTGGGGTGTGTGAAGGAACAGGGGATGAGGATACAAGACCCCGTCAGGCCAGATATCTGATTAGGAATGGTRACGGTCCACTCCTCAGCCACTACCAACACACACCACWACACTGGACAGAAAGAGAGAGGGTGAAAAGAAATGAGAGAAAGACAGACATTTAATGAGTGTTGCTCGATAGCTGAATGCTGTCATATYTGGCAAAATAATAAAACAACTTCCAGAAAACATTTAATTTGTGGGCTCAAATGTATCAGCAATTTGTGATGATATTGAGAATATAAAGATCCAATGTACATTTATCTTGGAAACAGAAGACAATACAATGTCTTATCTGCCAGATTGTACAGCCATTCAAGGCTAAGGACATCATGATCATTTTTGTAAACATTTACCTCTCAACCCGAGGCAAGATAAATGCCCATTGTGAGCAGGCACAAACAGTCATCATCAARGAGGGAGAAAGTAGACCTACCATGTAGTGTATAGCAGAGGAAAACGTTTTCATGACTGATGCGCCTGCATAAATGGATGACATCYTTAGAATTAGACTCTGGAAATKSAATTGAATCTAGAYGACAAAATGTCACTCAAGTGCAGATAAACTGTGATCAAAATGTAACCGGTACGACTACTCATTCAGTTACTCCAGATTTCTCCAARATGAAAAATCTGAGGCAGAAAGAGAAAACAAKATACAGCATGCCTTTGTCTAGACGCAATCATTCATTAGTAACAGTCCAATACAGTCGTTGACATTTCTGAGAAATGTAAATGCAGTGCAACTGTTCACAAACTGTTTCTAACAAAACATATTAGGCTGCATTTGGTAACATACCTCAGTAGTCKTGTCCGTGTCTCCCACTGACGACCGTTGCTCTTGGAAATGACACTAACGTGACCTTGATGCCTAACCTTCTTRTGCTTCTCATGCCCAAGAGTGGTCACAATGTTGCCACCTTCCACACCTCAACCATCTGAAACCACATAGACATACAACACTTCTATAACAGCAGTACTCCCTGAAGTACTACACGCACAAGCTTAACAAGTATTTCGAAATACTTTCTAGAAGTCAGTGGAGAAAAAACATTCCAAGAGCATCGTGGCTAACTTTAAGAGCTGCTCGGGAGGACATGTAGCAATGTCCCTCGAGGTCATAACTCTACTACAAGGTATAATTMGACTTTTTACTAAGTTACAACAGCTTGACAGGCGTCCAAACATTTCACCATGTTCATTGTTGAACTTAGGAAGCTCTTTTCAAAGAGCAGAAGATAGAAATGGATTTGAAAGTGGTTGTCAGAGATGACCATGTTTATATGTACCAGGGGCACAACCATAAGTAACCCTTAAAGACACTCAAACAGGCCCGTCTTTAAAACCAGAACAYAGTGGTTATATGAACTGTAATAATCCCCCAAGTTATGAAACTTGTAAATTGGTGGAAAAAGGAATTTCTTAAAATATCAATTGTCATGGGTTGCTTAAAAAGTGTTGAAAAAAAACGGGATATTGTGTAACTGACTGAACGGCATTGCAATCACATCGGACTGAACGTACAAAACATTAATAACACCTTCCTAATATTGAGGTGCACCCCTTTTTCCCTCAGAACAGCCTCAATTCGTCGGGGCATGGACTCTCCGAGGTGTCGAATGCGTTCCACAGGGATGAAACTGGAAATAGGGATGAGTTGAAAGTAGTACAGAAGGAAATTAAAGGTCTGATCGGGAAAGGCAAACACGAATACAAACTGAAGCTAGAACGCAAGCTGCAAGCGAATAACATTAAGGATGTCTGGGATGGTATGAAGAAGATAACAGAATACAGCACCAGGGGACAACTACAGAGTGATGAGGGAAGGGACAGAGCCACAGAGTTTAACCAGTTTTTAACCAGATTTGATGAGAATGATTTATTTCACTGCAATGAAATAATTTAGACCAGTGGCTTTAACATCACAAGTCATGGAAACCTCTGAGCTGTTTTTAATATCCTTAAAAAAGGTGACTGCTCCCGTACATATACATATCCGATCTGATACTGCCTGGTTCGGTCTTACAAACTGTCGTCAATTGGTCAGGTAGTTCACAATCCATTTGATTGTATGTGGATTTACGTGAATGTCCTTTAGCTTTTGGGCCAGCAGGTGGGGTTGTATGGTATTCAAAGCACTGGAGAAGTGGAAGAACATTGTTCTCACCACACAGCCGGGCRTCTCCAGGTGCTCATATACTCTGTGGAGGAGACCGAGCAGAGCATCTTCAAAACCAGTTTTTGGGCGGTGGTCAAATTGCAAAGGTTCCAGATAGGCTGTCGCCTCAACTCATGTTTACTCTTTACACAAATGACTTCACACACAACGAACTGAGCCACTTACAGAAATTCTCTGATGACTTTGCTATAGRAAACTGTGTCATGTGGGGGGAGACGATGCTCATCACAGGGATATAACTGAGTCCTTTGTGAAATGGTGTGAGGCCAAAAAGAAAGATGTTTTTAATCCCATTTCTATTAATTGTGAAGAGATTGGCCCTGTTGACTCTTATAAGTACTTGGGTGTAATAGTGGACAACAAACTGAACTGGAAGGAGATTCCTCAGTGTCTACTAAAAAGCCCTAAGGAAGCTTATATCTTTTAATGTATGTGACAAAATGCTTCATATGTTCTATAGCAGTGTTGTGGCGAGTGTAGTGACCCATCCCATTGTTTGCTGAAAAGGGCATTTAGCTAAGGAAGACTTAAACAATCTTGACAAAATAAGTAACAAAGCCAGTGCTACAATTGGCTGCAGCCTGGAATCAATGCAAGACATGTTCTTAAAAAGGCTGCAAGTAAAAACACATGATCATGAACAATGACACACACCCACTCCACAGCACTCTATTGCTACACAGGAGCAGCTTCAGTAGCAGGTTCATCCTGCCCAGATGTTCCAGAGGTTAAGACGGCCATGAGGCTTTTTAATGAGTGTAATGGAATAACTTTTTTATGCAGTCTCRATCGGAAAATGTTGTTGCCTGTTTTCCCAGAGAAGGATAGAAAACAGAATTTGAATCAGACTATTCTTTTAGGGATACTATCGTTGGTTCATGTGCCTTTGTCTTAATGTGTTTCTATTTTTGATCATGTGTTGGTCATGGTTGCAGGTTCTGTCATTGATGATGCATGCATGCTGTGATAWAACAATTCCCCAAGTTGAGATTAATAAAGTAACTCTACTCATGCTGGCTCATGTTGACTCCAATGCTTCCCACAGTTGTGTCAAGTCGGCTGGATGTCCTTTAGGTGGTGGACCATTCTTGAAACACATGGGGCACTGTTGAGTTAAAACCCTAGCAGCGTTGCAGTTCTTGATACAAACCAGTGTGCCTGTCTCCTACTACCATACCCCGTTCAAAGGCACTTAAAGCTTTTGTTTTGCCATTCACCCTTTGAATGGCACACAGACACAATCCTTGTCTCAAGGCTTAAAAATCCTTCTTTAAACCAGTCTCCTCTCCTTCATCTACACTGATTTAAGTGGATTAAACAAGTGTTATCAATAAAGGATCATAGCTTTCACCTGGATTGACCTGGTCAGTCTATGTCATGGAAAGAGCAGGTGTTCATTTATGTTTTGTACACTCGGTGTATCTATACAATAGACACTGTCATTTTTATAAGATTTATTGAAAATAAATATCAGTACAAAGTTTGCTGATCGCAGAGATTGGCGTTCAGATAGACATGWATATTCAATTTGGTTGAAGCAGAAACACAATTTTGATTAAGAAACACCATAGTCAGTTCTGCAGTTACAGAGAGCAACATATCCCCATATTAAATCAACCTCACATACATAAGAGCTTTTCACATTAGTGATAAAATAATATTAAGAATATAAAATATGAAAACATTTATGACAAAATATTGCACATCCCAGTGAAAATAACAGTTTTATTCCGTTTACACAATTGTGGCAGTTCTCACAGGGGGAGGAGCGACAAACGTGGGGAGAGGGATTGACCGCTCAGCCGGAGCCTGGAAAAGATATCAGATACAACGCATGGCTGGTAAATCATTTCTGAATAGAAAATCACTCTCCTACATTTCTATATAACAGTTCTAACCCAGTAGCAATTCCACAGGGCCCATATTCACAAAGCGTTTCAGAGTAGGAGTCTTATTCATTATGGTTTAAAAGGCAAAACTGATCCTGGATCAGCACTCCTACTCATCTATGTTTTGTGAATACGTGCCCAGATGTGTACTTCAGGTATTTTGTAAGTGTATGTCATGACAAGGCGGGGTGAATTACCGCCTGTGATGTTATTTTGTTGTAATCAGGCAGTGGTTCGAGTCCTCCAGTCAGCAGGTGGTTGGGAGTGTTTACGTCTGGTTGGGTTGATGCCACCTGCATGGGGCGGGGAGGGGAAGAGTTCTACAGTACTGGTAGGAACATGACATTTGTGCAATAACAAATTTTCCCAGTTACTGACATTACCTTCTCTACTGCTCTGGGCACAGGATATCTGTTCTGTTGACCTATGAAACAGAAACACAATTTTAGAGTGAGAACCACTTGATTCCGGATGTGACAATAAAAAAGGAAGGAAGATCAGGGGATTGAGAGTTGTGCTCCTACGTTTCTTCCTGCAGCAGTAGACACAGAGGTATATGAGGCCGATGAGGAGGAGGAGGAAGAGGAGGCCACAGGGAATCCCGACAGCGAGGCCTATAATCTGTGGTGTGCTCAGACCACCTGTCATACCAGCACAGACACAGTACAATCTGTTAGAGCAGCACTCACAGAGCCTACTCTCCACTGATGCGTCAAAGGCGACATGGAAGCATAATGTTTACTATAAGTTTAACTTTACCAGTATCATGTAGAAGTCTACTTTTATGTTAACATCCAGCTCATTCCCCAGTCTCTTGCAACAATACATCTTACAAAGAAATGAATTCATTGCTTCACATGGAACAACGCCAAGCCTACTAGTAAGTGGCAATCAGATTAGCACCCTCCAAACAATCTGAATAGGAATATTATCCAAGTCAGTTCAAATACCGGGTCCAATTCTCTGCACCGCTGATGGTTCCCCCTGAGTTCTGCCAGCAATGGGGATGACCCGGAAGTAGTATGTGGATTTGGGATCCAGAACAGAGATATCAGTGCTCCGGAAGGAACCGGACCTCTGCTGAATGCTCCGGAATCCCTCTGTGGCTCTTTTCCTTCGGTTGCCATTTTTAGTGACAGTTAGGAGGTCTGGTCCGCTCATCTGGATGTCAAAGCCTTCAAAGCAACGGAGGGACAGAAACCAGTGTTGAGCAGTACTTAAAGGGATGTTCCATATAATTTTACATTAACTACAGCCAAGATACATGTAAAACCAGGTCAAATGTCAAATTGTATCCCGAAGCTGTCACTACAGAGTAGTATTATACAAGGTTCTCAGCCAACTGCTTGAAGACAGACTTATAGACCCAAAACGACATAAAAGGAAAATGGCAACAAGAAAGCAGGCTCATTTTAAAAAATTGGTTAAGGCCTATTAGGCTACAATATCAGTTTCTCACACCAAAGCATTGTGCACTCTAGAACAAAGCTGGATAGTCCAGATGGTCTCAGAATTAAGCAATATTTACAGTACACCCCCATCTACTGTTTGGATTTGCATCTTTCCCCAGCAGCAGTATTGGTGAGGTCTAGCAGTTCAGCAGTGAGATCAAAATAATTTTAACAAAAGGTTGGAAATTGGGGAGGTTCCCATGTTGTCAAATAACAATGCCTAAATTGTGGAAAACACTATTCTTAGGTTCTGACAATATTGTTTTTACAGGAACATTTGTGAGAATAGGTACGTCGGCAGCTTTACCTGTAATCACAGAGGTGGGAGGGACCTCCCAGGTCATTGTGATGATGGTTCCATTTTTATTAGGGAAAAGACTGGAATCTGAGATGGTGGGGCCTGGAGAGGGGTGGAGAGGAATACTATGGAGCTTTGTGTAAAAATAAAAAAAAGCATGTTTTTCTTTACACAGTCTAAGACCCCATTGTGCTGCTTCAGTCTAGTAACTCTAGTGCTCTAGAACTTTCAGGTAACATCTGATTCTCCAGTAATTTTAATACAGCACAACTACTTCCCAGTGCTCAGCACAGAGATCACATGATGCATGTTTAACCACATTCTGTAACTACTGTATAGCGTAAAACACTACTATAACAGTGGATCAAAATCTTACATAAAGTCTTTCAAATTTCACAGTGACCCACCAAGTAAACAAAACCATGTATTTCGCTCTAACTCTATCCATGACCCAAGAGAAACAGGCCGCTAACCACCACATGAGAAACTGGTCGATGACATACCCAGTAACTGAGTCTTTTTTCCATTGTTGCCCAGTGGGTTGCTACAGTTACAGGTGTAAGTGTAGAGCTGAGCGGTGCTGGTGTTAAAATCATGGATGCTGAGATGTGCAGTGTCCACGCTGATCTGGTACTGCAACCCATTGGCTAAGAGCTCGGTACCTTTGGACCATGTGACCGTAGCCTTGGGCGTGGCCTGGCTGTTGCAGTGGATGGTGACCACTATTTTACCCTCTCGGTCCACTGTGGTCAAGACCATCGGTAAAAACTTTGCAGGACCAGCTAAGGAGTAATGAGACCACTAGTTATCCTGTGTGATCCTCAAACATTGTTTGTTGTGCAGACCTGCAAAATGCCTGGACCTTACATAGTCTAGTATGGAATAAGTAACTCACTGGCAGTAATATTGCACTGTGTCTGATGGAGGGGGTGATTGGCCCTACAGAGGACCATTTTCCCATTGAGGTCCTGAGAGGCAGGSATGGTCAGGTTGAAGTCTCCAGCACCGCTGGTGGCGTTAGTCAAGGCAGGAAAGGACAGCAGGGCTTCTGGGGTGCCTCCTGGCCACCGGCAGTGGAACTGCAGGTCGACATTTCCGTTCACTGCATTGACCGAGCACACTGGGCTGGCTGTCGGGCTCTCTGTGATGGTAGGAAGACAAGGGGCGGCGGGGTAATTAGAACACTTGCACGGCTAAATAAATGCAAAAAGCTTATTGGTTTGGCGCACACACACAGGTTGTGTAGCACAGGCACAATGATCCATCCAGATGTTTCAAGACCCCTTACGCTAAGATCAGTGACATCAAACAACACAAAACATGTGTACCGTATTACCCCCTCAACAGACGCTAATACTCTACCATAAACGTTGACCGTCAAGTTCTTCTTGCGCTGCGCTCCAGTGTTCACATTGACCAGCACACAGGTGTATATGCCCCCCTGGCTAGTTTGGACATTGGTCAGATTGAGACTTCCGCCCTGGGAAACGGGCAGGGTCTGACCCCCAAACATCCAGGAGGCGGAGGGTTGGGGAACCCCCTCGGCCTGACAGGAAAGAGAGAGGGAATCTCCGGAAACAAAGAAGGCCTGGGACGGACTGGCTCCAAGCACGGGCTCGTCTGGTCCATCTACGGGAGACGACAGGTAGTGGAAAGGGAAGTCAGGTGACCATTTAAGGGCATATCGGTGTCATCAAATGGCTGGTTAAAGTGGATGTCATTTGTGGTCGCATTTTTTGTTCAGTGTAGAGTAGAAGAGTAAGAAAGTGAGGAGGACTATTGCCATTTCCACATGCGAGTTCCATATAGAGGAGTTGAAGGAAATAAAGACGTGCAGTGGCAATGTGGATTTGTGAGACAGGGAAACATGTTGTTGCTTTCAGTAAAGGATTAAGTTAAAGGATTCAACTACAAATCTAGAGACATGCAAGTAATTACGGGTGCACAAGACAGAAAATTGTGCTGTTAACTAATAAAGTAGAATAAAAAGTCATGTTCAGACTAATGCTTCGGACAAATAAGGCGAGATTCAAATACTCCTTCTTACAGAGAACAGTTATTTTCCTCTGAAATGTGACAGTGCTGAAAGGGTTGGTCAGGACCAAGGTGTATGGTCCTGTGTCGTTCCGGTTGGGCTGATGGATGACCAGGCTCTTCTGGCCCACTGTGTAGTGAGAGTTGTTCTGGATCTCCACACTGTTAAAGTACCACCTCCACTGGTCGGCCTCACCCTGCAGTGTGCTGTACTGCAAAGTGAACTTTTCGGCTCCTTCTTTGGCATCGGCAGGCTCTGTATTCACAGACACGTTCTGGATGTAGTCTGAAAGCAGAAAAACGGTTGGGGTAAAGGACACAGATGGATGGACAAACCATATTGCTTCTCCATGGTGAGGAGGACAATGTAGCTGCATAATTCCTTGAACGGGTAAAAGAAACTTACACYTGATCCTAACATGACTAAACTCTACATGAAGTCTAATATACAACTAAAATGTGTAATATTCAACTAAAAGGTGTGCTCAAAGGAGAATTTCTATTGAAACTGCTTTTTAGTAAAGGAATGTGATTAATCTGGGTCTGGGAAACTGGCACCAAATGCCCAATACTCACCATAGACCTTCAGCACAAATGTGGCTGAGACAGTTTTAAATCCAGACTTGACTATCTCCACAGTGTAGGTGTTACTGTAGCCAAATGACACATTGCGGAAGGTGAGGGACCCATCGGTCTCAATCTTCAGCACATCACGGTGAATGATGGCTATGTCTGGTGCAACACTGGAGCCAAGGGTCCAGGTAACCACAGGTAAACTCCCCATCTTCCATGTGACCACAGGGTCAGGTGCACCACTGATGGTCACTACCAGAGTCACATTGCTGCCAACAGTGGCGTTGACAAGTGAGGGTCCCAGGGGAGAGATGGTCAAATCACAGTTTACACCTGTAGTTGATCATGACGAAGCAAAGAATGAATGGAAATGTAAACATTAATACAAAGTTGATTAAGGGTCACAAATTGTAACTAAATCCTACAGAGAAATAGGATCTCAATCATCTCGTGATACATTCTATATGGTCACAATTTATTGGGTAGTTAATTAGGTGAATCAATCATTTGTTTATTGTATAGGTTTACAATATGGTGTAGGCCTATTGAAAGCAGGCTAGTTTTGTTTATATGGCACGTGACATACAAAATTAAACAYCATGATAAATTGAAACTTACCTCCAATCACAAATATCAATACAGTTAACTTAAAAATGTGCCAATTGTGGACACCAAACTGGTGCGAGGACATATTTAACCTCAAAGAGAAATCCACGAAACCCGAAACCATAAATTGCCCACAGCTTTCACATAAAAATCTTCCACATTTAAGCTTTTTAAGATACCACAAAAAAAATCTGGGTAGAGTCCTTGTAAAAGTTCGATGGACAACTGATGTAATACAATCGCTCCTGCGTTGTGTCCTCTATTGCACTCAACCTTGCTTTACTGTCGAGCTGTCCGGGCTATCTGTCATCAAAGATTCGAGAGCAATTCACCTGTGTCGATGTCAAAGCCTTGATTGGTAAACGTGGGCTTTACTTTTACAGGCAAACTTTCAATAAACAATGCAAAAGTGACTGCTTGTTGAGCTTTGAGGTGTGACYGTAATTTACTATATCAATATCTACAGGTAAACTAGTCTAGATTGGCATATTCAACCAAACAGTACCGTGAGAAAGAAGAGGAATATGATTTATTGCGCAGTCACCTAGACGTTGACACAAAATAAAAAGGTGTAGGCTGGTGATTTACCAGTGTTTCAGGTCTATTGTAACAGAATGATCTGATTAATGAAAGGTAACCGGTTGGACTGCATTCTTTCCATCACCTATTGCACTTGTCCTCTGGGAGAAACCAAATATCTCCCCGCCTTAACAACCGGAGTTGTTGTTCACAAAGCAACACGGCTGGGCTGCCTAGCTCTCGCCTATCCTTTCTTTGGATTGGTGGACATCTCAATATTGTAATCMCTTTTGAATATTCGAGGAGGGTTGTTGACGTCAACCGCCTGTATTTAATGTGGACGTTATGCTACTAGCTTCATGCCATGAATAGCCAGCCATTGAGACAACTCCGATTTAAAGTGTTTTTTTRRTTCTCAAAGTTGCCGGGATGTCACGTTTCCTACTTATCGGTACACTCGTAATAATTTAAGATTTAGRCATTTCTATTTGATCAAATAAACCTAACGTAGCAAATAAGCCATAATGTTTTTGTTGTTGACCAAATTCGACACTCATTAACCTCAACACAAAAACGCCACCTGCTGGAGGGAGAAAGATTTCCCGCCMAGTTTGGACTCTTCCTCTCTGGAGAAACAACCTTGGTGTCTGGTCCCAATGAATGCGGAGTGGGACACGCACACACAGCTATTACAGTTATTGGTTACCACTGAAATYATTTAGTTCCATTGAGGGAGTTCTATTAACCTGAGCTGCAGTGTACCCGTTAATGGCCCGTGACTTGAACGGGCAAAAGCAGAGYGAGGAGCACCCTTCTCAAATCGAACAGTAATCTGTGCCACATTGTCAGGTTGTCAACAAGGCAGCACAGTGCATCATCTAGAAACATACATCTCTTTTCCATAAAATATGTTATGTTGGAATTTTCAAACAAGTTGTTTCATTGAGAATGCATTTTTTARCAAAAGCAATCACTTTTGCATATAAAAACAAAATCCTACTCATTACTCCCATGTGCCACTAGCCTAGGCTGCACAACTTTTGTCTTGAGCAGACTTCATCGTGGCTTTCAACAGCCCTCTGGCTCACGCCCGGGAGGCAGACCGGTTCCAAAAGAAATGCAATCACWTTTCACCTGGTGCAAACTCCTCCCACTGGCTAAGCTMGGACAGATAAGCGAATCCTCTCATTATAAAATTACTTTTGCTACACAGTTAGGAACCATTTAAGAGAGTACCATCTTTCTCAGGGATTTAGGGGGTTCGGAACATGCCCTCTAATGACTGGATGTTTGTTGCCAAGTACTAGCTACTCAAGAGACTATCTTAAAACCAAAACAATGATGTGGAAAGACAGAATACAACAACATAGAATGACAGTGGAAAACAGCAGATGTAGATATGAAAAAGATACCTTTATTGTTATGGTAGGATGCTGTACAATCTAAACAGAAGAGGCGCTTATGGTAAAAAGTCAACTTTGTGTGTGTTTTTAAAAATAATTTCCCCACATCTACTGAGAGACACTGTCCAACCGGAGCTGCCACCCAACTCAGAAATAATTATATTTATATAAACTTTATACAAACCAAGTCAGTAGACATATCACAAACCCTGAATGCACAAGATCCAACATACAGAAACATGGGTGAAAGAAAGTTACTGACTTATATTACTGGCTTGGAAGTTGTGCATTTTTTGAGTCTAGGTCCTCCATACCTAGTTACCTATACTCACAGAGAAGATACATTAATTACAATACAGATGTACCATGTGAATTAAATTGCACAATAACAACAGACCCTCTTCTTCTTCACCCTCTGGGCTGTGTGGGTTCCTACAGGACAGTGTTTCTCAGTATCCCTTTATTCCAGGTCAGTAGGCTACTATCATGGAAGTCAGAGTTAAACACAGAGGGCCGGGTGGCGATGGGTTCTGCATTATGCAACCAGTCCTCCACGTTTGCTAAGTTACTTTGTTCCATCTCTCAAACAGAGACCTGCAAAATGGAAGGGGAAAAATACATATTACAGCCAAATAGAGACAGAAACACTGAGCTTGGTCAAGTACAGCACACTATGGCAAAGGTCTGCGTTTACAGTTGAGGCAATTTGGTGGAAGAAGCAGATGATTGTACAATCTTCACTATTCCTCAAAAATAAAAATTTCTCTCACCATTCACAAGGGTAAGTTGTTACATGAACATGAAATTCATCAGTGCTCTGACATTTTCTAATGTGTTACAAATATTATCTCAAACAGTCATACTGTTTTTAGGTATTGAGACTCACCCCTCTGTGTGTCCKCTGCACTCCCCCTTTGGCTCCCACAYGGCCTCTAGATTGTTCCGTTAGCCTTGAGTTTGGCGACRAGGTCATCCACCGTCTCCACCTTCACTCCGGCCAGTCTCGTTGGGGGCTCGTCCACCCTCAACACCTCCAATCGCGACACCATGTCCACCCCCAGGTCTGCTGGTTTCATGTTGGCTATCTTCTTCTTCTTGGCTTTCTGGTAGGTGGAGGGAGAAGMAGATGAGAAATTAAAGTGCTATGTGTGTGTGTGTACACTTTGTGAGGAAATATACATTGTGTGTATTACCATGATGTTGGGCAGGGTGGCGTATCTGGGGGTGTTGAGTCGAAGGTCTGCTGTGAGGACGGCTGGCATGCTGATTTTGATGGTCTCTAGACCACCATCGATTTCCCTCACCACCTTCACCTTTTCCCCATCGATGGTCACCTCAGAGGCAAATGTGCCCTGCAAGAATGGGAGGTACTACATTTAGTAGATGTCATAATCCACATTGAGATGAGATATTATCTGAAATTATCAAATGAATTTACAACTAAAACATAGCCTTCTTTCCTATGTTACCTGACAACTGTAACCCRGTTGTAGGCCACGAGGCAATCCAAGTGTGACATCTGGTGGTTTAACCATGTAAATACACCCTAATTTTGCCCTTCATTTGGCCTTTGGTCTACTTTTCAGTYCAGACTGTGTTGACTGTAGTGACATAATCTAAGGCCTGATAGTTCAGCTGGTCTCTTCACCTGACATTACMTCWATATGCTAATGCTTATAAAGACCATGAGAAAAGGTCCTGATCTGGACTACAATGGTATCCAAGTCAGCACTTAACAGTAAACAAGGCCTCTATGCTCTGAGATCAGTTTAGTAATTCCTGCTGAGAAAAAAGATTACAACAAGAAGAAACCACTACTGACCTGAGGCCAGTCTAACAAGGCTGCCGTCATCTGACCTGTCTGGTTACAGTCATCGTCAATGGCCTGTCAAAAAATACCAACACAATCAGTGAGCATTACATGAGATCATGAGGTTCGATTTCAAAGTCAACTGGCATTGGTGTGGCAGTAGCGCAATCTATTGCATCGGATGACCTGTTTGCCCAGGATGACGAGTGAGGCCTCCTCCTTCTTGGCTAGGGCAGCAAAGATCTTGGAGATCTGCAGGGGTCCCATGGCCTCGTAGTCTTTTCCTGAGACCTCCACGTGGATGCCGCGGTCACACCCCATGGCCAGTGCAGTACGGATGGTCTCCTACACACACACACACACAAACACACACACACACACAATACAAACGCTTGAGCGGTAGGGTTCTCAAAATTATAAAAGAACACCATCTGAGAACAATGACAGAATAATACAATCATTAGCACAGTCAAGTTGGAGGTGACCATCTGAAGAATCCTTCTTACAATAGAATGAAAACATACTCATGACCGCTATCCTAATGAAGAAACAAGATCCAAAGCTTCCCTCCAAATGTTAGCTATTGAAGGCCTGTTAAGGAGGATGCAGCCTAATGATACAGAACATTTGGATAGAAATGAAGCCTAAAACTACAGGATGTTAAGATATAAATGAATTGAGTAGAACAGATATGTATAATGTCATGTAGAAGGAAAATGTTCTGCATCGTTGAATACACCCGACTCCAAAATGGTGTCGCCAGAGCATTCCGTCACTCTTACCGTTACTTGCGTGGGCCCACAGCTGACGGCCACCACCTCTTTGATGAACTTCTTCTCCTTGAGTTTGACGGCCTCCTCCACAGCGATCTCACAGAAGGGGTTCATGGAGTGCTTGACGCCATCTGTCACCACCCCGCTGTGGTCGGGCTTCACGCGGATCTAGGGGAGAGCGCAGGGTTGTCTTCATTAGGCACCAAACAGAAGAAAAAAACGAACTGAAAATGGGTGGGACTACCTGAACTCCAATAAGAAATGCTAATTCAGTTTCAAAGAACTTTGCCCTACTGAACATAAGTGACTACTGGATAGTCACTCAGAAGGGTCAGAGAGAGACAGACAAAGACAGAGGCTGGAGACATGAAGTGCATGCAGTCAATGTGCCGGAGTTAAGTGTGGGGACACTGTGCAGTCTGGGCACTTGGAAATAGTTGCTGTGGGCCCAATGTAGGTGTGCTCTCAGAGCTTTCCAATTGAATATGTGAGGCAGTCAACCCAATTCTGGAACACTTTTGAAAGCCTGCCACTAACCCAATAGTATTGAACAGCCATGGTAAATAAACCTTTTAAAAGGCCAAAATTCTGTCTTAAGTCCATCCCATATACATTAGTCACCTCATAAATATATGACTGGCCCAGACTGTGTCTCGCTCACACACACACCGCCCTCATGCCTCCCTGTCTGATAAGAGTTGAGGCAGCATTTGGGACGGGGGAGGGTACAAACATAGCTTAACCGAGTGCATCGAGAGACAGCTACAGGGATCTAGTTGGGTGCAGCTGAAGCAGGAGTGCTCAGACTAGTATGACATAACTGGTAATAGATATGGTGTTAGGCTTCCTTTACAAAAAAATATTACCTTGGAACTATCTGATTGGAGTGACTTGGATAGTGATAGCCTACTATCTAACTGTCCTGATGCTGTGACACCTAGTTGATTTTATGTTTTTAAATCCCTCTGATGAAGCCTGAATGATGATTATACATGTAGCTTAATATTTGCAATACATTGTCACAACACAGTGACAATGTATTGTTAGCTAGCTTTCTTTTTTAATGTTGACAGTCGTTTATCGTTTTACCAATTCTAGAAGTAACGTTAGCACGCTAGACAAATTAAACGTAACTGTTACCTAGACAACCCTGTAATGACCTTGGTATTTTCCTTGCAGTTATGGTTGTTAAGTTAGTTGACATTCAAACAATGAATGCTAGCTTGCTAAACTAACCCTTCATCCATCTACCCACCTTACGTTAGCTAGCTACCATAGCCATAGGAAGTATCGAATGGAAATTCTGCACGTGAAATGTTGAATTGCTTTAAAATAGAAGACAGTGGGGAAGTAGCTACCTTGACAGCATAGTCAATTACACGTTTAACTCCAACAAGAACCCGCGACATTGTTAGCGATTCTTCGGTTCAGCAAATGTACAGTAGCTAGCTACCCAGTCACCACAACGAACCTGCAACCAAGAGACTAGTGTTCTGCTAGCAGCACAAATGATAACGTCACTTCTGTATGGTAATGATGAAACCTTTCAAATAAATGGATAACTCATTCAAAAGACATTGAAATGTAATCAATAGCCACCTCCATTGTGACAACAAGAAAATGCAATGAGTAATTTATGAAAACAAATCCCAAATATGTTTTAAAATTATTTATTTTTACACCAATAATGAAAAAAGACAACATGACACTGGGGGCTATTGCAAGACACCGTAATAGACTGTACATGGGTTACATATTGGCTCATAGAGATAACTTTTCTACCTGTTTCAGCTAAAGTGGGGTTGGAAATATTCAGTAGGGTCTCTACTAACCAAATATTATGGTTCGTTTTGGAGTGGGACAGTGTTGTACATACCCAGCAGGACTTCGTTCTCAGCCAGCAGCAGTCCCCCTCCAAAACTACACATATTTGGTTGGTAGAGACCCTACTGAATATTTCCCACCCCCACTTTAGCTTAGACAGGTAGAAAGGTTTTCTCTCTACAAGCCAATAAGTATCCCATCTACCGTGCAGTGAAAGGAGTGGGTGGAGTAAGGAGTCACCAGTACTCTGTATTAAACCAGTTGCCCAGCACAAGACCAATTAAAGTTTTGCAGACTCTATTGAGTATTTCCAATAACATATATTTGTATTTTATTAAAAGTGTATTTCTTTAAATATAGCCTACACAATAAGTTTCAACATACTGGGATAAATAATTTAATATTGCAAATAAAATACGTCAAATTAGCAATACATTTTTTCAGAGTGGGTTGCAATGCTGTGAAAAACCGTTGTACTATACTTGTGATTTWAAAAAAATGAAGTTTGCGTGTCTCTGCAGGGGGACTGTTATTTTGAAAAAGAAAACCGCGATCATACTGCCAGCATAATATCCTGCTGCTAGGAGAACGGTAACGCAGGAAAGGTCAGAAAGATTTTAGAGCGATTCTGTTGAAAAGAAGGCGGGTCTAAACGGGACCGCCCATTGTTGGAACCAATTAAAATTATGTGAAATTGAAGACTGTCAGCAAAAGTGACCTGTAACCAATCACAGAGAACAAGCTGGTGCTCCTACTATTTCAGTCGGACACAAAGCCCAGGAAATGTGTTCCACTAGGGTAAAGGTCATGGTGTAATTAAAGGAATAGAACAGGTATTCGGTGCAAATACAACAAGCCCTTAACCAACAATGCAGATTTTTTTTTAAAGTAAGAATATATTTGCCAAAAAATTAAAAATAAACGAAAGTTAGAAAAAAAGTAACACAATAAAATAACAATAACGAGGCTATATACTGTGGGTAACGGTACCGTGTCAATGTGCAGGGGTACAAGTTAGTTGAGGTAACTGAGGTAATATGCTACGCTACAGGACTGTTTTGCTAGCACAGACTGGAATATGTTCAGGGATTCATCCAATGACATTGAGGAGTATACTACCTCAGTCACCGGCTTCATCAATAAGTGCATTGACGACGTCGTCCCCATATGACCTTACGTACATATTCCAACCAGAAGCCATGGATTACAGGCAACATCTGCACCTGGCTAAAGGCAAGACCTGCCGCTTTCAAGGAGTGGGACACTAATCCGGAGGCTTATAAGAAATCCAGCTATGACTCAGACGAACCATCAAACAGGCAAAGCGTCAATACAGGACTAATATTGAATCCTACTACACCGCCTCTGACGCTCGTCGGATGTGGCAGGGCTTGCAAACTATTACGGACTACAAAGGGAAACCCAGACGCGAGCTGCCCAGTGACGCGAGCCTACCAGATGAGCTAAATGCCTTTTATGCTCGCTTCGAGGCAAGCAACACTGAAGCATGCATGAGAGCACCAGCTGTTCCAGACGACTGTGTGATACCGCTCTCTGTAGCCGATGTGAGCAAGACATTTAAACAAGTCAACATACACAAGGCCGCAGGGCCCGATAGACTACCAGTACGTGTACTCAGAGCACGCGCGGAACAAGTGTCTTCACTGACATTTTCAACCTCTCCCTTACCGAGTCTGTAATACCTACATGTTTGAAGCAGACCACCATAGTCCCTGTGCCCAAGAAAGCGAAGGTAACCTGCCTAAATGGCTACCACACCGTAACACTCACGTCGGTAGACATGAAGTGCTTTGAAAGGCTGGTCATGGCTCACATCAACACCATCATCCCGGAAACCCTAGACCCACTCAATTTCGCATKCTGCCCCAACAGATCCACAGATGACACAATCTCAATCGCACTCCACAATGCCCTTTTCCACCTGGACAAAAGGAACACGTATGTGAGAACGTTGTTCATTGACTACAGCTCAGCATTCAACACCATAGTGCCCACAAAGCTCATCACTAAGCTAAGGACCCTGGGACTAAACAGCTCCCTCTGCAACTCGATCCTGGACTGCCTGACGGGCCGCCCCCAGTTGGTAAGGGTAGGCAACAACACATATGCCACGCTGATCCTCAACACTGGGGCCCCTCAGGGGTGCGTGCTTAGTCCCTTCCTGTGAGGGCATGGCCAAGCACGACTCCAACACCATCATTAAGTTTGCTGACGACACAACAGTGGTAGGCCTGATCAGCGACAACGATGAGACAGCCTATATATGGAGAAGGTCAGAGAACTAGCAGTGTGGTGCCAGGCCAACAACKCCTCCCTCAACGTGAGCAAGACAAAGGAGCTGATCGTGGACTACAGGAAAAGGAGGGCCGAAAAGGCCCCCATTAATGACGGGGCTGCAGTGGAGCTGAGTTTCAAGTTCCTTGGTGTCCATGTCACCAACAAACTATCATGGTCCAAACACACCAAGATAGTTGTGAAGAGGGCACGACAACACCTTTTCCCCTCAGGAGACTGAAAAGATTTGGCATGGGTCCTCAGATCCTCAAAAAGTTCTACAGCTGCACCATCAAGAACATCCTGACCGGTTGCATCACTGTCTGGTATGGCAACCGCTTGGCATCCAACCGTAAGGCGCTACAAAGGGTAGTGCGTATGGCCTAGTACATCACTGGGGCCAAGCTTCTTGCCATCTAGGCCTTCCGTCAGAGGAAGGCCACAAAAATTGTCAAAGATTTCAGTCACCCAAGTCATAGACTGTTCTCTCTGCTACCGCACGGCAAGCGGTACCGGAGCATCAAYTCTAGGTCCAAAAGGCTCCTTAACAGTTTCTACCCCCAAGCCGTAAGACTGCCGAACAATTAATCAAATAGCCACCCGGACTATTTACATTGAACCCCCCTTTGTTTTATCTATGCATAGCCTTTTATTTTTATTGAGTTTATTTAGTAAATATTTTCTTAACTCTATTTCTTGAACTGCAATGTTGGTTAAGAGCTTGTAAGTAAGCATTTCACGGTAAGGTCTACACCTGTGGTATTCCGCGCATGTCACAAATAAAATGTTATTTGAATATATACATTTAGGGAGGGATAAAGTGACTATGCATAGATAATAAACACAGAGTAGCAGCAACTATGTAAGATTATGAAAACAAACAATTGGCCAATATAACGTGGATAGGGTTCAATAACACTTCATAGTAAAACATTTTTTCATGGGAATAGAAGTCTGGTTCAAACATCGTAGGCAGGTAATCTAAAGATTGTCTGTAGCAGTGGAGGCTCCTCAAAGGAGGAAGAAGAGGACCATTCTCCTCAGTGAATTTCATAAAATGTTAAATGTTCTAACATTTAAAAAGTTATAATTTTTAAATAAAATTATACTAAATATAATCACGTCACCAAATAATTGATTAAAACACACAATTTTGCAAAGATCTACATTAGCCTCAACATCCCTCTGTAGGGTAGCACCATGGTGTAGCCGGAGGACAGCTAGCTTCCGCCCTCCTCTGGGTACATTGACTTCAATACAAAACCTAGGAGGCTCAWGGGTCTCACCCCATTTCTGGAGGACGTCCTCCAGCCTATCAGAGTTTTTGCAGCATGAACTGACATGATGTCCACCCAATCAAAGGATCAGAGAATGAATCTAGTACTGGAAGCATAAGCAACAGCTAGCTAGCACGGTGTATAAAATGTGGTGAGTAGTTGACTCAAAGAGAAAGATAATAGTTAAACAGTTTTGAATAAATTAATTTCTTCCAAAATGAAGAGAGAATTTTTTATTTTTTATTATTACTTTCAGTTTCACTTACTTAGCTAGCAAATGCAGCTACCTAGTTTAGCCTACAGAAACACCCTGCTTAAACAGAAGGATGCTGTGTTAGCTAGCTAGCTATGACTTTCCAACACACCACTGGAACTCTTCCAAGTTATGGTAAGCTTTTGGTGTTACACATTTATTGCCACCGGGGCCCACCGGTGTAACTGCTGACTGACTGTACACTGTAACGTTACTGCACGATTGTAGCGGGTTTACTAACGCCTTAGTTCTATTAGCTATGCTGACTATGACGTTACTTTAGCTAATATGGTGACAACGATGTAGAATGTGTGTAGCGGTTTGGCTTGGAAATGTTTTTTCGCATGGTCACACAGCTGAGCTGATGTGTTGTGCATTGAAGTCCACAAGRAAAGGGAAGAGGAGAGCGCATAGATGCAAGAAGGAATACAACGTGTTTACACCTGATCAGGGGTGTATTCATTCCCGCCGATTCTGTTGAAAAAAGTTTCTTAAAATATCTGAAGTTGTCCAATAGAAACGTTCGTTTGCAACTGTTGGATTAATGATMACATCCTATATCAGCTAGATGCAGGCAAGAGTTTGCAAGGCGGTATTGAATGTCACTGTATGTTCATGTGTCATTGTCTGTCAACTCAAATGTGTTTCTCGACTTGTGTGCACCTARTTTGTAAACTTTCATTCATAGGCTAGGTTGTAGCAACCTCATGATGGGTATAGGGAAATTTTGAGTATCATGTAGTAGCCTAAACCTATCGCTGTTACATTGAACTTGGTGAATGGAATATGAATGAGAATCATCCAAAATGCTGTAATAGAAATACAAATCTTCCTCATCTTAAACGGCACTGACCGTCACTGGTCAGTTAAAATCATACCTGAAAATATATACTCTTTGGAGGCCTCTCAGASTTTGAGAAAACACTCTTTGGAACCAGAAGCAAAATCAAGCCCATGATATACAGTATATCCTGAGGAATGGAAGAGTGAGTTGGCAATGGCATTAAAGATGCATAGAAATACCAATGGTTGCCATAAGCGGATGAAGAGAGGTCAACCCAGAATTTCAGTCCCCACTGAAAGGCTCCAGGGCCTGGTTTCCAAAAGCATGTTATGGCTAAGTTCATCTTAGAACCAGGATCCTATGGTTCTAAGATGAACTTAGCAATAACATGCTTTTTGGAAACCTGGCCCAGGTCTTTAATAGGCCCAGAACACAGTTACTCACACAATTTCAGCTGCTTTATCACTAGGGATCTTTCTTCTCTGGCAAACTCCTAAGATTGAGCTACTGTAGATCATATTTAGGGAAGCTGTCAAGAAAATTATCATGCTCACACAATCTAAAACGTATTAAATCATATCAAATATGCAACATGTTCCTTGGTGGTCAATAGAAAATATCAGTGGAAGAAGAATCTCCTACACATATCCTCTTAATTTAGCTATTTAAATTGAACTATTATATATCAACCACTGTCTCTAGGTAGACTTTYCACACGATTTTTATTTTATTGATTCAATGTTTACAAAATGCTCAATGCACCACAAAATGGTGCATTTATTTAAAAGGTAGTCATGTGGTTAAAGCAAAAACCCGGATTCGATCTCCGCTCTCACCTGAGCAAACCAACGTGATCAGCAGCATCATATGTCACATGAGCTTGATTTGTACTCCGAACACAGTTTCTAAACCATCTTTGTTGTAAATATRAGACATGAATGTAGACAGAAAGAAATTATCAGAGGTGTATTTGTAATGATACAAATTTTGGCACGCAATGCATAGAATGGAATCGAGAAGGTTGAAATTCATTTCAAACAGGGGCACATCAAATCAACATTGCAGTGTAGCCTACTGTACATAAAACACATTTCTACATACTCCTCTTCCAAGATCAAAAGTTGAACAAAAATAGATGCAGAGCAGGGCGGGGAATTAAATTCGCTAACACCAACAGTCCACTCCATATTTTGTGAGACACGACGGACGCTGCTATACTGCAGAGGTTTTGAGAGGATAAAAAACCGAGCGTGGGAAAACATTTACCGAAATTACTCGACGAATTACTGTGCCATAACCTTGCAACGAAACAATTCCAACAGTCCAAGTTGCTATCCTGACGACACAGACTCAATTTAGCAGTGCAAGTGGCGCGAGTGAAACCGTGAGAACGAAAGCTTCGAGAGCGACATAAACCCCAGCCAGCGGCAGCGGTCTCCATTTTAACTTCGAGTCCGATCTATGCCTCACGTGTCTTGGACTGTCTCTCTCACATGACCCGAGTGTTTGTTCCCGTGATCAGCACTTCCATCTACGCGTCTGTGTCAGTGAATATCACATTTTATTCCAACCCTGATGGATATGCACCTCGAACAGAGTCTGGACACCGCGACAAGGTAAAACAATGCCCGCCACTTCCTCTCCATCATGTACGGACGTCTCCTCTAGCAAYCGAAGGCCTGGCCTCCATTTTCTAGCGAACAGCTTGCTTGATTATGTGTAGTATAAACTAGATACAATAAAGTGGTTTATTTTAGTAATATTTTTGCACAGTTAAGCTAGCAAATCCAATTAGGAAAMGGTTACAGTATAGCAAACGATTGCAGCATTTCATGCAAACACGGTTATCTACGGTAGTGAATTTACAGTAGGTAAGTAATCTAAATCTTGCTAGTAGTAACGCTAGGCACTAACTAACTAAACTAACGTTAGCTAACTAGGGCTATCAGTTTCGGTAACACTGAACTAACATTCGTTCACTTGCTAGATAACGTTAACGTTAMTTAGAGATACAAAGTTAACTTGCTAGCTTACAGCTAGAATGTAAGTTAGTTGCTACATCCATTTTTGGACTTGTAAATTAAATATGCACTATGTAGAAATCGCTCTGCCACAAAACAAGCAACTATAGTGTAGAGAATCATTGTACCATCTAAACCACAGTGAAATATATTTTCCATAACCAAACATATTGTATTTTCAGCTGTTTGAAGCAGGTGTACAAAACCGAAAGTAAAAGACTCAAAAACGAAACTTAAGACCGGGAAGAATAGAAATGGCACAGAGAGAATAGATCTGCTGCTTCATAGACTTCCTTTCAATGAGAGTGACACATCTATAATGTACTATTCTATGTGAATTTGGTCAGGTCATATAAGGAAATTGGTCAATAAATTCATTAGACCCTAATCTATGGATTTCACATGATTGGTAATACAGATATGCATCTGTTMGTCACGGATACCTTAAAAGGTATGGGTGTGGATCAGAACCAGTCAGTACCCCCTTTCGCACCTCTTCAATGGCTGTGCGAAGTTCCTAGATATTGGCGGGAACTGGAACACGCTGTCGATCCAGAGCATCCCAAACATGTTTAATGGGTGACATGTCTGAGTATGCAAGCCAGGGAAGAACTGGGACATTTTCAGCTTCCAGGAAGCAAAGGGTGGCTACTTTGAAGAATCTCAAGTATAAAATATATTTAGATTTATTTAACACTTTTTTTTTTTTGGTGACTACTACATTCCATATATGTTATTTCATAGTTTTGTTTTCACTGTTATTTTACAATGTAGAAAATAGTACAAATAAAGAAACCATGGAATGAGTAGGTGTGTCCAAACTTTTGACTGGTACTGTGTGTATATATACATACAAAAAAAGTGCATATAATATGTTAATGCTTTCCGTTAAAATCATAAAATTCCACGTCAATTCACGATGTAGAATAATGATCATATGACGTAGCCTATGTATGACAACTACGGCCCGGGTAATGAAGTTATATCTACCGCAACCCTTTACAGACATGTTATTCAGTGTCGATAGCAACAATGTACTTTTTAGAAAATTTTKAAATAGTGACGCATCAGAGGCGTCTGTAGGCCTACCATTTCAGACAGTAGAATTCGGCTCCGGCATAGAATTATCTGTATWTTTACCCTGACAACAATAAACTTTGRTGATTTAATGTACTGATGTTTGTTATGGTAGGGTAGCTAGATGTGTTTTCTTTCTACTAAATGTCTTGGTAAGCCACAGTATTTAACAAACAAAGTACTTTTTTTAGGAGAGTGTGGTCTATATTATTTGATTGACAGTTCTGGTCGCCTAGTGATGGACGTTAGTCCCGCTTCATATCTCCAGAGAAGGTTTTGTGTCAGCATTTTAATAAGCCGTAGTGTAGCCTACCCTAAAAGACAAACAAACAGCCGAGGCACTTTCAAGTGTAATTGATACAGGCTAGGCTATTCTACGTGCAACAGACCGAAGACTGAACACACGCTTGCATCATTAGCCATGAGAAAGCGCAGGCAGGGCAGCGCCCAAGAGAGAGGATGGGGCAGGCAGAACCGTGCCTATATGATCTCTTGGTAATCTGCATCTCGCAATGTCTTGTCTTGCATGCCTCTCATATTCACTAAAGTGGCCTAAAGTTTGCCTCTTCCTCCCTGTTTTTATTTAAATCACACAACTTTCCCCAGGCTTTTTATTTTTCTATTGTCTAGTTGGGCTATAACAAGGGAAATAATGTTTTGTGATAACTGCCCTGTGATTTTAATTATGTGGAGGGGGGGTTCGGTTAGGGATGTTGTTTAATGTTAATGATCCCAACTTCATGTAAATGTTTTAGCGTTTAAACATTCACACCTAATATATGCGTATACACCTGCTCTAACAGCTATGATCCCATATTGATATCACTTGTTAAATCCACTTTAATCAGTGTAGATGAAGGGGAGGAGACTGGTTAAAGAAGGATTTTTAAGCCTTAATACAATTGAGACAAGGGTTGTGTATGTTTGCCATTCAGAGGATGAATGAGCAAGACAAGATTTAAGTGCCTTTAAATGGGGTATAGTAGTAGGTGCCAGGCACACTGGTTTGTGTCAAGAACTGCAACACTGCTGGGTTTTTCCATACTAAACAGTTTCCCGTAGTAATAAAGAATGGTCCACCACCCAAAGGACATCTAGCCAACTTGATTCAACTGTGGGAAGCATTGGAGTCAACATGGGCTAACATCCTTGTGGAACACGTTTGACACCTTAGGTGTTCCTAGTGTTTGGTGTACTCAGTGTGTGTTTGTTTTTTTTTAATCATATTTTTTGCAGCAGTGGCAAGAATGTAGCAGTAGTGGGCCATCACTGCTAAATGAATAGAGGGAAACACTCTCCATTTATTCTTGAAGAATTAAACATACTAAATTTAGAATATCTCATCCATGTGGATGCTAGGTGAATTGCAACAACACTTTGAATATAAACAACTCTCCCCCTTCCCTTCATCAAATTTCCCCACAACTCTGTGAGGAGGTTAATGATGTCCCAAGGATCCCAGATATCATACTGTAGACCATGGAGGTTACCTCCCCAAGGATTCAAGATTGCATAGATGATGGTGGAGACTATTTTACTTTAAGTTCACCAACTTCAAACCTCCATGTTTTTTTTTTGTTTGTTATTGAAAATGTATTGTCCTGCGATTTAGATGATTCCCTGCAGAATGATTCCCTACACTATTCAAATTGTGTGACGAGTGTAGAATTTTAGCAACCAGGAAATGACAGAGCGATTTCTACATCGGCCCCTTGCTCCAGTCTGCCATTGTTCGTTGTGCTTGACGAGTCAATGACTATGCCTTTTAATGACGCCGATGTAAGGGAGGGAGCAGTGGTGTAAAAATACTGCTTAGTTTGTTAATGATGTCTGAGTGTTGGAATATGCCCCTGGTTATCCATAAATAAATAAAACAATAAAAAGATMCCGTCTGGTTTAGAGGTCGCCCGATTATGATTTTTCAACCGATTTATTGGAGGACCAAAAAAGCCGATACCGATTAGTCGGCRGACTTAAAAAAAAAWAAWAATAATAATAATTGTGTGTGATAATGATAATTACAACAATACTGAATGAACAATACACACTTTATTTTAATTTAATACATAAATAACATCTATTTAGTCTCAAACAAATAATGAAGCATGTTCAATTTGGTTTAAATAATGCAAAAACACAGTTGGAGAAGAAAGTAAAAGTGCAATATGTGCCATGTAAAAAAGCTCATGTTTCAGTTCCTTGCTCAGAACATGAGAATATATAAATGCTGATGGTTCAATATTCCCAATATTCCCTGAGTTTTAGGTAGTAGTTATTATAGGAATTATGGCGCATCGACTATTTCTCTCTATACCATTTGTATTTCATATACCTTTGACTATTGGATGTTCTTACAGGCATTTTAGGATTGCCAGCCTAATCTCGGGAGTTTATAGGCTTGAAGTCATAAACAGCGCTGTGATTCAAGCATTGCTAAGAGCTGCTGGCATACGCAGTAAAGTCCTGTTTGAATGAATGCCTACGAGCCTGCTGCTGCCTACCACTGCTCAGTCAGACTTTTCTGTCAAATATCGTCATAGACTTAATTATAATATAATAAACACAGAAATGCGAGCCTTTGGTCATTAATGTGATCAAATTCCGGAAACGATCATTTAGAAAACAAAACATTTATTATTTCAGTGAAATACGGAACCGTTCCGTATTTTATCAAACGGGTGGCAACGCTAAGTCTAAATATTACGGTTACATTGCACAACCTTTAATATTATGTCATAATTATGTAAAATTCTGGCAAATTAATTACGGTCACAGTTAGCAACGAGCCAGGCGGCCCAAGCTGTTGCATATACCCTGACTCTGCTTGCACTGAACGCAAGAGAAGGGACACAATTTCCCTTGTTAATATTGCCTGCTAACATGAATTTCTTTTAACTAAATATGCAGGTTTAAAAATATATACTTCTGTGTATAGATTTTAAGAAAGGCATTGATGTTTATGGTTAGGTACATTTGTGCAACGATTGTGCTTTTTTCGCGAATGCGCTTTTGTTAAATCATCACCCGTTTGGCGGAGTTGAAGTAGGCTGTGATTCGAAGATAAATTAACATGCACCGCATTGATTATATGCAACGCAGGACAAGCTAGTTAACCTAGTAATATCATCAACCATGTGTAGTTAACTAGTGATTATGTGAAGATTGATAGTTTTTTTTATAAGATAAGTTTACTGCTAGCTAGCAACTTACCTTGGCTCCTTGCAGCCACAAGGTCCTTTTGACGCTGCACTCGCGTAACAGGTGGTCCGGCCTGCCACTCAGTTTCCTTGTGGATCGCAATGTAATCGGCCATAATCGGCATCCAAAAAGGCAGATTTACCGATTGTTATGAAAACTTGAAATCGGTCGACCTCTAGTCTGGTTTGCTTAATATAAGGAATTTGAAATTATTTATACTTTCACTTTTATTTTTTATACTTTAGTATATTTTAGCAATTATATTTACTTTTTAAACTAAAGTATATTTAAAACCAAATACTTTGACTTTTACTCTGGTGTTTTACTGGATGACTTTTACTTGAGTCATTTTCTATTACGGTATCTTTACTTTTACTGTATGACAATTGGGTACTTTTTTTCCCCGCCACTGCTGGCAATTAGCCAGGTCACTAACATTTGTACTCCACTGCCATCCCCTACTCTGTTAACCTTGTCTGCTAGACCTTGCTTGCCTATATTTAGGATTGTTCCTTGTTTATGTCTTCCTAGTCACGAAAAACAAGAGGAGGAGGTCGTCCAATTAGAAGGTAAGAATCTATGTTGGGATGTGTGGGTTTCGGATGCATGTGTGCCATTGTGCGTAACTTCACCATTCTGACTCTTTCACACATTTCAAAGTACTGACATTTCAGACATCCTCTTGAAAAACCTGCTTCTTTAAAAACCGACCAAAGAACAGACCAAAAACACACGCTTAAGTGTGAAATAGTTTTAGGCCTAGCTTTTTTTTGCAATAATGCTCCTTGCCTCACTAATTTCTCATCAATGGATGTCTGAGTGTTATTTTTCTTTTCCATCCTTCTATCGATCCTCTCATTCCACTGTCCTTCTCTCAGGAGACGGGGAAGGGGAGCAGACTGCTGTCACCATAGGCAGTATTCAGCAGGCCCAGGCATTCGCGGACCACAACATTCAGTACCAGTTCCGCTCTGAGGGTGGTCAGGTGGGTGTCCTGTGAACAGCGTTTTGCTGATTTTTAGAAACATTTAACTAGCTGAATTCACATAGGTTTGTTTTTGCTGTATGAGGTCAGTTTACTGCATCACTCACTCACTCACACTAGAAAAGGGATGGGAAACTCCGGGTCCTCAGGGGCCAGAGTGGTGTCATACTTTTCCCCCCCATCCATAGCAAACACAGCTGATTTTAACAAATTGCATTCTCAACTGAAGATCATGATTAGTTGATTATTGGAGTCTGGTGTGTTAGCTGGGGCTGGACACCCAATCAGGCCCCAGAGGACTGGTGTTGTCCATCCCTCCACTAGAGAATCAACCGTATCACACAATGGAAAACCCTGTAATTCAACACTAGCCTCTCCGTTGAATTGAGAGCCTTGGGGGCGTTCGCTCTGAACCCAGACAATAGAACCGGCCAGGACACTGATATAGGCCTACAGGTTTGGATGTCAAATTGGTTCTTAATTGTGAATGTTTACGTCTACGCTTTTGTGGATGTTCACAGTAAATGTCATATCTTCACATAAACCATTTTTTTGGGGGGGGGTGAAGGAAAAAGCTAGTTAAAGCTGGTCCTTTCGCTGCTCATTTGGAGTAAACAGAGCTGGTGTGAGTGATCATGTGATTCCAATCCCCTTCCTGGATTGGCATGCGGCTGGTGTCACATGTTAGTCAGGAGGCGAGTCACACGATGAAGGGGTACAAATACTGATTATTTTGAAACGAACACGTGTTTTTCTGGATCTGGCTGTTTTTATATTGAATTAGGCAACATTCTGCCATATAAGCATAAGTTGAATGTGTAGATCACTTATAGGCCTAGTGGTATCATTCAATGTGCAAGGGCTTAACTACTATAGCCTTGGGTGTGAACATCAGTGTGAGGTAAACAACCTGCAAGTACTGAAAACACAGGGACATTAAAATGACCGTGGTCAGGCTAGAAGGCATCCCAAGCTCTTTGTTGTAGATAGAATTAATGACTCTGGTTTCTCTCTCTCTCTCCATCTCTTCCTCAGGTGACTTACCGCGTTGTCCAGGTAACTGACCAGCAGCTGGAGGGGAGAGATGACGGGGGAGGGCAGGTTAGCGTGGTCTCCACGGCCGCCTTCCCCGGCGCTCCTCAATCGGTGGCCCAGGTAGGTACCAGGAACCGAGGCCGCTACTGTCACCCCTTACAATAACACAGTTCCCTAATGGCTACGGAGCCTGACATACTTCAGTGTGTCAAACTTGATCGTTATACAAGTTATCTGTATATTGTTGTTGTGCAGGAATCAGGACACTTTTATTTATAGATATATATTATATATATCACTTGTTGTAGTTAATTATTATCAAGTAATATCCGTGTTGTAAGTTAGTTGTCAGTAGGGCTTGCTAACCCTTCCCACCTTGTCCCCTGTCAGGCTGTGATCCAGAACCCTTTCAGTAATGGGGGTAGCCCCGTGGGAGAGACGCTGGGAGGGGAGACGCGCTTCGCCTACTTCCCAGCTACGGCTGTGAGCGACGGCACTGTGTCTGTGCAGACCACCTCCGACCCCGCACAGGCCGGGGGTGAGTCAGCTCTACCTCTACTTCTAACGCTAGGCTAGCAGTCTTCTGAGGGCAAAATACTGTCCCTCGCTTTTGGTTCAAGTCCAAACAGACTTAAAGAAGAATAACCACTTATCAAATTGACATTTTGAGTACCATGACCCCGGTGCTGACTGAGAGAGATTAACTGTTCATCCCCTCAGCCACAAGGTTGGTCTCAGTGCTAGAGTCCAGTGTCACTCAGCAAATTCTCCCTTAAGACTTTGTCACTGAGGTCTCCAACCTGCCCCATCTCTCTCTCTCTCTCTCTCTGTCTCTCGTTCCCATGTCATCTCTTCTCCCACAGGTCAGTTCTACGTGATGATGACCCCTCCTGACGTCTTGCAGACAGGCACACAGCGAACCATAGCCCCGCGCACACACCCCTACCCTGAGTGAGTATCAACCACACTGCTTCTTCCTCTCCTCCTATGTCCCTCATTTTAAGGGGACTCTGAAAGGAGAGCCCATGCACACAGTAGTCTGAGCCACTCCAGATGTTAACAACCTACCTACGCAGTACTTAAGTTCATCTTCTACAAGCATGTCAGACATGTTTTGCAAGTAGGAGCTAGCCTATACGCCTAGGTGTTATGCGATAACTTCAACCTTTCATCAATAATGACCTGTTAAGAAGTAATTTGACTGGATTTTTCTAGAGCATCTAAGAGTTGGTTTACTTTGAGTCTGAGATGTATCAGTTAGACTGGAAAACTAAAAGTCACTGATATTGACTATTGAAAAAAAATAGTAAATTGACTATTCTCTCCAAAAACTGAAAGTAAAGTTGCACTGCACCCCCCCCCCCATTCACTTTCAGAGATTTGGGTTGAGCAAGAGCGTGACCTGGACCTGGGTCAGACAGCACTGCGTGTGTGTGCGTGTGTGTGTGTGTGCGTGGTTTCCTTGAACACTCAGCTGTTCTCGTGGGATGGGTGATGTGATCACAGGGTTGTTGTGTCCCTGTCCTTGTTGCCCTGGTTTCCCCCTTTCTTGTCTACTTCCTCCTCATTTGTTTATCTCTTTCAATCATAAATATCATTATCATGTGATTAAGCTATTTTCCTCAAACCACTCTGAATGAGTAACACTGAATCAAAACCAAACTGTTAAATCTGGTTAATCCATTTTGAAAATCAATATAATCMCTCATGCCAAATGGATGATTAATGATATGTGTGTCAGTGAATGAATTTGACATTAGTGTTCTGGTTAATTTAGGAAATGAATTTAAATGTGCTTATTATTTTTCAATGAAGACCTACTGCATGCCCAGAGCCAAGGGGTGTGAGTAAATTGTAAACATGCCCATAAACTAAACATATAATCTAGAATGGGGGAGTGCCAGGAAAGTGTTTGAATTTAAAACTAGGAGTTGTGTGTTTGTTATGAGATTGTGTTTCTATGGTTCTGCACATAAGGGAAATGGTTTGGAAGAATAGGTCAAAGTGTATTTTTTTTTTTTTACATAATGCCGTGCTTGTTTTGCCATCCAGAACGAACGCATGATCCTCTGAAATGTAATTTGTGTTGGACTGAGTGGATATCCCTTGCCTTGCAATTTCCCTGCCTGTATGTGATGAACTCTTATTCTCAGGCCTGTAGAAAAACATGGAGATTCTGCGCCTCTTATACTCTGAAAAATCAATTTTACAATCTAGCTTTAGGTAAAGGGGATGGCCATCAATTTGCACACAGCAAGGTGTTGGGCTATGGGTTTGTTATTAGGACTGKTCTTGACTCTTCCCAAGTTCTTTAGGCTGCTTGGGGCTTTTGTGTGGGACGTTCGTACAAGACTATCCCAGTTGTATTTCTAGTGTCGGGCTGCAGTGATTCCCCAGGTCTCCTTGGCTACCAGTAAAGCTTTTATCTACTTCACTGTTAAATATACAGTCTTAAAGGGCTGGATACCACTGCAGTATGTGCTGTTGTCTAGGGAGGACTTGTTTTCCTGTGGTTTGCCATTCTATTCCCCCTTTCCATATGTTTTTCTTGTGTGTGTGATTTTAATTTGTGTATTTTAATTTATTCTTACATCAACACCGCATAAACTAATCCATGACTGAACATATTTGATCTGTGCAAATAAATGAAATGAAATGAAAACTTCCACCGCTTACCTGCCGTTCGCAGAGACGAAACCGAGATGCTGCAACATGACGGTTTAAACTGGTGAGGACAACTCCCCCCCCCCCCCCCCCCCCCCCCCTGTAACCAATCAAATTAGGCCTAGATCATATACCACAAAGAAGAAGGAACAATCATTCCCTTTAGTACAATTCCCTGGTGATTATGTTAAACCCTTGATGTGATTGAGCTACATTTAGCATTGGAAAATGTGTGTGTACTCTTTGATGGTAGTCCTGATGCAGTATTTCCATGAGTTGTTTTCAGTTCAGTTCTGTAAGACCTTGAAGAGCTAGTTTAAAGTAAAAACAGCCCACTTTGTTTTAGCTTGCTTTTAATTGCTTTTACTCATTAGATGCGGAAAAAGGTAAGTGCACTGTGCGAACACCAGCCGTTTTGGTTTAATTTATGACACAATTCATTAGACGGATTAAAGCTTTGTCAAAGTAAGTGCTGTTGAATTGTATTAGTTTACTGCCACGGCCCTGCGCATCTCGTCCCCGGTGCCTTCATGAGCTCATCTGGCTGTCACGTATGGGGAACTTAATTAAAGAATACCTCGGGGAAGACACACACACACACAGGAAAAACAGTTGTCATTAGCCATACTCTGGACACCAATGCGACAACATCGCAATTTAGGATTATAATGATGCCCGCGCCTTAGACTCCCTGGGGTATAGCGGGGAAGGGCACGTACAGCTCCAAGAAATCTGCCTGTCCAGACGGCCGTCAGACAATCAGTAATTCCAGTCACTGCGTCTCGCTCTCAGCACCCAGGTGGTGTTATTGCCTCATATACTGGCCCATACGGCTGCTTCAGATCAGCACGGCTGCCCAAGGCAGTGCAGGGCGGCCCGCCCCTGCAGAGTACGGCTCTGGTGTCTGAGTGGTATGTAATTGTAAAAGGGTCAGGTGCTTTGAGATAGTGGTTCTGGTGGGGGATTTCTGCGCTAGATTAGTTGCGTGGAGCGCTGTAGTTTGAAGATTATTTTTTCTTTTAGTGTGAAGGGTTGCACCTGTTTTGTACAGAGGTGGCCTGAGGACTCCCGGGGTTTTGAACATGGGTGAAATGTGCTATTTGTTTTTGTCTGTAGGAAAATGGATGGCCCACGGACACCCAGAGATGAGAGGAGGAGAGCTCAACACAATGAAGGTGAGCAAAGGGAAGGGCCTACATCACCCACAATCCTCCCTGTTTAATGTTCTCTCAGAGCCAATCTTTTTTWAATATTTTTTTTAACCTTTTTTAAAATTCGGCAAGTCAATTAAATTAAGAACAAATTCTTATTTTCATTGACTGCCTAGGAACAGTGGGTTAGCTGCCTTGCTCAGGGGCAGAGCAACAGATTTTTACCTTGTCAGCTCGGGGATTCGATCTTGCAACCTTTCGGTTACTAGTCCAACGCTCTAACCACTAGGCTACCCAATCTGTCTTAACCATGCAACTCTGTGCTTTACTTCTGCATTCCAAGATACACTACATGGCAAAAGTATATGGTACTTTTGTATACATTCTAAAATCATGGACATTTAATATGGAGTTGGGGCCCCCCCCTTTGCTGCTATAACAGCCTCCACTCTTTTGGGAAGGCTTTCCACTAGATGTCGGAACATTGCTGCAGGGACTTACTTCCATTCAGCCACGAGGATTAGTGATGTTGGGCGACTAGGCCTGGCTCAGTCGGCGCTCCAATTAATCCAAAAGGTGTTAGATGGGGTTGAGGTCAGGGCTCTGTGCAGGCCAGTCAAGTTCTTCCACACCGATCTTGACAAACCACTTCTGTATGGACTTTGCATTGTGCACTAATTGTCATGCTGAAACAGGAAAGGGCCTTCCCTAAACTGTTGCCACAAAGTTAGAATGTCATTTATTGCTGTAGCGTTAAGATTTCCATTCACTGGAACTAAGGGGCCTAGCCCAAACCATAAACAGGCCCAGACCATTATACCTCCTCCTCCAAACTTTAAGGTTGGCACTGTGCATTCGGGCAGGTGGCGTTCTCCTGGCTTCCGCCAAACACAGATTAGTCCGTCGGACTGCCAGATGGTGACGCGTGATTCATCACTCCAGAGAACGCGTTTCCAGTGTCCCAATGGCGGCGAGCTTTACACCACTCCAGCCGARGCTTGGCATTGCTCATGGTGATCTTAGGCTTGTGTGTGGCTGCTCGGCCATGGAAACCCATTTCATGAAGCTCCTGATGAACAGTTATTGTGCTGGCGTTGCTTCAGTTTGGAACTCGGTAGGGAGTGTTGTAACAGAGGACAGACAATTTTTAGCACTTGGCGGTCCCGTTCTGTGGTTGAGCCGTTGTTGCTCCTAGACGTTTCCACTTCTCAATAACAGCACTTACAGTTGACCGGGGCAGCTCTAGCAAGGCAGACATTTGATGAACTGACTTGTTGGAAAGGTGCCACGTTGAAAGTCACTGAACTCTTCAGTACAAGCCATTCTACTGCCAATGCTTGTCTATGGAGATTGCATGGCTGTGTGCTCGATTTTTATACACCTGTCAGCAACGGGTGTGGGTGAAATAGTTGAATCTACTTATTTGAAGGGGTGTCCACATACTTTTGGCCATGTAGTGTATGCAATATCTAGTTGAATTTATTTTTAAATGAGATGCACCTTTATGTTTTCTTTGTTGAAGCCAAAGCCACATTAAGTGGACAGTAGATATTTTTTTCTAATTCTAAGACTCTTCTCAAGTGGAAGCACTTTTTTGGGAATTTCATTTTGTATATCAACCAACCACTAGATGCTGCTCTTGAACTGTCGGTTGTTCCCACAATGTCACATGTCTAGCTAAGTGACTATTCAAGGCATACAGAGAAAAATATCCGTGTAGACACTACCCATATGTATCCCTATTGTTCCTCCTTTCTCTGAACCTGTTCTGTGTGTCTTAACAGTTGAGAGGCGGCGGAGAGACAAGATCAACAATTGGATCGTCACGCTCTCCAAAATCATCCCCGACTGCAACATAGACAGCACCAAGACGGGGGCTGTAAGTCACTCTGTAAGGCACTCTCAGCAACTTTGTCCTGTGTGTGTGTGTGTGTGTACACATTTTAATATATTTGTGAGGACATATTGCCGGTCCTCCCTTTTTATAAAGGCTATATTAAGGTTAGGGGTTAGGTTAAGATTTAGGGTTAAGGTTAGGCTTCGGGAAAATAKGATTTTGAATTGGAACCAATTGTGTGTGGGGGGGGGGGGGGTTGTTTGCATTCAGTTAGACGTGTGTGTGCATGCACGAGTATTGGTATTTTATTAGGATCCCCAATAGCTGTTGCGAAAGCAGCGGCTACTCTTCCTGTCGTCCACACAGCAGGATGTCTTAATTAACTCCTCTCTCCTTCCCCCAGAGTAAAGGGGGCATCCTGTCTAAGGCGTGTGACTACATCCGAGAGCTCCGTCAGAATAACCAGAGGCTCCTGGACAGTGTCAAAGAGGTGGAGAGAGTACAGGTGGACAACGAGCTCTGCAGACAGCAGGTAAAACAGCCTAGAAAGAAGGCTATCACAAAGAATCAGAGGCCTAGCCTGGACCCGGATCTGTTTGTGCCATCTTGCCAACTTCTGTGGTCATTGTCAGGCACAACATAGGAGTTGGCAAGACCGCACAAACCGATTTTGGGACCAGGCTATCACATAGCATCACATTCCTGCGAACAGAAAGGGTTCATGTTTAAACAAATGAAGGCGTTTGATTACGTTTAACGTTCATTTTACATCTCATGACCGAAGTGKCGTTTTTACTTCAAAATTAAGTTATAGCATATATTTGCATGGAGAGTGTTTTGCCTTTTCATTCCTTACTGAATCCCGAAGCWCCGTTCTTCATGTCCTCATTCTAATGCTCAGAAGTGAAGTCTCCAGTCCTGTGGGGGAGAGAGAGGCAGTGAGTGTGTGATAGCCCAGAGGAGAAACTGGGATGATAGTACAGTACCTTGAGATTTAAAACCGATGGATGTTGTGGCCAGAATTGTCTAAAACTTTTGTTGAAAAGTGTATACAACAAACATTTCTGTCTAGAATCATTGAAAGAACAGGTGAGGCCTAGAAGTTGACGTTGTATTTTGCTAAGTTTCTTTTAATTCATTGATTACATTAAGGACGCCCATTTTGTTGTTCGTCGGCGGACATTGTTTGTTGTTTGTCTCAGATCGAGGAGCTGAAGAATGAGAATGCTCTTCTTCGAGCGCAACTCCAGCAGCACGGCATCGAGAGCGTGGGCGAGACGGCGCCACAATGAACGAGGGAGACGGCGAGCAGGATGGGTAGAAGGAAGAGGAGGACGAGGCAGACTGGAGATGACACGTAGGAGCGAGCGAGCTACTGACGAATCACTCTTTTTCASAGTCGCAGACAGTTAGACAGTCTTCCCTGGCCTCGTCTTTGAGGCTGCATCCGAGACTCTTGGCAGGCTCCTGCTGCTTTGTTGGCTGCACTTGACTGATCCAGGATCAGTCGAAATGACAAAAGAAGCCACCATGTAGAACATAGACATGTCTCAGAGAGAGAAGAGGTCACAACCACCAGAGAAACCCTCTACTAGCCCAGAGAAACCCACTGCACAACTCCTCCCTCCCTTTCTATATTTATTTAGTTCTTCACCTGTGGACTGTGACGTTGGATATTTTGTTGTTGAGTTGTTCTTTTCCCATTCTCTTCAGTCATGTTTTATTTTAGTCTGTATTTGTGGTTGAGAGTCATATTACAGTTTTGTTACATTAGCGGTTTTTAATTTATTAGTTTGTGTATTGTTAAAAATATGCCCAGAAAGACTCATTTAGAAAAGCTCATGTATCCTAGAGGAATAGATGATGTATGAGTGAGTGGTAGGCTACCAGCCAGTATAACAGAAACATGATACAAATAAACAGCTGCAATGCAGAACTATGTGAATGATTGCCTTGATAGTTGCCAATATTATTAGGCGTTTTCAAAAGTGACACRGATATACAGTGAGCTCAAAGTATTGGGACATGACACATTTTTAGTTTTGGCTCTGTACTCCAGCACTTTGGAATGATATAATGACTATGAGGTTAAAGTGCACACAGTCKGCTTTAGTTTTGGGGTATTTTCATCCATATCGGATGAACCGTTTAGAAATTACAGCACTTTTTGTACATTGTCCCCACCATTTTAGGGGATCAGAAGTATTTGGATGAATTCACTTGTGTAATAAAGTAGTCAAAAGTTGAGTATTTGGTCCCATATTCCTAGCATGCAATGATTACAAAGCTTGTGACTCTACAAACTTGTTGGATGCATTTGCTGTTTGTTTTGATTCATTTCTATTGGGCACAAAATAATCTGAAACAATGGTAAATAATGCATTGTGTCATTTTGGAGCCCCTTTTATTGTACATTAGTTTCTAAACACTTACATTAATGTTGATGCTACCATGATTATGGATAATCCTGAATGAATCGTGAATAATAATGATGAGTGAATGTTAGACGCACAAATATCATACCTCCAAGACATGCTAACCTCTCATCATTACGATAACGTGAGGTTAGCATATTTGGGGGGGGTATGATGTTAATGCCTCTAACTTTCCCACTCGTCATTGTTCTCTATTCATTCAGGACTGTCTGTAATCGAACACAAGCAAACAAACAGCAAATGCATCTAAGAAGTTTGTAGTCACAAGCTTGATGTAATCATTGCGTGCTAGGAATGTGGGACCAAATACTAAACCTTTGAGTACTTTACAGCACTTTATATATATATWTWTWTTTTTACATATTTCCCCCCCGATTTTTAGGGGACAAAGTATTGTGACAAATTAATGTGTGTATTAATTTCTAAACAGCACCCGATATTGATGAAAATGCCCTCAAATTAAAGCTGACAGTCTGCACTTTAACCTCTGTCATTGTATCATTTCAAATCCAAAGTGCTGGAGTACAGAGCTAAAACGACTATCTCAAGGATGCAATTTTGGTATCCCCAGAGGAATAGCTGTGCTTTGCCCAATATCACATTTTTACAGTGCTTGCATTAACAGAGCTGTTGTTAAAACAGCGTCAATGCAACATTATATAAATGTGTCATGTTGAAGTAAAGCCAATGGCCACTGGTGTTAGTGGGAAAATAAATGGTAATCAATAATTAATTTACTGTGTACGCTGGCCCTTTTCTACAATTTATGCAATTTAATACACAATCTTTAAGGCTGGTTTGAGACTGTGGCCGGGTTCGATTATAGAGCATTTGATAGACCACTGATACGGCCTCAGAGAGAGGTTGAGCTCTTAAAATGTCCCCTGACATAAGAAGTGAGTGCAAATGTATATGATTCGGGGTGGAACATCACAGGTTGCATCTGAAATCGCACCCTATTATGTAGTGATTTATGTAAGGGGATAGGGTGCCATTTCAGACACTCCCAAGTTTTTWATTTCAACATTGTGTCACGTTTCACTCACTCACTCGAGAAAGAGAAAGCGCATTTGGTTCACTGCTGAGCTAAATTTAGCGGCTACAGAAGTCTGGATGTTTTTTGCGAATGTGTGTGTGATGTATCTGTGTCTTGATATGTGTAAGAATAACCACAAGTATCATGTCTAGCTTTTGGCTTTTATTTTTGTAACCAACACATCAAATGGAGATTTAATGCACCCAGGGAAAAAGACTCTGGAGAGAATAAATTAACCAACTCACTGCTCAAGATAGAAACCAAGAACAGAGAAACTTCCCGTCCTTGCACTTCGTATTTGTGTTCTGACTTTCCTCTCCTTGCAAACGAATGGATGCTAATAAAGACTTGGAAAACATTTTAATCTCAGACACTTTTTCACTCATCTAGGACAATAACGAAGTTGAAATGCGTTCAARGTGCAAACAGGCAAGTTGATGATGATACCAATGTTATTGATGACTGGATTTGCATCCAAGTATTTTGTACTGAATTTGGGGAAATGGGAATAGGTCAATTTGTGTTTTAGACCCTGATCAGGGAGTTTTAGGCATGTACTGTCTGGCTCCGGAATCAGCAAAGCACTAATACTCAACCAAGTGAAAAGTCATGTATACTCAATGATTCCACCTCGACAAGCTCTCCTACTCTGTGACCTTGTGCTTTTGTAAGTGCAGAATACAATTGTTATCCTGTTTTGCTCGAAACTGTCTCTTAGGACTGTTGCTCATCAGCTGAATATAGCCAAAGTTGACAATGTTATTTTGCAGTTGAATTCTACACATTTAGTGGGAAGTGAGCACGGTCAATTATGGTGGAAATAAGTAATAAGGTAGCGAAAGGAAATTGTTGGCTGTAGTTAATTTTGTTTTCTTTTTTGAAATATCAAAAACAAAATTTACCAGCCTCTATCCCCTGTAGCAGACGTGCTATTCTCAGGTTAGATTATAAGACTTTTTATAAGTAAAATGGCAGAAAAATAAATAATTGATTTGCTAATAACCTTGTCAGCATGTGTTCTGGCTCATTGTCTTTTCCCCTATACAGAATGTCTTCCCTTCTAATGTATTCATAATTGTTAAAATACTTTGGATTAAAATCAAGATCATAAGGATAAAGGTAGGCCTACTAATACTGTATATTAATAACAAAGGTTGAAGAGAATTAGTGATAGACATTGAGGGCACATGGGTGAATAATGTAGCCTGGGTGCCAGTCTGTTTCTGTTCTTGCCAACTCCTTTTGTAATTGTCAGGCCAAAGCAAACAGGTTTGACACTGATAGCAATGGAGTAGACAAGCACAAACTGATCTGGGCCCAGGCTATGAATAATGATAAAGGTAGAAAGAGCAGTTCTCATAAGCTGCAACAGATGGTTACTCATTTTTTTTCTGAAATAAATCCAAAATCTGGTCATCTTTAATAAGAAGATGATCCTTTTAGTTAACTATGTTCAGCAGCAGGTGTGTGGTGTCACATCCACACGTGTGTTTCATTCTGTGTAGATGGACATCCCATAGGCGTTGTGGCAACTCCTGCCTGGGCCCCTCTTTCAGGTGGTCTTTCAGCAGGGATTTGGGGGCAGAGATGGGCAAAGATTCATGAAGATACCCAAAATACCAAAATATACAACAAAATACTGTTGCCAAAATATATTTAATTAAAATATGGAAAATACATTTGCAAGTACCCTCCTTAATTATACTGTACTAAAATACAAACTCAACATGTAACAATTTCAATAAGGAAATCCGTCAATTGAAATGAATTCATATGACTGGGCATGGGCGCAGTCACTTGGGAGCCAGGCCCACCCACTTGGTAGCCAGGCCCAGCCAATCAGAATACGTTTTTCCCCACAAAAGGGCTTTATTACAGACAGAAATACTCTTCAGTTTCATCAGCTGTCCGGGTGGCTTGTCTCAGACGATCCCGCAGGCGAAGAAGCCGGATGTGGAGGTCCTGGGATGGCGTGGTTGCACGTGGTCTGCAGTTGTGAGAACGGTAGGACGTTCTGCCAAATTCTCTAAAACGACATTGGAGGTGGCTTATGGTAGAGAAATTCAATGCTCTGGTGGACATTCCTGCAGTCASCATGCTAATTGCGCACTCCCTCAAAACTTGAGAAATCTGTGGCATTGTGTTGTGTGACAAAACTACACATTTTAGAGTGGTCTTTTATTGCCCCCAGCACAAGGTGCACCTGTGCAATGATCATGCTCTTTAATCAGCTTGACAAAGGAGAAATGCTCACTAACGGGGATGTTGGGCGATTAGGCCTGGCTCGCAGTCGGTTCCAATTCATCCCAAAGGTGTTCGATAAGGTTGAGGTCAGGGCTCTGTGCAGGCCAGTCAAGTTCTTCCACACCAATTTTGACAAACCATTGCTGTAGCTACCTCGCTTTGTGTACGGGGGCACTGTCATGCTGAAACAGGAAAGAGGCTTCCCCAAAGTGTTMCCACAAAGTTGGAAGCACAAAACCGTCCACAAAGTTGGAAGCACAAAATGTTGTTTGCTGTAGCGTTAAGATTTCCCTTCAATGGAACTAAGGGGCCTAGCCTGAACCATGAAAAACAAGAGCATTATTCCTCCTCCATCAAACTTTACAGTTAGCACTATGCATTGGGGCAGGTAGCGTTTTCCTGGCATCCGCCAACCTCAGATTAGTCCGTCGGACTGCCAGATGTTGAAGCGTGATTCATCATCACGCCAGAGAACGCGTTTCCACTGCTCCAGAGTACAATGGCCCCAAGCTTTTACTCCACTCCAGCTGACGCTTGGCATTGCGCATGTAGCCAACCTTTGCCTTGATGACAGCTTTGCACACTCTTTGCATTCTCTCAACCAGTTTCATGAGGTAGTCACCTGGAATGCATTTCAATTAATAGGTGTGCCTTGTTAAAAGTACATTTGTGGAATTTCTTTCCTTGTTAATGCGTTTGAGACAATCAGTTGTGTTGTGACAAGGTAGGGGTGGTATACAGATGATAGCTCTATTTGGTAAAAGATCAAATCCATATTATGGCAAGAACAGCTCAAATAAGCAAAGAGAAACGACAGTCCATTATTACTTTAAGACATGAAGGTCAGTCAATACGGAACATTTTAAGAACTTTGAAATTTTCTTCAAGTGTAGTCGCTAAAACCATCAAGCACTATGATGAAACTGGCTCTCATGAGGACCGCTACAGGAATGGAAAACCCAGAGTAACCTCTGATGCAGAGGACATGTTCATTAGAGTTACCAGCCTCAGAAATTGCAGCCCAAATAAATGCTTCACAGAGTTCAAGTAACAGACACATCTCAACAACAACTTTTCAGAGGAGACTGCATGAATCAGGCCATCATGGTCGAATTGCCTCAAAGAAACCACTTCTAAGAGACTTGCTTGGCCAAGAAACACGAGCAATGGACATTAGACCGGTGGAAATCTGTCCTTTCGTCTGATGAGTCCAAATTTGAGATTTTTGGTTGCAACTGCCATGTCTTTGTGAGATGCAGAGTAGGTGAACGGATGATCTCCACATGTGTGGTTCCCACCATGAAGGAGGAGGTGTAATGGTGTGTGTTTGTGCTTTGCTGGTGACTGTCTGTGATTTATTTAAAATTCAAGGCACACTTAACCAGCATGGCTACCACATCATTCTGCAGCGATACGCCATCCCATCTGGTTTGTGACTATCATTGGTTTTTCAACAGGGCAATGACCCAAAATACACCTCCAGCCTGTGTAAGGGCTCCTTCAAGACTATTGGAAAAGCATTCCTCATGAAGCTGGTTGAGAGAATGTCAAGAGTGTGCAAAGCTATCATCAAGGCAAAGGGTGGCTACTTTGAAATATCTCAAATATATTTTGATATGTTTAACACTTTTTTGGATACTACCTGATTCCATATGTGTTATTTCATAGTTTTGATTTCTTCACTATTATTCTACAATGTAGAAAATAGTAAAAATAAAGAAAAACCCTTGAATGAGTAGGTGTGTCCAAACTTTTGACTGGTACTGTACATGTAACGGATGTTTGCGGGCACGGGTGGACTGGCTGTTGTTGGGGACACTGCTGTAGGTGTACGTACGGTCGATGTAGGTGTACGTACACTTACACTCTCTGCAGCAGCAGTGGGACACGGTTTCTTCATTGTACACTAGTGTGCACCATAATGGCAGTGGTACACCCTGCAGGAGTCTTCGGGGTCAGCGATGGACCGGCCGTTGCTCAAGTTAATGCTCTTAATGAATTAATTCTCCATCTTTGGAGCATTGGGGCACTCCCTCGTCCCCTCACAAATCATTGAGCCGTCATTGCAGGTGCAGTTCCAGCAAGAGTCTCTTGGGTCAGGGAATGAAAGGTAAAAGGGAAAGGGGGATACCTAGTCAGTTATACAACTGAATGCATTCAACTGAAATGTGTCTCCCGCATTTAACCCAACCCCTCTGATTGGCCGTTGTTGAGGACTTTGGTTACATTCTCCACAGCAGTGTCCTGGTGGTGTGTAAGGGTTGTTGCACAATGTATAACAGTGTATGTCTTCACAGAGAAGCGTGCCTCTGTAACACATACAAAACCCACATGAGACAGGAAACTGTTCCCTAACCCTGGCTCATATACAGGCGACTTTAAGATATTCAGAGACTTTTTCGCCAGCTGGTTCAGAGAACACAGTAACAGTTAACCTCAGAATGACCAGGATCTTCATCCAAAGGACCTCCATCTCCACAAACAGAGAGTATCAAAAACAGTCTCCAAGTAGAATTTTTGGGGTGACTATTCTTAATTATTATTTGGTGAATTCATTAATAAATTATCATACAGCATATTAGTCTCTAGATGCATGTATACATCTATTTACATAATCAGATGTACAGCACATTAAAAAATACATATTTAGCGCAAAAGTCACGTAATGTTAGACAGGTCACATTCTCTATTTACATCTTTATATGAAAAATCCAATGAATTGAACAAGTAACCCTAATATCTTATCACCAGTAAATTCATCATAGCTATGAATCCCTGTATTCATTTAAATTTGCACGGTCCGTCATTCAACACTCACAGATGGACAGATGCTGCTGCAATATCACCACGATCCTTATTAATACTGATGCATCTCATTTTTCTCCTCTGCCACACGATCTCACCACCTCCACACACCTCCCCTACTTCCCCCTCCACCTTCCCCCTCCTTCCCTCCCTCCTGTCTCTCGGCTAGTCTGACAGCCGCCAATCAAACACACACAGCCAGCCAGGCGCCTGTGTGCCCCCTGCTCTGTTTGAATTGGTTGATCTCTGATCCCATGTACCTCAGATTGAGACATACTCTCTCTCTTTCTTTCCTCACAGTTGGGATGGTACTCTAACAGACCGATGCAGACAACTGACTTATTCAAAGAGTAGCAGCCGTACAGGGTTTGAGTTATGGTATATCGGACAACCCCACAATAAGCCTTAAAAATTTCAACATAGGTACCATGTTAAGAATCAACATGGTCTCATTAGATATGACAAAATAGGGATATTTAACCATTGTAGTTATTCAGTATGTCACCAAGGCTGACGTAATATCGTGCTGTTTTTACCAAACAAATGTATTTATTTTTTGTGGATGTTGAATCAAAGTTGAAAACTGATTGGATTTGCAAAAAGTCATCAACGTAAGGGAATTTCGCTTTTTTTCACTCAACTTTTAACCTAAATCCAATGACAGGGTGATATTTTTTGTTGACTTCACGTTGTGAATGTAAATCAAAACTAGACGTTGAACTGAAGTCCGTACCCAGTGGGATGTCATCAAGGCTGACGTAACATGTCATAAATGTATATAAACATTTATTGTAATAAATGTCGCAATACTGTAATAAATATAGTTATGTCACTTATTTGTTATTTTATAGTGTATGAGTAGAACTATGAATCCTCATATGGTTATTTGTTTGAAACGGCCTGGGTGCGTTTCATATCATACTTGAGATTCCCTTCATTTCCACTAGCTACCTCTACTATTCTTTTTCTTGTATGCCTTAAATAGCACTACGCAGCACAACTGTCCTCAATTCTTCGAGGAGAATCTGAACAGGATGTCTTCATAATTACAAAGCTTACCCAGTGAGAGTTGCTGGCTAGTAAATAACATGCATGGTTGACTCCAACAAATGCCACAGTCCTCAATAGGCTCTTGTACTGTAGGCCCAATGAATAACCCTTAACACTCAAGAGTTAGAAAACATTGCATGAACGACTGTCTCTCCTTTGTGTGCTGAGATGTTCTCTACCTTAGAGAAATTGCATTTCAACAACGGGTATGGTCTCCAAACTCAGCCTGTCCAGCTCTGTCAGTCTGAGGCTTGTTCGTGTCAAGAGTGCAAGGCAGAAGAGCTTTAGTGATTCACACTTCCCCCAGTACCTCTATTCTCCACAGACTCTGATCTAGCTCTACAGTAAGCACTACAGGAGACATCTTTTCTTATTTACAACAAGAGACAGAGTAGCCAGTCACTGGTGAGAAGGACAAGTCATGTGCTCACGGGGACCTACAAGGCAAGTTCTCTGCGTTGCTTATGTGGTTATTTCAGTTCTTCTCTGGTAGGTTCTGCTAGACAAATGGGAAGCAAGATGGTCCATTTCTCAATTGAACATTTAACTTGGTCCATATTACTCTGCTAAAAGGAGACTGGAATTTCCCAAGAAGATTCGCAGTGGCACAGAATCTGCACTGGGAAAATCGTAACCCCTGTACTAACTGTGTCGGTCTTGCTAGTACAGCCTACTAAAACAGTCAGGGAAAACACTGCCCCGTGAGGCAGATAATGTCACAGCAAAAGGAGGACTAATTGAGCAGAGTTGCTATAGTCAGGTTTAGGACAGAGTCTTTGAATACTAAATTCTACTAGAGTTCATTAGCATACTGTTTACGTTTTTTCCCTCAATAATGAGCTGATAGTGACCCAGTTCTACATGAACAAATTAGCCACAGCAACCGTGCAAGACGACAGGCTTTCTGATAGGTCTGGAGAAGGTGGGGGGGGGGGGGGGGGGGTCGGAAGAACTATGACGATTGGTTTTTTGCGGAGTTGGCTATTTCAGTAGTAAATATTATATTTCGGGAACTTTTTGGTCAAGTGCTAGAACAAATAAGTACATATGGGTGGTGAGAGCGGGGAGGGGGAAACAGAGGTAATTATGATGACATAGTGGGGGAAACAATGCAATGCCGGGCCCAGGAGGAGCGAGTGGTGGACTGGCGCCTGTCTAGCTGACTGTGTCTCAGTGTCTGCCCCACTGGAGCCGAGCTCTGTTTGACCAGAAGATTCACAAAGATAGTGCTGGCGACTGGTGTCACTGGCAAAAACCTCCTACCTCTCCCCCGCGTTCACTAATACTCAGCAAATTAAGTTTGCTGGGTGAATTCCAATGAGGAGTCATTCGTGGTTATATTTGTTGACACTGATGTTCCGGTCACCCAAAGTCAACAAGCGATGGCAAAGAGTTATCTATATACGAGACAGACTGACGCAGGGGTCCCCACAACATGTTATTTCACTTAATACTTTGGGATGATTTTGGCAATAAGGAACTTTATCTACTTTCCCAGAGTGAGATTAATTGCGAAGACCATTTTATGTCTCTGCGTGCCGTAGAAGTAGATAAAGGGCCTCATTGTAAAACTCCTGAAGTATCCCTTTAAAGAGACAAGTTGGGCAGAGCCAATAAAATACTTAGTGAATGGATTAAAACCTAATAGTATAACGATATAATATCCAACAAGTTGAGCCCTTGAGTGAACGTCCAATTAATTATTATTAGGCTATTAAAACCACTTATCAACTCATCACAGACTCTTTGAGGATGCAAATTATGCTTTCACAGGCTTACAATTTGCAGTATGATTTTGTGTACATGAAATATGATACACACTGAGTGTACAAAACATTAAGAACACCTGCTCTTCCCATGACATAGACTGATCAAGTGAATCCAGGTGAAAGCTATGATCCCTTATTGATATCACTTGTTAAATCCACTTCAATCAGTGTATATGAAGGGGAGGAGACAGATTAAAGAAGGATTTTTAAGCCTTAAAACAATTGAGACATGGATTGTGTACATGTGCCATTCAGAGGGAGAATGAGCAAGACAAAAAAGTACCTTTGAACGGGGTATGGTAGTAGGTGCCAGGCACACCGGTTTGTCTCAAGGACTGCAACGCTACTGGGTTGTTCATGCTCAYCAGTTTCCCGTGTATATCAAGAATGGTTCAACACCCAAATGATAACCAGCCAACTTGACAACTGTGAGAAGTATTGGAGTCAACATGGGCCAGGATCCCTGTGAAACGCTTTCGACACATTATATAGTCCATTCCCCGATGAATTTGGAAGGTGTTCTTAATGTTTTGTACACTCAGTGTAGCAGCATAGCAGGATATTAAATGTCTTTTTTTTTTTTTTACTACAAAATACCTTTATGAAACAATTCAAGTGTGAATCACTATTATATAGCCTGCCTGACCTTTTGAAGTGTATTTTTCATTAGGTCTGATAAACACAACATAATGCATGTCACATATTATTGTCATATTCTTCTATTTCTAATAACACTTTAAACACCTGAATGAAGTCCTCAATTTGCACCTCTCTTTTCTTTTCTACTGTTTTACTGTTCCTCTTCTTTCAAATGAATTTTATTCTGTTCGACTGCAGGTTCCTCACATTACATGTCAAATGAAAGTGTTGCTAATTATATGTCAAAAGAGGGCTAATTATTCCATTGGAAGGGTTATAATGAAGTCCTTTAGACAGAGGAATAGATACTGTAATGGCTCACTCCCTCATGTGGAGGGATTTCCCAGGTCAGACAAAGGGCTGTGCAGCCAGCCATGCACTTCCAGTAACTGTTCGTCCATGACTCCTGCTGTTGGGTAATTTCCACAATTCTTTCAGATTTCTACTGAGAAAATAAATGATCATCAATTTTCAGTTATCCACCCTAAAGGAAAGACAAAAAAAACTATACAATTTCCCATTTTTGAAAACGGGAAAGGGTATTAGGTAATATGTGACCGGAATGCGCTCCATTGTCCAAAGGAGGGGGGGGGGGCAGGATTGCACAATAGTGGCCAAAGTGTGTATAAATACCAGTGCACCGCAGTCTCAACACATGACAGAGAAGTCCCTCAACCGTTGACATCAAAAGGACAATCAATCAACTTTGGATTCGTCTAGTGCATTGAAAATTGTGCATTGGAGAGCGTCGCTTTTTGGGAAAATTGAAGAGTTCTGATCTTCTTCATAAACTGCCACTTCAATTCCAACTGATTTCAACAGGACTTTTAAATAGGCTAGAAGCTTCCTAACAAAACCCGAGAATGAAGGCCTTCAGTGTTGCAGTTGCAGTGGTGGTCGTCCTCGCATGTATGTTCATCCTTGAAAGCACCGCTGTTCCTTTCTCCGAGGTATGTCTAATTCTCCAACACTAACCCACTACAAACATGTGTGCATCGATTTTAGAAGTTGGTCATTGCTCATTTGTACATAATGTCTTTGCAGGTGCGAACGGAGGAGGTTGGAAGTATTGACAGTCCAGTTGGGGAACATCAACAGCCGGGCGGCGAGTCCATGCATCTGCCGGTACGTTCAATTGACTGAATGAATTAAGTAATTACCTTTAGCAAATTAACACCTAAGTGGTTGCGTTTCACCCTTGGAATTGAATTAGCCCACTAGCGCTAGTTGTTAACCGTTTGATTGTGAGCCGTTAGAGAGGGCTTCAGGGCGAGCAGTGTGCAATGTGCTTGTGAAGTGGAGACTTGGGCAAAAATACTTACCATATGCTTGTTCCCACCTTTTTCATTTTCTTTTCTTGGCGGGATACAGGAGCATTTCAGGTTCAAGCGTCAGAGCCACCTCTCCCTGTGCCGTTGGTGCTGCAACTGCTGTCACAACAAGGGCTGTGGCTTCTGCTGCAAATTCTGAGGACCTGCCTGCACTAAAACCATCTTATTAACTTATTGCCTTTAATTTCCCCCCTATTCTTATACATTTCTTTTGGACTCTGTAGAGAAGATGCAATCTCATTGACGTCTTTATCACGGCACAACCTCAGTCTTGTACATAAACGTTTTGTATCATGTTGTATATCTATTGTATAGCCTAATGACACAGGAAAAAGACATAGCCAATTTAAATAAGTGGGGATTTTTCTTTTCTATGATGTAAATTGTTTTGTACATTTTCTAGTTTGTACATGTTTGCAATATTTTCTTTCTAATACGTTGTTGTTGTAGCTATGATAATGATTTGTTAAATCACTTCTTATAGCGACACTTTTTTTATATAAATAAACACAGTCTTTGAATAACAAACATGGTTGTTTCTGAATTATGAATCTGCTATAGATGTGTACCCTGTGGCTAAATGTTCAGGCCTGACAGCCAGAGGCTTATTCAAATTAGCCCCGTAGTAGTTTACCCTGAGGTCTGGGAATGGAATCTACGGTGCCTTCAGAAAGTATTCACACCCCTTGACTTTTTCCACATTTGTTGTGTTACAGCTTGAATTTAAAATGGATCATGTTGAGATTTTGTGTCACTGGCCTACACACAATACCCCATAATGTCAAAGTGGAATAATGTTTTTAGATTATTTATTTTTTTAAACATTTAAAAGCTGAAATGTCTTGAGGTAATAAGTATTCAAACCCTTTATTATGGTAAGCCTAAATATATGCAGTATTAAAAATGTGCTTAACAAGTCACATAATAAGTTGCATGGGCTTACTGAGTGCAATAATAATGTTTTAAACCCCCTAAAGTCGATGTCCGAGCCCCAACGGAAATCRAAGCCCCCACGGGGGAAAAAATAGCATAATAAAATCCCCATAAAAATCTGTCAGTTTAAGCTAGAGATATGTTTTTTTGGATGCACCTCCATCCACTAAATCCGCCGATGTCGCACTTCCGCATCTGTGGTGAAAGGTGACAGAGCTATAGCAGTGTTTGTCAGACCATGAGACATCCCGAAAATTGGTCTTCTTACAAAATCCTCTGTTGCGAAAACTTTGGCCTTCAAACTATTATGACCCATCGATGGAAAGATGAGACTCTCACAAACATGATGATTTTCTCAATTTTTCTCAACCCCCATAAGCGTCTTGGGACTCGTCTGAAGTCGGTACAGCCAGTCTGCCAACTTCTGTCTGTAGCGTCTGAACCGTTTGGGCTAAAATGACCACTCCATGGAAGGTGAGACTAACAAACACGTACATGTTGGTTGCTTTAAGCTAGGACGCCCACAGGCCTCACGGGACTCATCTGAAGGTCCCCAGGTACCAGTTGAAAAAATGTATGGAAGTACTAGATATATGGAGATTGTTTAGTGCAAAAATAAGGGGTTAAATACATGTAAAAATATATACAATTGAAGTCGGAAGTTTACATACATTTAGGTTGGAGTCATTAAAACTCATTTTTCAACCTCTCCCCAAATTTCTGGCTACAAATGGAGGATTCTTTGACGAAAGCAAAGTTTGAAGGACACAATTATTATTTAATTTAAAAATCATTATTTATAACCTTGTCAACGTCTTGACTATATTTCTATTCATTTTGCAACTAATTTCATGTATGTTTTCATGGAAAACAAGGACATTTCGAAGTGACCCCAAACTTTCGAACGGTAGTGTAACGGAATTCGTCCGCCTCATCTGACGAGGAGTAAGAAAGGTCGGACCAATGCGCAGCGTGGTAAGCGTCCATTATATTTAATAATCCTGAACACGACAACAATACAAAAATAACAAAGTGAATAGAATAGAAAATAGAAAACCGAAACAGTCCCGTAACGTGAACAAACAGGAAGACAACCACCCACCAAAACACAACAGAAAACAGGCTACCTAAATATGGTTCCCAATCAGAGACAATGACTAACACCTGCCTCTGATTGAGAACCATATCAGGCCAAACGAAAAAACACAACATAGAAACACAAACATAGATAACCCACCCAACTCACGCCCTGACCATACTAAAACAAAGAAAATACAAAAGAACTAAGGTCAGAACGTGGCAGGTAGTGTATATGTTTCCTGATCTTTCTTATATCTCTCAGATATAGGACAGACAATTCAGAACAAACTTCCTTTAGATTTATTTTGGGGACTATCTGTTGTTCCATGTAGTGAATATGTTATTCAATGCATTTGTATGGGCTAATAACAATAAGGCCCAACATTTTTTTTCCATCAAATATTCTTTTAAATATATTTAAGGCTACTTCAAGGGGTCTTAAAATATAATAGCTAAATTATCCTCCGTATTAAAACAATTCCAATATAGTTTAGAAAGGGCTTAGACTGTTATGGGTTAATTAACATGATTTTTGAATGACTACCTCATTTCAGTACCCCACACATACAATTATCTGTAAGGTCCCTCAGTCAAGCAGTGAATTTCAAACACAGATTCAACTATAAAGACCAGGGAGGTTTTCCAGTGCCTAGCAAAGAAGGGCACCTACTGGTTGATAGGTTAAAAAAAAGAAGCACACATTGAATATCCCTTTGAGCATTTTGAAGTTATTAGACTTTGGATGATGTATCAATACACTCAGTCACTACAAAGATACAGGTGTCCTTCCTAGCTCAGTTGCCAGAGAGGACGGAAACCGCTAAGCGATTTCATCATGAAGCCAATGGTGACTATAAAACAGTTGTACAGTTTAATGGCAATCTAGTTAGAAACTGAGGACGGATCAACAACGTTGTAGGTGTTCCACAATACTAACTTAATTGACAGAGTGAAAAGTAGGAAGCCTGTACAGAATAAATTGCAATAAGGCACGAAAGTAATATTGCAAAAAATGTGGCAAAGCAATTAACTTTTTGTTCTGAATTCAAAGTGTTATGTTTGGGGCAAATCCAATACAACACATTTCTCAGTACCACTCGCCATATTTTCAAGCATGGTGGTGGCTGCATCATGTTATGGGTATGCTTGTAATCGTTAAGGACTGGAGAGTTTTTCAGGATAAACAATTTACGGAATGGAGCTAAGCACAGGTAAAATCCTAGAGGAAAACCTGGTTCAGTCTGCTTTCCACCAGACACTGGGAAATGAATGTACATTTCATCAGGACAATAACCTAAAACATAAGGCCAAATCTACACTGGAGTTGCTTACCAAGAAGACAGTGAATGTTCCTGAGTGGCCGAGTTACAGTTTGACTCAAATCTACTTGAAAATCTATGGCAAAACCTGAAAATGGTTGTCTAGCAATGATCAACAAACAATTTGACAGAGCTTGAAGAATTGTGTGTGAATACTTATGCAAATTAGATATTTCTGTATTTAATTTCAATACATTTGCTAATATTTCTAAAAACATGTTTTCACTTTGTCATTATGGGGTATTGTATGTAGATGGGTGAGTGAACAAAATATATTGAATACATTTTGAATTCAGGCAGTAACAACAAAATTTGAAATAAGTATGAAAAACTTTCTGAAGGGACTGTATTTCAAAATAGGGATATTTAACAACTCTGAATGGCACACATTCCATGACATAGACTGACCAGGTGAGTCCAGGTGAAAGCTATGATCCCTTATTGATGTTACTTGTTAAATCCATTTCAATCAGTATAGATGAAGGGGAGGACACAGGTAAAATGTTTTTTTAAAGCCTTGAGACAATTGAGACATTGATGGTGAATGTGTGCCATTCAGAGGGTGAATGGGAAAGACAAAATATTTAAGTGCCTCTCAACGAGGTACGGTAATAGGTGCCAGGCACACGGATGTGTCAAGAACGTGGTCCCGTGTGGCTCAGTTGGTAGAGCATGGCGCTTGCAACGCCAGGGTTGTGGGTTCATTCCCCACGGGGGGACCAGGATGAATATGTATGAACTTTCCAATTTGTAAGTCGCTCTGGATAAGAGCGTCTGCTAAATGACTTAAATGTAAAAGAACTGCACCGCTGCTGGGTTTTTCACGCTCAACAGTTTCCTGTGTGTATCAAGAATGGTCCACCACCCAAATGACATCCAGCCATCTTGACACAACTGTGGGATTGGAGTCAACATGGGCCAACATCCCTGTGAAACGCTTTCGACAGCATGTGGAGTCCATGCCCCGATGAATTTGCAACTCAATATTAGGAAGGTATTCTTTTTTTGTACACTCAGTTTAGTCCATATTACTCTGCTAAAAGGAGACTGAAATCGGATTAGTATATGCACTTTGAAAATCCTATCTCCTGTATGAACTAGGTCTGGCTTGTTAGTACAGCCTAAAAAAACAGTCAGTGCTCAACACTGCCCCATGAGGCAGAGAATGTCCCAGCAAACAGGGGACTAGTTGGACAGAGTTGCTGTAGTCGGGGGCAGGGTCTTTGAACACTGAACACTACTGGAGTTCATTAGCATATTGTTTACCATTTTGCAAATAATGAGCTGATAGTGACCCAGTTCTACATTAACAAATTAGCCACAGCAATCGTACAAGCCAACAGGCTTTCTGGCTGATCTGGAGAAGGTGGGGGTTGGAAGAAAGCTGCCGCTAGTTTCTTTTTTGGCGGTTGGCTATTTCATTAGTAAATAATTTTCTTAACTTAATTTTTGGGACATTTTGTGTCAAGTGCCCAGACAAATAAAGTACATGAGAGGGAGGAGGGAGGAGACAGAGGTAGTTAGGATGACAGAGGGGGGAAACAGGGGGCCAATGCACCGGCCCAGGAGGAGCGAGTGGTGGACTGGCGCCTGTCTAGCTGACTGTGTCTCAGTGTCTGCCCCACTGGAGCCGAGCTCTGTTTGACCAGAAGATTCACAAAGATAGTGCTGGCGACTGGTGTCACAGCAGAAAGTWCCTCCCTCACCCCCACTTTCACTACTATTCAACAAATTAAGTTAGGTGGGTGGATTCCAATGCGAAGTCACTCGTGGTTATATTTGTTAACCCTGATGTTCCAGTCAAACAAAGTCAACAAGCGATGGCAAAGAGGAATTCAGAGGCTTACAATTTTCACAGTATCATTTTGTGTTAATGAAATGTGATATAGCAGCATAGCATGAAATGTGTCATTGTACTTAATTTTTTTTTTTAAATACACTGTTATCCAGAGCAACTTACAGTAAGTGTATTAACCTCAAACTTTTTCCCCCTTGGGAATTGAACCCACAACCCTGGCATTACAAGCAACATGCTCTACRAACTGAGCCACACAAGACATTTCAGTTGCCTACACGTTCAAATAAATCAAAAAAAATTCTCAACTACAAAATACCTTTGCCTAATAATTCATGCATGAATCACTATTATTTCATAAGGTCTGATGAACAATACATAATACAATACCTGCCACATAATAATATAATATTCTTGTATTCCTAATAACACTTGAAACAACTGAATGAAAGGTGCCACATAAGAATTTTGTTCTTTAATTTTTGCATTGCACTGTAATGAAAATGTCCATAATATATCTGTGGGAATAGTGGAATGATATTTTTTCACAGTATTACTTACAGTGTTGTGATTGGCTGGGATATTTGTCAATTGATATCTTCCGCCGGAGCGGCATCTGTTGTCAAAATGGGAAAGCTGTTTTGACTTTGTGGCTGTGTTATCTAGTCGAAATCGGGTCAAGTGGCAGGATTGCACAATAGTGGCCAAAGTGTGTATAATACCGGTGTACCCTCAACCACACACACCAAAAGTCCCTCAACCACACACACCAAAAGGACCATCAACCAACTTGGTACTCATCTATTGCACTTAAAATTGTGCGTTGGAGAGTCTCTCTTTATGGGAAAATTGAAGAGTTCTGATCTTCTTTATAAACTGTCACTTCAATTCCAACTGATTTCAACCGGACTTTTTAAATAGGCTATAACCTTCCTAACAAAACCGCGAATGAAGGCCTTCAGTGTTGCATTTGCTATCGACCTCGCGTGTATGTTCATCCTTGAAAGCACTGCTGTTCCTTTCTCCGAGGTATGGCTAATTCTCTAACACCAACTCACTTCAAACATGTCTGCATCGATTTTAGAGGTTGATCATGATTAATTTGTGCAAAATGTCTTTGCAGGAGCGAACAAACGAGGTTGGAAGCATTGACAGTCCAGTTGGGGAACATCAACAGCCGGGCGGCGAGTCCATGCATCTGCCGGTACGTTCAATTGACTGAATGAATTAAGTAATTACCTTTAGCAAATTAACACCTAAGTGGTTGCGTTTCACCCTTGGAATTGAATTAGCCCACTAGCGCTAGTTGTTAACCGTTTGATTGTGAGCCGTTAGAGAGGGCTTCAGGGCGAGCAGTGTGCAATGTGCTTGTGAAGTGGAGACTTGGGCAAAAATACTTACCATATGCTTGTTCCCACCTTTTTCATTTTCTTTTCTTGGCGGGATACAGGAGCATTTCAGGTTCAAGCGTCAGAGCCACTTCTCCCTGTGCCGTTGGTGCTGCAACTGCTGTCACAACAAGGGCTGTGGCTTCTGCTGCAAATTCTGAGGACCTGCCTGCARTAAAACCATCTTATTAACTTATTGCCTTTAATTTCCCCCCTATTCTTATACATTTCTTTAGTACATTTCTAAGATGCAATCTTATTGATGTCTTTCTCAACGCACAACCTCAGTCTTGTACATAAATGCTTTGTATCATGTTGTATATCTATTGTATAGCCTAATGACACAAGAAAAATACTTAACTATTTGAAATAAGTGAGGATTTTTATTTTCTATTTTGTACATTTTATAAAAATTWAAAAAATCTAGTTTGTACGTGTTTGCGATGTTTTCATTCTACGATGTTGTTTTTGTAACTATGATAATGATTTATTAAATCACTTCTTATAAGGATTATTTTTTACATAAACAAACACTCTTTGAAGAGGTATTTAACCCCCTTTTTCATGGCAAGCCTAAATAAGTTCAGTAGTAAAAATATACCTCACAAGTCACATGCATGGACTCATTGAGTGCAATAATAGTGTTTAACATGACTTTTGAATGGCTACCTCATCTCTGTTCCCCACACATACAATTATCTGTAAGGTCCCTCAGTTGAGCAGTGAATTTCAATCACAGATTCAACCAAAAAGACCAGGGAGGTTTTCCAATGCTTCACAAAGAAGGGCACCTATTGGTAGATGGATAAAAAAAAGGAGACATTGAATATTCCTTTGACCATGGTGAAGTTATTAATTAGACTTTGGAGGGTGCATCAATACACCCAAAGATACAGGCGTCCTTCCTAGCTCAGTTGCCGGAGATGAAGTAAACAACTCAGGGATTTCATCATGAGGCTGATTACTTTATTTTTAACGCTGCCCAGAGAGGACATCATTTTTATGGGCAGAGCAACACCTGATCTGGTGCTGTGATTGTGTGCATCCCTAACACGGGGAAAGTAATCAGTTAGATACCTGGGCGCAGATCCATAAATACTCCTGTAAACGAAACCTAGTCTAATCTGGGACACCTTAGCCTCAACAGGCAGCCAGTTTAGTTTCTGAAAGCAGCTCCTGCCTATGTGAGTATGTGGACTCACCTTCAATGTTACCCTGATCAGCTTATTCTAGGCTATCTGGAGCTTCCCCTTCATATGCTTAGATAAGCCCCCAAACCAGGAATTACTAGCGTAGTCAAAATGGCATTGAATGAGGGCAGTGGCTAGCACTTTCATGGAGTCCTTATCAAGCAGCTTGAACTTTCTAGACAAAAACTTAGTGCTGGCATTAACCTTTCTTAGCACTTGCTCACACCTCCCAAGCTTCCATCAAGGATACATCCCAGGTAGCTAACAGAGGTTTTAGTAGTCAGCACCTCACCATTCTAACTTAGCTTATTATCTCCAAGCCATTTGCTAATGTAAGTAAGCTCTGTGCTAAGTATGCTCTCCAAACATAGTTTTACTTTTGTGAGACACCAGAAGTGTAGAGTCATCCACATAAAGGAAAATACGGCAAGAACAAGCATCTTTCATACCGTTAATATACAGTAAAAACAGTAGAGGCCCAAGCACGCTCCCCTGCGGAACACCACAACTCATTGGTTTTGCTCCCATTAACCTCTACTACTTGCTCCCTACCTGATAAATAGGAATTTACCCAGCCTAGAGCGATAATGCTTAACCCCAGTGCCTCCATTTTGAAGATTAGGAGACAGTGGTTAACTGTATCAAAGGCCTTTTGTAAGTCAACCATTCCACAMAAATTTCCCTCAATCTTTTTCCTGATGAAGTCAGTCAAGTAAAGTAGACATGAATCGGTGGAGTATGTTTTTCTAAAACCCAACTGAAAATCATACATTAGACTTTGTTTGTTGACATATTCATAAATTTACTCATGTACAACTCTCTCCAGGATCTTTGATGTTATACTGAGAATAGATACAGGCCTATAATTCCTAGGGTCAGACTTTGACCCCTTCTTATACAGAGATATAACTTTAGCTTGTTTCATGTTCATGCCATGTTCAAGAGAGAGATTAACAATATGCGTAATATGAGGGTGAATTTGCTCAGCAGAATCTATAAGAAACCATACAGGAATATTATCCAGGCCTGTAGCTTTGGCGTATTTAAGCTCTGCTAGCGTACTGACTCTTTTGGCTGTTGCCATCTTTGCAAAAGAAAAAGAGTTTGGCTGAACCCCTAACTCGGCTTAATACTTTTTGACTTGGTTGTTTCCATACAAACCAGAACTGGTAGACAGCTTGCTAACCGGCTTGCTGGCAATTTTGTTCTCAATGATTTTCTCATCAAAGGAACCCCTCTTAGCTTCATCCATCCTGCTATGTGCTTCATTTCGGTGACGTTTATACGGGACAAAATCAGGCTGCTCTTGAGAGTTCTACATTTCTTAAAAGGCCTTATTCCATGCTTGGATAGGTTCTAGAATCTCATGATTAAACCAAGGGCTAGATCTCTGTTTTACCCTGACCCGTCTAATGGGAGCCTACATTTAAAGGCTTCCCAGGCACTGTCTACCCCCACACTATCCAACACAGGTGACCAGTCAATTTTACCCACCTGCTCCCTAAGCATTTCACAGTATTTTTTGTCCTCTGATTCTAATGGTTTTGTGACACATAAATGTATCTTTTAAAACCCTCCTTCTGCAAAATGTAATAAAATTATCACTGATTCCATATACTATTACTCCACTCTGCAATATTTTGGATTTATCAGACACCAACATTAAATCAATTGTACTTTGCACTGTTTCACATACCCTGGATGGATCTTTTATCATTTGGGTGTGATCTACAGAAGTGATCTACAGAAGTACAAAAATACACTGTGGGTTGGGCTATCCTTTTTACAGACATCAGTATTGAAATCCTCAAACAAAATTATTTCCTTCACCAGGGAGACATTACAGTTTGACAACACAATTTCGAGACCTTCATAGAATGCATTCTGATTGGGCGGCATGTAACACACCCCCAACAAAATTGGCTTGGATTTGGGAAGGCAGATATCCAGCCAGACAATCTCCAGATCAACGCTTAAATCCGATCTGACGTTAAAAGCAATGTCCGATTTTTACAAACGCACATATTCCGATCCTTCCTGACAACAGAGTAATTGACTATCTCAATTTCTGAGTCACAAACAGATGAATCTAGCCATGTCCCAGTAAAACATAAGTCTCCCACCTCTGATTTGCAAACCAACAAGCATATTTCATCAATCTTCGGTAGTAGGCTTCGGACGTTTAAGTGCACAAGATGTAAAGCCTTCTTCCCAAAGGCCTCACTGAATTCCCGATCCACTTGTATCTCGCCTCCAACCGCACTACCATCTTCCCGCTGCACTGCCTCCGGTGGCCTCTCAGCACCCCTCCCCAGGTGCTGCTCCGTCGTCCATTGTTGAAAATGAAATTTCTGTATTTAATTTTCAATAAATATGCAAACATTTCTAAAAACATGTTTTCACTTTGTCATTAGGGGGTATTGTGTGTAGATGGGTTAGATTTTTTTTTTTTGGGGGGGGGGGGAATTCAGGTGTATTAAATCAAGGGGTATGAACACACACACACACACACACACACACACACACACACAATTAATTCCTGGACTGTTCTGAGAGTCTAAGTTGTCAATATTGTCAATGTTTTATGATCAGTCCATTGCACCTGGTAACCCTTTGAGGTGGGAGGGTGGTTGACGTTGTTGCTCAGTATTCTGTGTAATACAGTTGTCAGCATATAGGGAGTGCTAGACACCATGGATTGTGACATTTAAATAGGCCCCCCATTCGCGCAATCGCCATAATGACTGCTCATTCAAGTGTGATTCAACATGTCACACATTCGAATAAACATGGGCACACTCAGCTTTTTCTGTCTCTCTCTCTCTCTCCATCCATATGTAAAAGGCCACAGAATAGGTTAATACTGAGAGCCAGGCGATTGTAGAAACAGAGTAGGTCTAACAAACATATTCTCACCATCTCTCGCTCTGACACTGCCTCTCCATTTCCCTCTGCCTCTCCCTCTGCACTCTCACTCTCTCTCTCTCTCTCTCTCTCATTCTCCCTCTCACTCTCTCTTCCCCGCTCTCTCTATCTCAATATATTCAGTGGCCTTAGAGAGTGTGTCGAAATAGAGAGTGTCGAAATACTCTCCAACAGTAGGCCTACAGCTAGAGGGTAATAACCGAGGCCTATTGACCGACAGCTAATATTGAGATTATGTCATTAAAAAATGTATTCCGGCCGCCTATCTATATTATAGTTCCATCACACCAGTATAATACATCATGTCATGTCATTTGCATTTAGATCACCCCTTTTCTTGGATTGCATACTGGATTGCATACTGGATTGCATACTGGATTGCAWACTGGATTGCATACTGGGCGTCGGGCGCGATGGAGTCGATTGTGAGGAGATTCCTAAAGAGAATGGATGGGGATCATAACGAAGGCGAACCACCAACACAAACACAGCCGCCCGGCCCCTCTTCTGTCCGACTCCTTGCAGCACCTGGAGTCGTTAGTTTTAATTAGCAGAGGGGAGTGATAGGGGCTTCTCTCCCCTCCCACCTCTCCTCTCTGACTGTATGCTCAGAAATACTGATTGCTCCAGAATACTGAATACTATACRGGTGGCCAGCCTACACTCAGGCTTCCAATGACACTTTCAACATCAACGACTACATAAACCCGGGCTCAGCAGGCGTGCATGCATGAAGTTAATGAATAAATCAGTGAATATATTTATACGTTCATTTGAATAGATTAATGAATATGTTGTTAACTTTATGCATGATTATACACTCTTAGAACAAAGGTTCCAACAGGGTTCTTAGGCTGTCCCTATAGGAGAACTCTTTCTGGTTCCAGGTAGAACTCTTTTGGGTTCCATGTAGAACCCTCTGTGTAAAGGGTTCTTAGGCTGTCCCTATAGGAGAACTCTTATGGGTTCTAGGTAGAACTCTTTTGGGTTCCATGTAGAACCGTCTGTGTAAAGGGTTCTACATGGAACTCAAAAGGGTTCCACCTAGAACCAAAAATAGTTATTCAAAGGGTTATCTTATGGGGACAGCCGAAGAACCTTTTTAGGTTCTAGAGGGCACCTTTTTTTCTAAGAGTGTATATGCTAGCTACCTGACTGGAAACATGTTGGAAATATTTGAATAGTATTATTTACTGTTTTGTTTTAACTAATAATATGCCGGGGTACTGTGGAAGCAAATTCATGCTGGTCTAATTCCATTGAGGTCAGGACTGAAATCTCTCCTGTTTGTCAAATATTGTAGTACTCATAGCCGACTCTTCTCACCTCTATCTTCTTCCTTTTTATTCAAAGCTTTTGAAGTGTTCTGTCTGATAGGATCTCTGCTCTACTCAACACCACACACAAACACACACACAACACACCACACCACACACACACACAACACACACACACACCCACACACACCACACACACACACACACACCCAGCACACACACACACACAACACACACACACACACACACACGCGCACACACACACACACACCCACAATATTGAACAATACACAATACTGAAGCACAGGCCATGATTTACATTACCTATCGTCTCCTCCAGTCTGTCCCTCTCCACAAGCACTCAACCCAATCAACATACTAAAATGGGTTAGTGGCACCAACAGTCAACATTACTCAAAAGTTAAGCCCACATTCAAACAACCAAACAGATTAGTTGTCTGAAGAGGATCTGGTGTGCTATCGGAGGAATAAGTCCATTGTTTTTCAAACTTGAGATGCCCGACTTGTTCCATTCATATGTAAAGTCTTATCTAGACCCAGGCAAGTGGAACCTTCACTTCTCCAAGGCTACTTGAATCTTAGCTTACTCTGGAAATGTATGAGTGTGGTGAGCCTAAATGTTGCACTGTATACTCCCTGTGTCTGTCTGTAATTGTGGTAGCAGGGCCACTGGTGGAAGAAAAAGACATTTCAGGTGAAGCATAACAATGTGGGCCGCTTTGTGATTCTCATCCATGCACACCAAATACACCCATCGGCACAATCCTCTTTCTGTTTACCAAACCATGCAATAACTGATCTAGACGCCACCACACACACACACACACACACACACACACACACACACACACACACACACACACACAGTAACATCTTCAACCAAGAGCTGGGGGAAATATGCCATGTTCTCTCACACATAATATCTCCCACAGCATGTGTTGGATCCACATAAATCATGTCTGTGTTATTTAGACTTATATTACCCTTGGGAGAGCTGTGTATTTGAGTGCTGTGCTAGCTAGCGTTACCCCCGGGCCCACACTGATTATATCAAACAATATGCAGCATGGCCTGAATGCTTAAAGAGGGGCATTTCCATCTCTCTTCGCTCTCCCTCTGGTTGAATTGTGAATGCAGGTATAATAAGATTAATACTGCCAACTTACCCAGAGCCACCCTGGGGTGGATAGATAGGCCTTGACGTGGTTTCACTGGTTCATGCTTAACCATGGAGCCTGGATAGAATCCACCAGAGTCTGTTGTCCTAATGGCACTACAAAGTCACAAACCGTTGATTTGTCATTCACCCATACGCATTCTTCATTTACATAGYGTATCCAATCAAAAAACACAGAATTAGGGTGACTAAATCAATGGAGGCCAGAGAAAAAAAGTGGTCCAAAATCAGAAAAAGTGCATCCGTCAGCTAGGATAGATTTTGTGCAAGAATTAAGGCTACTGGCTACCTGACTAGCTCACTTTCCTGCTGAACTCGTCTATTTTCTTCTCGAATCCACAGGACATGAACCAATATAGGGGTAAGATGTATATCGAGTTTGAGACGTGACATGTAGTATTTTCATATTTTAGTATTCACTTTTCATATTAATTGCAGTGGGCTAAATCAGGGTCACAGAGAGTGTTTCTTGGTAATCCAGACTTGTGGAGGTCTACAATGTTTTATCTGATGTCTTGGCTGATTTCTTTTGATTTTCCCATGATGTCAAGCAAAGAGTCACTGCGTTTGAAGGTAGGCCTGAAATACATCCACAGGTACACCTCCAACTGACTCAAATGATGTCAATTAGCCTATCAGAAGCTTCTAGAGCCATGACATCATTTTCTGGAATTTTCCTAGCTGTTTAAAGGCACAGTCAACTTAGTGTATGTAAACTTCTGACCCACTGGAATTGTGATACAGTGACTTATAAGTGAAATAATCTGTCTGTAAACAATTGTTGGAAAAATTACTTGTGTCATGCACAAAGTAGATGTCCTAACCGACTTGCCAAAACTATAGTTTGTTTAACAAGAAATTTGTGCAACAAAATAGGAAAAACGCCAAGGAGGATAAATACCTTTTCAAGCACTGTAAAGTGTATGTTTTAAATATTCAATAAAAAAATAAAATTTAAAAAGGGATAATGCTTTCACCTGGATTCACCTGGTGAGTCTACAGTATGTCATGGAAAGAGCATATGTTCTTAATGTTTAGAACACTCAGTGTATATTTCAAGCTTGATGTTATGCTGTGTTTACATTGTGTCATAGAATATGTACTGCAGTCAGTAAATCGTCTACGACTTTGTTTGCATTAGTGTGGTAATGATATTCTACGAGCCTTGTTAAAAGACAGCTTAAGGTCATGATGGTTTACAAGCGGAGCAGTCAATACTTTATCTGCCCCTGTAGAGCTGCCGCATCTTTCAGAGTGCATAAAACAGTGAGGGAATCCCCTGTGGGATCGTGGTATTCTAGCCCCACCATATCTTTTCTGATTTTCCACCCAGGTGTTTAAGAGAATTCCTTGTGGAGTTTGGTTCGTCTCCCAGCCAAGACTCAGGCTTGGATAGCTTTCAATAAAGCCCAGTGATTGTCTGTGAATAGCCTGGTCTTAGATCTGTTTGTGCTGTCTTGAATAATAATGACCATAGGAGTTGGCAAGACAGCACACACAGATCTGGGACCAGAGGAGAATACAGAACAAACAGGCCTGGGATCAGAGATCAATACAGCACAAACAGGTATGGGACCAGGCTACAAGACAGTAAAAACAGGTCTGGGACCAGGCTACAAGATAGCACAAACAGGTCTGGGACCAGGCAACAAAAACCAGGCACCTCAAAATCAAATGCCAACCGTATTACCTCCCAAGAGAATTCTCTTTGGTTATAGTCACATATATATTCCCCCTCAAGCCGATACCACGGCGGCCCTCAAAGAACTTCACTGGACTTATGCAAACTGGAAACCACATATCCTGAGGCCGCATTTATTGTAGCTGGGGATTTTAACTAAGCAAATTTGAGGAAAATGCTACCGAAGTTTTATCAACACATTGACTGTAGTACTCGCGCTGCTAAAACACTCGACCACTGCTACTCCAACTTCCGGGATGCCTACAAGGCCCTCCCCTGCCTTCCCTTTGGCAAATCTGATCACGACTCCATTTTGCTCCTCCCTTTCTATAGGCAGGAACTGAAACAGGAAGAACCCATGCTACGGACTATTCAYCGCTGGTCTGACCAATCGGAATCCACGCTTCAAGATAGTTTTGATCACACATACTGGGATATGTTCTGGGTAGCCTCAGAGAAAATCATCGACGAATACACTAATATTGTGACTGAGTTTATCAGGAAGTCTATAGGAGATTTTGTACCCAATGTGACTATTAAAACCTACCCTAAACAGAAACCGTGAATAGATGGCAGTATTCACGCAAAACTGAAAGCGCAAACCACCGCATTTAACTATGGCAAGGTGACTGGGAATATGGCCGAATACAAACAGTGTAGTTATTCCCTCCATAAGGCATTCAAACAGGCAAAACATCAGTATAACGACAATGTGGAGTCACAATTCAACGGCTCAGACACGAGACGTAAGTGGCAGGGTCTACAGACAATCATGGACTAGAAAGGGAAAACCAGCCACATCACGGACACCAACGTCTTGCTTCTGAACAAGCTAAACACCTTCTTCGCCCGCTTTGAGGATAACACAGTGCCACCAATGCAACCCTCTACAATGGACTGTGGGCTCTCCTTCTCTGTGGCCGACGTGAGTAAGACATTTAAGTGTGTTAACCCTCACGCGGCTGCCGGTCCAGACGGCATCCCTAGCCGTGTCATCAAAGCATGCGCAGACCAGCTGGCTGGAGTGTTTACAGACATATTCAATCTCTCCCTATCCTAGTCTGCTGTCCCCACATGCTACAAGATGGCCACCATTATTCCTGTACCCAAGAAAGCAAAAGTAACTGAACTAAATTACTATTGCCCTGTAGTGCTTTGAGAAACTAGTCAAGGATCATATTACCTCTACCTTACCTGACACCCTAGACCCACATCAATTTGCTTACCGCCCCAATAGATCCACAGACGATGCAATCGCAATTGCACTGCACAATGCCCTATCCCATCTGCACAAGAGGAATACCTATGTAAGAATGCTGTTCATTGACTATCATCAGCATTCAACACCATAGTACCCTCCAAGCTCATCATTAAGCTTGAGGCCCTGGGTCGGAACCCGCCCTGTGCAACTGTGTTATGGACTTCCTGACCCAGGTGGTGAAGGTAGGAAACAACACCTCCACTTTGCTGATCCTCATCACTGGGGCACCACAATGGTGTGTGCTCAGTCCTCTCCTATACTCCCTGTTCACCCACGCACGCTGCCAACTCAATCATCAAGTTTGCAGACGGCACAACAGTAGTAGGCCTGATTACCAACAATGACGAGACAGCCTACAGGGAGGAGGTGAGGGCCCTGTGGTGCCAGGAAAATAACATCTCACTCAACTCAACCAAACAAAGAAGCTGATCATGGACTTCAGAAAACAGCAGAGGGATCACCCTATCCACATAGATGGGACCACAGTGGAGAAGGTGGAAAGCTTAAAGTTCCTCGGCATACACATCACTGACAAACTGAAATGGTTCACCAACACAGCCAGTGTGGTGAAGAAGGCGCAACAGAAATGTGGCTTGGCACCTAAAACCCCACAAACTTTTACAGATGCACAATTGAGAGCATCCCTGTCAGGCTGACTCACCACCTGGTACGCCAACTGCACAGCCTGCAACCGCAGGACTCTCCAGAGGGTGGTGTGGTCTGCCCAACGCATCACTGGGGGCAAACTACCTGCCCTCCAGGACACCTACAGCACCCGATGTCACAGGAAAGCCAAAAAGAGCATCAAGGACAGCATCCACCCGCGCTACTGCTTGTTCATCACGCTATCATCCAGAAGGCGAGGTCAGTACAGGTGCATCAAAGCTGGGACCTAGACTGAAAAACAGCTTCTATCTCAAGGCCATCAGACTATTAAATAGCCATCACTAGCAAATTAGAGGCTGCTGCGCTATATACATAGACTTGAAAATCACTGGCCACTTTAATAATGGAACACTAGCTAGTCACTTTTATAATGTTTATGTATATGTATACTGTATTCTATTCTATTCTACTGTATCTTAGTCTGTGCCGCACTGACATTGTTAGTCCAAATATTTATATATTTTTAACTCCATTCCTTTACTTAGATTTGTTTGTTATGTGTGTATTGTTGTGAATTGTCAGATATTACTTGTTAGATATTACTGCACTGTTGGAGCTAGAAACACAAGCATTTCACTACACCCGCAACAACATCTGCTAAACACGTGTATGTGACCAATACAATTTTTTWWWATTGAATATCCGAAACATACAATATACTTGCAGTGAAGCCGCTCAACAACTACACCACACCAGTCATCCAACAGACTCCCATTCAGAGCGACACACAGAAGCATCCAGCGTCAATGCCCTGCTCAAGGGCACGTTGACAGATCTTCCACCAGGCCAAAAAACATGAACCCAAACCCTCCAAGATCCCTCCACAGTTCCTCAATAGCTGTCCCTCAACCATTCGAGACCCCTCCCACAGTCTAACCCCCCCCCCCCCCGCCCCCTCCAGAAGAAAATAATTTGATTTGATTTGATTTGAATGGTGGCAACGTCAGCTATCTTAATCTGAACAGATAAGCTAAATCAGCTTTTACACACCGTGTTCCATCCCTGTTTCCACCCATCTGCTAAACTGCCACGTAGACAAAGTAGATTGTACTTTTTCTATATTAGGAGAGGGACAACTCTGTTCGTTGGGCTTTCCTAACGATGTACTGTTGAGTGGTTGTTATTGATTGCTTCATTTTTGCAAATCTTATAATAAAGTTGTTGTTGGAGGAATCTACAGTCTCTCTCTTTCTATAGAATCTCTCTGACACAGCACAAACAGGTCTGGGACCAGGCTACAAGACAGCACACACAGATCTGGGACTAGAGGACATTGCAGCACAAACAGGTCTGGGACCAGGCTACAAGKCGGCACAAACAGGTCTGGACCAGGCTACAAGACAGCACAAACAGGTCTGGGACCAGGCTACAAGACAGCACACACAGATCTGGGACTAGAGGACATTGCAGCACAAACAGGTCTGGGACCAGGCTACAAGCCGGCACAAACAGGTCTGGACCAGGCTACAAGACAGCATAAACAGGTCTGGGACCAGGCTACAAGACAGCATAAACAGGTCTGGGACCAGGCTACAAGACAGCACAAACAGGTCTGGGACCAGGACAGCACAACCAGGTCTGGGACCAGGCTACTGAACCACTGCATTGGAAGATAGGTGTGTTATGGCAGTACATTAACAGGATACTCTATCTAGAGACTGGGCTGGCAACTTTCCACTGGCCTGGGATACAGTACAGTATATTGGATAATGGGAACAGCTGGGGCCGTCACACACACATACACATGCACGCACGCACTAATGCATGAACGCATGAACGCACCCCCCCTCCCCCACACACACACACAAACACACTCCCCAAATAAATTCTGTTCCTCTCCATTTGGCATGTCATGCAGTGGTGAGCACAGACGGAGAGCACTCTGGAGCTTTAGAGGGGAAAGTCACTCTGGAGAGGACCGAGGGGACCCCACAGCTGCACCGCCCGTGTGGAATGTGRATGGCTGTCCCTGGCCAGGCTGTGGAGTACGTGTGCCGTGGAGAGGGTGGAAGGAGGTGGTGACAGATGGGTCTGACAGCTAGGCCCACAATGCACTGAGGCTCAGAGGGGGAAGAGTGGAAAAGTGATCATGGTTTGGAAGGTTTGAAGAATAGGCAGAGAGAGAGAGGTTTGGAGAAAGGACTGGGGTCAAGAGCGCTGATTTATGCTTCGGTGTAGCCAGAACGCTAGGCAACAAGGCCAGATTCGAAATTCCAAAACCTTCGTCCTACAGTGTTGAGCTGAATCCCCTTACTGAGAGGCATGGGGGAACCTCTTGGGGTCCTTACCCCTTGCCCCCTGTCCAGATCTAGTGAATGGGTTTGAGGAGCGCTTCTTTGCTGAATCCGAGCCCTAGGGACGAGCGGAGACAACACATGCAAATGCCTTATTGATCAATTCAGATATGTCATTGTAACGCTGAGTCACATCACACACACAAACAACACACACCACACACACACACCACACATTTAGGATTCAGCTGAAGGGTGATAACGGAAAGGCATGGATCACCTTGCCGTTGATGCCTCAGAGGCTGTGCTGCTGCGGTAAAACAAATAATGATGATTGTTCAATGTGCTGGTGCGTTTCATACCGTGTTGCTTTGAAACAAGTCAGACAAAATCCTCCCAGGCCTTTCAGGAGTCAGCAAATTTACATAAGAGGATATGGGGAAGCCGTGAAGAGCGTATAGAGAACACACAGTAAACAGGAAATGGAAAGCCTGCTAATTAGGATGTGTGTGTGTGTGTTGTGTGTGTGTGTGTGTGTGTGTGTGTGTGTGTGTGTGTGTGTGTGTGTGTGTGTGTGGGTTGTGTGGTGTGTGTGTGTTGTGTGTGTGTTGTTGTTGTGTGTTGTGTGGTTGCAGCACCAGCCGTGGTTAGTGTGCGCAGGATTTTGAAAGTCACGTACCCCCTGGTCGAGCTAGCATCCATTAGCCGCCATTCATTCTGGTGTTGTTACCTGAGTATAGTCACATGCATAACATTTTATGCACAACATATTTTTACTGACCTACTTGGAGAAAAATGTATTGTTGTTAAGAAAGAGGTGATCGTCTTTGTTTTATCTGTCTAATTTGGGAAACTGTTCAGTTTATTCCCAAAGCAAAAGCGTTGTGTTCAGTTTCGTATTTGCCACGGGAAGATGAAAAACAGGCAGTGTGTGTGATGAAAGCAAACAATCCCATTGAGTCCCAGTGAATTGAATAGTCCAATGGGAAGGGAATGGAGGAAGAAAATGGGATTGGATAATGGCTCAGCCGGCTATACTAGCGACACATTTGTAAAAATCCGTGGAAGCTATTTGTGCAGAAGCCGTGGAGTGTGGATCGGTGAACACATTTCCTACAAAAGAGATGACATCAGCAGAACTGCACGGTCCCTGGAACCACAAGGCAATGTAATACAGTTGCCTTACCTTCTACCCACATGTGACCTTCCAAATCACAGCGTTACACCACCAACCATGGTGGGGTAATATAAACAATGCTGCTAATCGACCCATCTATTACAGGACTGTAGACGTTGATCAAGGCACTCCCTTACACTGTGTAGGATGTTTCAGACAAGAATAATAATGGAAGGGGGGGGGTGGAGCGAGAGGGGGATGAATAGAGGAGAGAGAGAATTGGGAAAAAGAGAGAGAGGAGTGGGAGAGAGAGAGAGAGAGAGTGAGAGAGAGAGAGAGAGAGAGAGAAGAGAGAGAGAGAGAAGAGAGAGAGAGGAGAGAAGAGAGAGAGTAGAGAGAGAGAGAGAGCAATGAAGTCATCATACATATATTATTACATGACCATGTAATACTCACTCAGTGGTGCATGAGTCTGTAATATGTCATATCCAGTGTATTACTATTCGTTATATAAATCCTAGACTAATTTGTTGACACTGAACACTGTCACATTTCATATTAAACAGGTTTCAATGCAAATCTATGGTATTGATCTCATTCAATTCAAAGGCTTTAAGCATGACTATTAAAATGCACCTCCCGTCACTGCTACACTACACCTCCTTGTGATTCTCAGAATAAAATACCATTTACAATGTTTTTTCTATCTGATTCAATTGTATATTTGCGGTTGCTTTCAATATTCAACCCCTCTTTCGTCAATTTCTCAGAGCACATTCTACATAAACCTAAATGAGGGTGTCCACCCACTCTGCCCAGAGTGGGTGAAAACGTGTTTGGTGATGAAATGTCACTTACTTGTGTTATGAAATACATTTTACCAAGACAAATATGATTCTTCATGTTCTGAATCATTCAGTGGGGTCTTTCTCTAACATATCATTAACATTGTATCCAAAAAGTCAGATTTCATAACCTAACGGTTCTGCTACTGTACACTATAGACATCGGGTGTCCGGCATTGCCATCAGCAATTGAGAAAATGCTTCCTTTGAAATAAATGAAAGCTGCTATACTGCCCGTGTTGTCCAATGGCAGCGTCCATGGTCAAGAATCGGTGAGGTTCAATTCCTGATGGCTGACGCAAGTTTATTCTATCTTGTGTATTGAAATAATGAGCAATAAAGTTTATTTTGTTTGCATATGGACTCGACTATACACCACTGGTTACTGTACTAAGATTTATGAAGTCAAGAAGCTACTAGCTAGCAGAAGCTCTAGCTAGCTGGCTATCTACATTGACTGTGTTTTTAGATTTTTGCTTTTTAGAGGGTACATCAGCTTTAATATTGCAGATACATTGTAGCTTCCATCAATGTAATTGTCTGCATCATTTCCAATGTCTGCATTATTTCCAATGACCTATACAATTGAAGTTGGTTTACATACACCTAGGTTGGAGTCAGAACACCATCCCAAACGTGAAGCACGGGGGTGGCAGCATCATGTTGTGGGGGTGCTTTGCTGCAGTAGGGACTGGTGCACTTCCCAAAATAGATGGCACCACGAGGAAAGAAAATTATGTGGATATATTGAAGAAACATCTCAAGACATCAGTCAGGAAGTTAAAGCTTGGGCGCAAAAGGGTCTTCCAAATGGACAATGACCCTGTCACGACTTCTACCGAATCCGGTTCCTCTCCTTGTTCGGGCGGTGTTCGGTGGTCAACGTCACCGGTCTTCTAGCCATCGCCGATCCATTTTTCATGTTCCATTTGTTTTGTCTTGTTGTCACACACACCTGGTTTCAATTCCCTAATTACATGTTGTATATTTTCCCTCTGTTTCCCCCCATGTCCTTGACGGGAATTGTTTATTGTAAGTTCTTGTGCTATGTGTTACTGGTGCGCTACGGGTTTAGTACCCATGTGTTTGTTGTTTTGTATGCRGTTAGTTTTATATATTAAACTGCTCCGGCTATTCTCCAAGTTCTGCTCTCTTGCGTTTGACTTCCCTGCCACCAGTTACGCACCCCTTACAGACCCCAAGCATACTTCCAAAGTTGTGGCAAAATGGCTTAAGGACAACAAAGTCAAGGTATTGGAGTGGCCATCACAAAGCCTTGACCTCAATCCTATAGAACATTTGTGGGCAGAACTGAAAAAGCATGTGCGAGCAAGGAGGCCTACAAACCTGACTAAGTTACACCAGCTCTGTCAGGAGGAATGGGCCAAAATTCACCCAACTTATTGTGGGAAACTTGTGGAAGGCTACCTGAAACGTTTGACCCAAGTTAAACAATTTAAAGGCAATGCTACCAAATACTAATTGAGTGTATGTAAACTTCTGACCNTAATTGAGTGTATGTAAACTTCTGACCCCCTGGGATTGTGATGAAAGAAATAAAAGCTGAAATAAATCATTCTCTCTACTATTATTCTGACATTTCACATTCTTAAAATAAAGCGGTGATCCTAACTGACCTAAAACAGGGATTTTTTACTCTGATTAAATGTCAGGAATTGTGAAAAACTGAGTTTAAATGTATTTGGCTTAAGGTGTATGTAAACTTCCGACTTCAACTGTAGATAAACATGTAGACAAAGACATAGAAAAGATTCATAAACCAAAAACATATTATAGAAAAGACGAGAGAGAGAGGGGAGAGAGGGAGAGAAGAGAGAGAAAGAGAGAGCGAGAGGAGAGAGAGAGAGAGAGAGAGAGTGAGAAGAGAGAGAGATCAAGTGTGTGTGTGTGTATGTAGAAGTCCAGTAATTGAGTGCATGTGTGTTCATATCAACTTCATAGTGTTCAGATATTTTTACATGCTTTCCCCCCCCCCCTGTAACCTGACGTCCCCGTAGAATTTAGTACAGCCACGGTGTTATGGAGCTGTCTCGGAAGAGCTGTCCATCTATAAAGAGTTTGTCCACAATGAGGAAGGCACGCTTACCCCTCTCCCTCTGTTCCCTCTGTACAGGGTACAGCCTCTTGTGACGTTCGTTTATTTCTCTGAAGAATTGGTCATTTAGACCAAATTTGGTCCCTTTAAGCTCCCTTCCCCTGATTTTGATCAGCTCCTTTTGTTGGTAGTGTTCAAATTTTGCGATGATCGGTCGGAGACCCTTGGTCTTGTCGCTCCGAGCTCCAAGTCTGTGCACTCGGTGGAAAGCCACCTTGTTTACAGTCTCAAGAGGAAGTTTCAAGGCGGATTGCATGAACTCTCTGATTGCCCCCTCTGGATTATTGGATGCATCCCCAGGGATCCCAGAAAAGATTTTCACGCATGCTAGGGCTTTGTATGTCTAGTTGCAACTCCCTCCTCACCCTGTTTTCCCTGAGTAGACAATCCATGTTGGAATCGACAGTTTTTACCTTGGCTGTGAGTGCCTTGTTCTCTCCTTGGAGCATGAGAATTTCACTCTGGTTAAACTCCAAACTCCTCCTCAGACCTGCTTCCTCCTCACACAACTTTTCAAGTGCTGCATGGACTCCAGCAAGAGCACTAGCCTCTACTTCAACGGTAAGTGAATCGGCCGTGTCTGTAGATGAATCTGTCTTCCTTTTTGTTAGCCGGATCTTTCCACGATGGAGTATGTTGTTCCTCCATAGCATAAAGCTGTTGATACTCGTCGATTTCCCTCAGGATCTCCTTAGTATCCAGGTTGGCTCTGAACTYCAACCAGTTGTTTACAAATGTTTTTAACGCTGCGTCTTTCCCACGACGACCAAAGATATGATCATGAGTTGGAAAATGCGCGATCCACACTTCAATGCAAAGTTGCTTCCGCTGTTTTGTTTGTAAATAACAGGCTGCTCGRATTTCAATGTTCATTGCCTTTCCTTGCCAACTATAAAATAAAAGTGTACAAATGGTAGAAAACAGGAGCGATATACCCAACTCAACATGAGGATGATCTACGGTCGAGACTATCCTACCAACGGGACATTAAACTGTAATATCTTATGTTTCACCGAGTTGTGGCTGGCTGGGTTTTCTGTGTAGATGAAGGGGAGACAGGTTAAAGAAGGATTTGTAAGCCTTGAGACAATTGAGACAATTGATTGTGTATGTGTGGTACAACTGTGGGAAGCATTGGAGTCAACATGGGCCAGCCTCCCTGTGGAATGCTTTCGACACTTTGTAGAGTCCATTCCCTGAAAAATTGAGGCTGTTCTGAGGGCAAAAGGGGGAGTCCAACTCAATATTAGGTAGGTGTTCCTAATGTTTGGTGTACTCAGTGAAAAGAGAAACATTAAATTAACAAAACTATTTACTTAAACCATGAACAAATATCTCTTTAGGAACTGGGCCAGTTCCCAGTTTGGACTAGACCAGTTTCCCGGACACAGATTAAGCCTGATTGTAGAGTAAAAATCATGTTGTAACGGCTTTCTTCCTGGAATGAAGGAGAGGACCAAAATGCAGCGCGGTTATTGTTCAACATGTTTAATAATATGATAAACTGTGAACATTAACAAATAACAAAATAACAAACGTGAAAGCCGAGACAGTCCTATCTGGTGCAGAATACAAACACAGAGACAGGAAACAATCACSCACAAAATCCCAACACKAAACAAGCCTCCTATATATGATTCTCAATCAGGGACAACGATTGACAGCTGCCTCTGATTGAGAACCATATTAGGCTGGACACAGAAACAGACAAYCTAGACACACAACATAGAATTCCCACCCAGCTCACGTCCTGACCAACACTAAACAAGCAAAACACATAATAACTCTGGTCAGGACGTTACACATGTTCAATTCTCTATTAAAAGTGCTTCTCAGACCAGGACTAGGCTTAATATGTGTCCGGGAAACTGGCACTAACACCTAAATTGTTAAAAACCCAGTCTGCAGGGACAGTTTTGGGACAAAATCCTGTTGTCCATACTACTAAAAGCACATGGGGCCGCTATAATGCTTTTCCAGCTCTGCGGCCGACGCACAGCTGGAAAACACAACATAGCATAACATAATAATTAATCAATGAACCATGAATCATAAAGTACAGAACATTGTTATGCAGAGCTTCTTTATTCTGTTACATCCTCAACCGCATCCCAAATGGCACCCTATTCCCTATATAGTGCACTACTTTTTGACCAGGGCCCATAGGCATCAGGGTCAAAAGTAGTGTGCTATATAGGGAATAGGGTGCCATTTGGGACACAGACCTCATCTTCAACACTTGAGGGTTTTATAGAATGCTTCACTTTCAAAAAGTAATATCTCTCTCTTCTCTCTTCTCTCTTCTCCACATTGTAAGCCTCTCTTAGAACACAAATCCACTCCAAACGGTGTGTTCTGCAGTCCGCAACGCTTCCACCGTCTCTCAGATTAAGGCGGAGTGATACAAACAACTTGGCAACACTCTCCCTGACACTGCACTGATTTGCAAACTGATTACCATCAAGAAAAAATAGAAACAGCACCCAGGTCGTATCCGACGACGTGTCACTTTTTAGCTGAAAGAGATGTATGACACGGAGAGGGGGAGAGAGGGAGGGAACGAGGGAGGCGGAGGGGAAGACAGGGACAGGGAAGAGGGGGAGGATGAAACGGACAAGAAAAAGAGATATAATAATACTGATTGGGACAGCATGAGCTGACAGGAGAAAATGATTGACAGGGTGATGTAGAAAGATCAAATCAAATGTTATTTGTTATATGCGCCGAATGCAACAGGTGTAGACCTTACAGTGAAATTCTTACTTACAAGCCCTTAACCAACAATGCAGTTTTAATAAAAATAGTTTGAGTAAAAATAAGAAATAAAGAACAAATAATTAAATAGCAGCAACACACACACAGGCTGACATGAAACAACAACATAGATAGAGGGGGGGCTGGATGAGAGGGGATAACGAGGCAGAGGGGAAGTCAGGAAGTGTGTGTAGCTGAGGGGCTGGATGGAGAGGGGGTGCGGCAGAAGGGGAAGGGTCAGGAGGTGTGTGTACTGGGGGTGGCTGGATGGAGAGGGGTGGAGGCAGAAGGAGAAGGGTCAGGAAGTTTGTTTAGCTTGGGCTGGATGGAGAGGGGGAGAGGGGGAAGTCAGGAGTGTGTGTGTGGCTGGGAGCAAGACATTTCGGAAAGAGGAGATGTGCAAGGTTCTATCTGACTCAGGTCTGTCCAGATCTAGGTACCTTTGTGTGTGTGTGTGTGTGTGTGTGTGTGTGTGTGGTGTGTGTGTGTGTGTGTGTGTGTGTGTGTGTGTGTGTGTGTGTGTGTGTGTGTGTGTGTGTGTGTGTGTGTGTTGTGTGTGTGTGTGTGTTGTGTGTGTGTGTGTGTTGTAAAGACTGTGTTGCATGTACCTACCAACTACCGGTCAAAAGTTTAAACATCTAACTTATTCAAGGGTTTTATTTTATTTTACTATTTCTACATTGTCGAATAATAGTGAAGACATCAAAACTATGAAATAACACATATAATCATTAGCAACCAAAAAAGTGTTAAACAAATCTAAATGTATTTTATAGTTAGATTCTTCAAATACCACCCTTTGCCTTGATGACAGCTTTGCACACTCTTGCATTCTCTCAACCAGCTTCATGAGGTAGTCACCTGGAATGCATTTCAATTAACAGGTGTCTTCTAAAAGTTAATTTGGTGGAATTCTTTCCTCTAATCGTTTGAAGCCAATCATTGTGTTGTACAAGGTAGAAGGTATACAGAAGAATGCCCATTGGTAGGAAAGACCAATTCCTTGAATGAGTAGGTTTCTAAAGCTTTTTACTGGTAGTGTATACCTAACATAAAACTGCCAACACCTATTCTCCATTTTATGTTTTCTCAATTATCATGTTGACTTCCTCTTGCGCTGCATTATTACAGTACCTTCCAGAACTCTCTCTCTCTCCTAACCCTCACTCATTCCCACTGCCCTCCCCTCCCCCTCCCCCTCCTCCTCCTCCCTCCCCTTGTTCAATCTCTGCACTGTCAGTTTGTGGCTAGCGCCTCTCGCTCAGTCATTGATCACAGTGGCAACAGTGTTGTGTGTGTGCTGGTCTAGAAAGCAGTGCAGTGGTGGCGTCTCCACAGGGAGGGAGGGAGATCAAACACTTTAATTACACCAGGCTTGTAGATGGTGCCGGCTACAGGCACCAGTCATGTAACAAGGACAGGTGGGGAGAGAAGACACTGAGGAACACACACACACACAGAGGCATCAGAGGGAAAAACATTTCATTCACCAGACACTCTCTTACACACAGATGTAAGATCTACATGTGCATTGAGGTACAGAAGAAGGAAAATAAATCATTTACATATTGAATGGAAGATATTGATTATGGATGATTTTTCTATTGAATGAAATGGGGGAGACACATTTAGAACATTTCCCACAGAGTCATTGATATGCACATGAAAACACACACAGACACATGAACGCACATGTGCATACAAAAACAGGATTTACAAAACACAGCCCAAGCATCACTGATTGTATACAGAAACCCTCAGATCCCCAAAGGCGTACATTGATTGTCAGAACATAACCAGCTTCTATTGCTATTATGCTCTCTATTCATTCATTGCATGGATCCTTCAGATAGCACCATCGAGCATGGTGGGGGAAAAAGCTGACACAGGCGGTGTCGTGTTGTGATTGATGCCCCATAGCAACTGGAGCCCAGTGCTGATTCAGAGTTCCTAGGCATCGTGAGAAGGGAATCTGTTCTCACACCAGGGACCTCCTCCCTGTCACTCACCGCCCAATTGTGACCCAGCAGTCCCACAGCAGCCAATCATCTGGGTTCCCATGCTAAGGCCTGTCAACTTGGCAACCCGAAATCAGCATAGCATGCAATAGGTCAAAGGGCATCTGGAGGTCAATGAAGAAGAACAGGTAGGATTGGCCCCAATTGAATTCATTCTTCCTTCCTCCCTTCCTTGAAGTAAAATGATTAGACATGATATTACAGGTGACTATCAGGACTCCATCACATAGCTTTTTCCTGGCCACTTATTTCTAATCGGTGATTTCTTCATGAAAGAGAGGAAGGAAGGATGCCCCCTTAAATCATTTGATCAAGGCGCCACAAATATGCATAGCTAACAGCATTGTGAGATCAACAAAGAATGATAGGCTCTAATAAGGAAGAAAATAAATAACATAGGAATTCTCTTGAGACCCTATGCTTGGAATGAATCGGCTGTAATTGTTCCAATCGCTTTGTTTCTTGGTTTCAGGCTTAATGAGAACAAATGAACTCCTTATTGAATTTCAGTTGATTATGAGAGATGGAATGCTTTTCTTCCTGGGAGAAAATCTAACTAAAGAGGTAAAATGTAAGGAAGCCAATTCGAGTTTATTTTGTTTTATGAGCTCAATTAGTTTGACACTGTTCYTACTGTACACACTGTCTAGGCAGAGGGAATGAAATAGGGAAGATAATTGGACTGATAAGTGAAATAAGAAGTGTAAAGAGATGACTTGATTCTGCCGGTCTTTCATCATGTCCCTTTTTGCTTTGTATCTCTCCTTTATCTGCCTCAATGTCCTGTTCCTCATCGTCTCAGTGATGTAGCCAAAAACACATCAGCCTTTCTGCACTTTTCTCCAGCTCCCCCTGTAAATGGATTCCTTTTTTTAAAAGGTTCTTTAAGGTGAGGTCTTTGATATTGCGGATCAATTTTTCAGAAGTGTTTTTTCGTATAAAGACTTTTTTCTCTCTCTCTTTCTCCTCTCTCGCCGCCAGTGTGTTTGGACCGAGCCCAAAGCAGGTTGGAAGGAGAGCAGTCAAAGAAATGATGGAGGAAATTAAGGGAGGGAAAAGAAGAGAGAGGGGGTCATGGTGAGGAACAGATGGAGATGGAGGCAGAGAAGAGAAAATAATAATAAATATTTATGTCCTGTATTGTTTCTGCATGGCAGAGTCTATATCATATTTGAATGCTGTACGTGCCACACCTCAACCATGAGAAATGTGTTGGCAAGGCGTTGTTACACTGCACCAATAAAGCACATTTGGGATTTGGAATGTGTGAGAGAAGGAGAGCGGGAGCCGCATTAGGGAGGAGAAAATGAAAATTAGGGAAAGGGAAAGGGAGAAAGGGAGAAAGAGGGAGAGATACAGAGAGAAAGAGAGATAGAGAGAGAAAGAGAGATAAATAAGTATGAGGAAACCAACATGGAGAGAGCCTGGTAGGAAAAGCAAAGAAGAAAGAAAGCATAGAAGCCTATCAGAAATAGACACACACAGGTGCTGCATAATGTGGAAGCGTGTGCGAGGAAGCATGAGAGCAAAACAGAGAGTGAAAGAGAGAACCAGAAAGACAGAGATAGAGAAATAGACAGAATGAGAAGGCGAGAGGCAGAATAAGAGAGGGAGAGAATGAGAGAAAGAAAAAAAGAGAGGCAGAGAGAGATATGTGTGTCCAGCGGATTGAAGGGCATGAAATAGAGAGGGCCAGGGGCCGTTGGAGTGTGTCGGGGGGTTCAGGCTGGAGGGAGGGTGGCAGGGTGGGCCAGACAGGGTCCACAGAGCCAGGGAGAGGAGAGGGACAAGGCCCATTAACCCGGGAATAGTACACCTGACCAGGGGGCCCAGAGGAGGGTTCGGATCCCCAGCTTGAGGTGGTGTGAGAGGGTATGAGAATGCCTGTAGTCACGTGTCTCTGGAGGATATGTGTATCTGTGTAAAAGTTGTGTGCAGTACAAGCACGTGTTAACCAGCACTGTGAACCAACATCTGATGATACTCTATGATACAATACCAAACAGTAAATGACATATGATATGACATACAGTATGTCAAACAGCATATCTCAAGGGTGCAACAGCACAGTATGTCCATTTGTTGTTTGCCAGCATGTGTGCTTGCGTGCATGCACACTCACACACAATGAAGTGTGGTCCATGTCATAATATGCTGTATCGTTTCAGCCAAACCGGCTCCACTCCCCAGCAGCCCACTATGATCTGGCACGGTGGTGCACTGGGCCGTACACATTTCATTGCCTTAGTACTACACTACAGCATTGATCAGTGGCGCATAACAGACAGACAGACAGACAGACAGACAGACAGACAGACAGACAGACAGACAGACAGACAGACAGACAGACAGACAGACAGACAGACAGACAGACAGACAGACAGACAGACAGACAGACAGACAGACAGACAGACAGACAGACAGACAGACAGACAGACAGACAGACAGACAGACAGACAGACAGACAGACAGACCTTGCTACTGCTGCTGAGATGCAGCAGCCGCAGCAGCATCAGTGGAAGTGACTGCTGTACTCCTCCTAAATAGGGCCCGACGGAGACCAAGACACCGGCTGCAGATTGAATCCCGCAGACGGACAGGGACGGAGAGAGAAAGTCAAAGAGGTTAGGCCAAAGTAGTTGGTGCTCTGACTGAGTGTGTTGAAAGGAGGAGAGGAGGAAGGACACAGAAGTGGCGTGGAGGCTGGCAAGGCTGGCATGTGCCAAGCCAGGAGGAGAGAGACAGCCTTCAGTGTCATCTGTCGCTATAGGGAGGGGGAGAAGATAAGGAGGGAAAAGAAAGACGAAGGGGGTAAAAGAGAGGAGAGGGAGGAGATAATTGAAGATGGGAAGAAAAGGCTGGATTGGGGAGTGGAAGAGAGTGAGGCAGCAATCTCAGATTCAACACAAAGCGTCAGTACTTACTGTCAGCTGGCACTATGATTTGACACTTCTGTGTTGAAGGAGAACTGAACTCAGAAGATGCTCACTCTGTCTCTCTCTCTGGCAGCTATTGTAAAGCATATTGTGGTCTCACTCTCAACCAGCATCTTGTGTTTTTTTTGTTTTACCATGAACACCAATTCACAGATTCTCAGCAACAAAAGAGTGATCAAATGAAGATCCTACATCTTTATGCGCATGGCGCATGACCATCAATGCAGTGTTCTCAGATTAGTTGTAACAAACACGTGCATTTCACAGGTCCCCAGAACCAGAATAGAAAAATACAGCTCTACTGAATATGGAGATAAAGTTGAATTAATACAATTGATATGCATAATAATACAGTGTAGACATTTTATAGTGTAGATATATTTTATTTGTATTTCTTCACTGAGGTTATCATCTAATTTTTGGGGGGGACTATTTCCCATGGCAGCCAAATCTTTAACGCCAAAGGACATTCAATGGTCAATAGGCTCCCAACCTGTATAACAAAAGACGTTGTCTAACTTTCCCACGGACTCTCAGAGTGCGTTACTCCGCCGCCACAAACGCCTCCTTTCAGACAGGGAAATAAACCAATTGCATTACACCTGATAAAAGAAAAGTGTCTCCACCGGAGCAGAACATCACAGGATCACATGTACTAGCAGAGGAGCATGTCCTCACCATTCACATCCATTCACAACTATTCCCAACCATTCACAACCATTGTCATTCAAATYGGGTTCTCAACTCTAGCGTTCTTCACCCTGCTCTTCCCATTTTGTTTGAGCACAACCAATAGAGACCAGTGTTCATACAGTTCACATAAGGCAGACGTTTGTTCAGCTCATCACATTATTGTATTGCACATCGGCGGAGATGAATGGGGTGGCAGACTTATAACCRGAGGGTCGTATATTTGATTGGATTCGGTTCCAAGGTAAGGAGACTGATGTTTAGTCATAAGCTAGGTACTTAACCTGACGCTAGAGAGAGGAAATCAATTGCTCCACATGTTTGGGGCCAAGGGTAGATGCATCAGCTTAACAAGTGAAAGCCAATCTTGACATGTGAAGGCTATAACGGTGGGTAAACACAAAACTCAACACCAATAATAGAAGAATAAACGAGGGCACGTTTGTCATGAAAATAACGTGTATTTTACAAATAAAACAGATGGCATACAAAATCAACCCCCCCCCCCCCCAAAAAAAACAAGGTTCTGAATCACAAATGGAAAAGCTTTGGACAGCCAACGCGTCTGTAGCCTTCAAAAAAAGAAAAGGCGTTGCTCAATTCCGTTCCTAATCCAGGTAAGAGGTCCAAATAATCCAAAAGGGAAAACTTTTTAATAAGGAAAGATCTTACCAGTTGATCGGTTCAGAAAAATTATCCAAAAGAATTCCACAAAGCCAAAACCCCCAAAAGGTACAGTAGGCTAGAGAAATAGCCATCCGAAACATTGTTCTTCAAACAGAGTSGGATAATCCACCGAAAGGAGAACTCTTCTAAATACTTCAATAGAAGATATGAGACAATTCTCACAAGCATATCATGATAGAAACGAGGCMTTCAAACTAACAYAAGTTTCCTAGTCACCCAACATTTTCTCCCACTAACACGCAGTCAAAATYACACACATGGTGTATCACGTCACCTGAACTCTTGCTGTCAAGCCGAAAGTCAAAACACCACAAATCCTCCAGGGTCTCAGTCGAGGGACGTTTCAGTCTAGTTTCAAGCAGCTGAGGTGGTGAGGAGGCAATCAGATATTCCGCAATTACTCACGCCGTTTTTTACCATAAACTCCCCTTGACTTTTCCGTTTGGTGTTTAACTCAACTCATATGGACGCGGATACACTCCTTCTACTTCTTCTTAAAATTGCACTATCCTTTTATATGTGTGGTCTTTGCAGATAATGAATAAGTCAGGGTTTATTAATAGATMAATAATAGATTAGGATTTGTCTGTCATTTTAATCAATTGGAATGATGAAACAGACAAAAATACAGCCACGAATAAATTATCCCGAGATTTTGAAAAATGAGTTTCAGTGGAACAAAAAATGCACTGAATTCACCAAAGCACTTAAACCCTTTCTGTGAACTACTTGCAAACAAACATACCAGTTGTTCAATTGTTCAGAGCCAGATGTTCAGTTGTTCAGTTAGGTTGTGAGAAACCCCTATAAAGCCTACAAAACTGAAGCTGACCGGTTCAAGAGCTAAATCCCCAAGGAGAGGAGGCTTCTCTCCACCAGGGAAGCATGCAGAGTGGAATAAACCTCCCTCTAGCTAGCCTGGCAGACAGGCCCAGTGTAGTTGGTAGTGGAGCCATGGAGCCAGCCAGTCTGCAGCAGAGGAGCCTTAGGAGAGTATGTCACAATMCTCCCTTCACCGTGTGGCTCCTAACTGGGTGTAAATGTGCAAACCTGGCTTCCTTTTAAATGTGCCTGCCCAGCATCTGACACCAGCTGTTGTCTCTAGCCACAGGTGCATGTTGGGATTTAAAGTCAAAGGGTCACAAGTTCAGGGTCGTATTCATTACGGCACACTGTGACAAAAGGTTTCAAAATGGAAAACGCATCTCGGTCTGTTTACTACCGTTTTATGCCTAGTGAATAAGACCTTGGCGATCATCCAGAGAAAGGAATGGAATATGAAAGGAAATAGGTCTCTTGGACCTTAGTGGATGTGGGTCGAAATCCAAGATGGCCTGATCAAGAGTAGTGTCCAGAGCCTTGACTTCATGAGTGTCTGGAGGCACCTAGGAGGAGGCTGTAATACTTCTCAGAGGCAATGAAATGTGTTGATTAAAGAAAATAGTTGGAGAGGAGTGAAGGGAAATAGAGAGGGGGAGAGAGTGGAAATATTTTTATTTGCACTATTAAACAACGGCACATGGCGTGTGCATACACTTTATAATTCAAAATGTGTCACGTTCCTGACCTGTTTTCTGTTGTTTTTGTATGTGTTTAGTCGGTCAGGGRGTGAGTTGGGGTGGGCATTCTATGTTATGTGTATCTATGTTGGTTAATAGGTTACCTGATATGGTTCTCAATTAGAGGCAGGTGTAATTCATTTCCTCTGATTGAGAACCATATTAAGGTAGGATGTTCTCACTGTTTGTTGGTGGGTGATTGTCTTCCGTGTCTGTGTTTGTCGCGCCACACGGGACTGTTTCGGTTTGTGTAGTCTATTCCTGTTCTGCGTGTTTATGTAAGTTTTTCCAGTTCAGGTCTGTCTACGTCGTTTTGTTATTTTGTTTATTATCAAGTGTAGTTCGTTTTCGTCTTGTTTAATAAATTCATCATGTCTTCATTACCCGTTGCGTCTTGGTCCAATCTCTCTCCTCAAGACGATCGTTACAAAATGTCTTCAATGGGGAAGGAAATATCAGCATTTCGATCACTGAGGGTGTTGCCATGGGGAATTTGCCTGGCCCTGTCACATGCCACCACTGTCGAAGACTCCCGATGAAATATCTTGACTACAACAACCTTGAGAGTGTTTTTCTCACGACATGCCAGTTTAATAGCCTCTTTTCACAGGGAGAAAGCAGAGACAAGGCTTTCACAGCTAGCTAGCGCTAAGAGCAAAAGTCTAAACACAGAGGGCAAGCCCCAGTCATTCACCCACACACATGCACATACAGTACACGCACACACGCACACACAAACACAGCCATGTTGCTTTCCTCCGCGCCTTCTAGGCTGGATAGCACAAAGCATAATAAGGCTTACTCGGTTGTGTTTCAGTCAGACACAGGGTCATTCAACTTAAAAGGCACTGTCTTGAGAGTGTCACATCACTGCTAGTCTATAACACACACACACACACACACAACACACACACACACACACACAGCACACACACACACACACACACACACACCACACACCACACACACACACACACACACACAACACCACACACACACACCACACACACACCACACACACACACACACACACACACACACACACACACACTGTAGCACAGCCAAGTTCTTTCTCTCTCTTTTTCCTGCAAGGACTTTTAAAGGTCAGGGTATCCTTCGCACACCAATTTACATTGATAGCTCTGCCTCTCTCTCCAAAGTTGTTAATTCCACTGACGTGGCTGTGTCCCAAATGGCACCCTACTTATGGCCAGAGCCCCTATTGGCCCTTCAAAGGAATAGGGTGCCATTTGAGACACAAGCGACGTTTCACACAGAACCTGACTATAATCACTGGAGATCGAATCAGGAGGCAAAGTAAAATCTGAATGTGCTTCTCTTTAAAAAAGGACAGCATTCTCGTTGCATATCTATTTCTTTTTTTCTCTCGCTCTCTCTCTCTCTCTAGTTCTCCATATACCTGATATACACGTTTTGTTTTTTCTTCTCCATGGTCTATATGAATTTGAAGTAGATCAAAGGCTTTGTACATTTCAGAAACAATCAACCGGCGAATCCCAGTGGTCATTTGCAAAATGCCAGTGAAATGAATCCATTATGAAGACGACGGGACTGAATGTTCTCTCTGACACGTATTTCAGATGTTCTCCGAATCCAAGCTGTGTTGCTTTTTGTTAAATGAATAGGACCAATGTTTCCAAGGTTTAATGGGGAAAGTGTTTATAATGAATGCCTTAACAGGTCTCACCCTCCGATCTGCCAGCGATGATGTTGTACACACGGCTGAGCAGCTCTGAGCTACACCTTGGTGTGCTGTGTGTGTGTGTGTTGGTGTGTGTGTGTGTGTGTGTGTGTGTGTGTGTGTGTCGTGTGTGTGTGTGTGTGTGTGTGTGTGTGTGTGTGTGTGTGTGTGTGTGTGTGTGTCCAGAGAGATAAGAGATAGCCTTGTCCCCCATGTATTATGGCACAGGAATGGGACTGTTATTTATATGTTTGGATATTTCTTTAAACACACACCCACACACACACAACACATACACGCATACACACGTGGTGTGTATGCACGCTTGCGTGTGCGTGCAACTGTGCGTGCACGTCTATTTCCAGTATATTTATGTATATCCACTGTGTGTGTCTTATTACATTGTTTAATTGAGATTGAGATGCAAATTGTGAGCTGTAATGTTCAAGCTGCGTCATCATGACACACACATACATGTGACACTAATGAACACTGCAGTGGCTGACTGACAACCCTGTACTTACCTTCAATACATTCAATTCTTCATATGTAATGGTAAAAAATCATGTTTCTATTAACCATTCACCTAAATAAGTCAGGAGAGAAGTGTATGTCCAGAAGGTGGCTACTTCCTATGCCTGCGTCCCAAATGGCACCCTATTCCCTATACAGTACATTCAGGAAAGTATTCAGAGACCTTGACTTTTTCCACATTTTGTTACGTTACAGCCTTATTCTAAAATGGATTACATAGTTTTCCCCCCTTCATCAATCTAAACACAATACCTCATAATGACAAAGCAAAAATAGGTTTTTAGGTTATTACAAATTCAAAACTGAAATATTAAATTTACATAAAGTATTCAGACCCTTTACTCAGTACATGTTGAAGCATCTTTGGCAGTGATTACAGCCTCGAGTCTTCTTGGGTATGATGCTACAAGCTTGGTGAGGAGTGGCTTGCATCTGGCCGCTCTACAATAAAGGCCTGATTGGTGGAGTGCTGCAGAGATGGTTGTCTTTCTGGAAGATTCTCCCATCTCCACAGAGGAACTCTGGAGCTCTGTCAGAGTGACCATCGGGTTCTTGGTCACCTCCCTGACCAAGGCCTTTCTCCCCGATTGCTCAGTTTGGCCGGGCGGCTAGCTCTAGGAAGAGTCTTGGTGGTTCCAAACTTCTTCCATTTAAGAATGACGGAAACCACTGTGTTCTTGGGGACCTTCAACGCTGCAGAATTATTTAGGTACCCTTCCCCAGATCTGTGCCTCGACACAATTCTGTCTCGGAGCTCTACGGTCAATTCCTTCGACCTCATGGCTTGGTTTTTGCTCTGACATACACTGTCAACTGAGGGACCTTATATAGACTGGTGTGTGCCTTTCCAAATCATGTCCAATCAATTGAATTTACCACATGTGGACTCCAATCAAGTTGTAGAAACTTTAACTTTATTTAATTAGGCAAGTCAGTTAAGAACACATTCTTATTTACAATGACGGCCTACCCCGGCCAATGGGACTCCCAATCACGGCCGGATGTGATACAGCCTGGATTCGAACCAGGGACTGTAGTGACGCCTCTTGCACTGAGATGCAGTGCCTTAGACATCTCAAGGAAGATCAATGGAAACACAATAAACCTGAGCTCAATTTCGAGTCTCATAGCAAAGGGTCTGAATAACGTATTTCTGTTTTGAATTTGTAATACATTTGCAAAAATGTCTAAAAACCTGTTTTCGCTTTGCCATTATGCAGTGCCTTAGACTGCTGCGTCACTCAGCAGGCCTTTAAAATGATGTTAAATAGTGTTTGAACCTAGGACTGTTCTCAGAGCAATGATCTATATGGGAATGCATACCCAGGTACACAGACTTAACAGAGACTACTAAAAACATGGAAAACAGAGACTAAAAGACAGTATGTCTGACACAGAGAGCTATGAGAAAGAAGTCAAAGGAGAGGGAGAGAAAAGTCAAGTGAGCCATGGATAGATGAGAGAGAGGGGGGCGGGAGAGAGAGAGAGAGAGTGATGTGTGACTGTGTGATGATGGTGAGAGTTTGTACCTGTGTGGGAATGATCATGTGATATGAAGGTTGTTGTGGGTTTGGTAAGTTTTGTTGTGAGTAGACGTTGTTTTGGTGAGAGCGATGGTGGTTTGTGGTGTCATTTCAGGGATGACGGAGGGAAGACGATGGTAGGAGTATAGAGAGGAGATGGAAGAGTTGAGATGGAGAGGTGGAGAAGAGATGAGATTGAGTTGTGGAGAGAAGAGAGAGAGAGACGAGCGAGAGAAGATACGAGAGGCGAGAAGAATTAGAGAAAGCAGAGAGAGAACGAGAGAGAGAGAAGAAGAGAGAGAGAGGGAAGAGAGAGGAGAGAGAGACTGAGAGAGAGAGAGAGAGAGATAGTAGGGATTAAGATGAGATGGAGAACAGAGAGAGAAGCGACTTTGAGCGAGAGAGAGAGAGACGTGGTAGGGAGAGAACTAGGACGACGAGACGGGAGAGAGAAGAAGAGAGAGAGAGAGAGAGAGACGAGAGAGAGACAGAGACTAGAGAGGACGATGAGAAAGGAAGAGGAGAGAAGAGAGAGACATAGATAAAGGAATCTATGAGATGACCTATAGAGGGAGAAAGTGAGAGAAAGAGGGAGATGCATGCAGAGTGACACTTCATTGATTGGCACTCCGGTAGAGCTGGGATGGTGGCCCACGTCAACACTGAAGCGTTCGATTCAGAGTGCATCGACAAATGGGTCCGAGGCGCTCTGGGGAGGGGACGTGTTTAATTAATGGCCAACTATTTCTCTGTTAGGAGTTAAACCAAGAGCAGAGCCCAGGGGCGGGGCCACGGGGGCCCAGAATAAAACTCTGCTCTATCCATCCATCCGGTTGGGAAAAAGAGAGGGATGGGGGAGGTCGCCGATCAATACATAAATTGAACTGGCGTGATAATGGCGATGATCGCACAGCAATGCTAATGACAAAACCGAGTCGCTTAATGATTTCCCTGAGCGYGTAGTCGGAGTGTGAAGGCAGAACGTGGTGAGCAACGCGCTCGTGTCATGCTATTAAAAAGTGGAACTTATCCGCCCTATGACTCTCTAAAATGTATTGATGAACCATGCCAAATGGGGTAAGAGACAGTGCAGGAAATGAATGACAGCATGAGGGCATAAACAATCTGCTCCCGAGTGGCGCAGCGGTCTAGGGCACTGCATCTCAGTGCAAGCGGTGTCACTACAGTCCCTGGTTTGAATCCAGGCTGTATCACATCCAGCTGTGATTGGGAGTCCCATAGGGCGGCGTACAATTGGTCCGGGTTTGGCAGGGCTAGGCCGTCATTGTAAATAAGAATTTGTTCTTAATTGACTTGCCTAGTTAAAAAAAGGTTAAATAAAATAAATAAAGTTTTTATTAATCATACATTGCATTACACCCAAAACAATATTTTGGTATTTGTTTCACTAGTCCATTGTTGACATACTACCAAAATGTTTTGCTTGTCAGAAATCATGTTTTCAAGATATGTAACTTTCTAAATATGGAAATCATCCCCACAGGATGCATTATGCAGCATGAAACGCAGCATCAAATGTGACTGCTGGCAACAAAACCTTTTGGGACAATGTCACCAATGGACTAGTAAAACAAATACCTAATGATCGTTTTTGGGTGGAGTTTTCCTTTAACAGTGCAGATGTCGCKGAAAAATCTATTTTAAAAGCCATCCAGTCAATTCTCTAGTTGTGCTGAATCGGCTCACAGATAAATGTAATGTGCAAGCATGAATTTTTAGAGTTATCTCAACAATTTCGAACCCTGAATGCCTCAACTGTGTACAGAATGATTACATGTCCACGACTCACACTCTCTCTCTCTTTCTACTTCTCAATCCACCCTCCCTCCATCCTTCTCTCAAGACCAACCATACACAGCCGACCGTTTGAGAAAATATGTATCGACCAAGATTGATGATACCGCGGCGCTCGTACATTGGAGAGCATCACATTCGCGCGCTGTGTTGTGGCGTTGTCAAAGATAGATACCTCTGCCCTGTCTACAGCCCGTCTGACTAGGCAGTACAAATAGCTGACTATTGTTTCTCGGCATGGCGTTTTTGTAATGATTTGCAAATAAACACCTCCAACTTCACGGGAAAACCTCAGCCAAATCATCAGGGGATGATTTCAATTTGTTTTTGCATTTTGTGATTTCCCTCCATACCTGGGATCAAATGCTCTTTGAAATCTTTGAAAAACTTTGAGCGTTTGCTCTAGTCTGTCTGGATTGCCAGATACATTTACATTTAACATTTACATTTAAGTCATTTAGCAGACGCTCTTATCCAGAGCGACTTACAAATTGGTGCATTCACCTTATGACATCCAGTGGAACAGCCACTTTACAATAGTGCATCTAAATCTTTTAAGGGGGGGGGGAGGGGGGTGAGAAGGATTACTTTAGTTTGTGTGTGTGCACCTGCCATGGAACACAATGTTTAGGTCACAGGAGGTTGGTGGCCCCTTAATTGGGGAGGACGGGCTGGTGGTAATGGCTGGAGCGAAATAAGTGGAATGGTTTGATGCCGTTCCATTGGCTCCGTTCTAGCCATTATTATGAGCCGTCCTCCCCTCAGCAGCCTCCACTGGTT
>NC_036845.1:15455513-15482649 GCF_002910315.2 Salvelinus sp. IW2-2015
TTTTAGGACTCTTCTATAGGTCCATTAAGCCAGGCAAGTTCGATCGAGTACTAACCTAACGTAGCAGGCATAAAATAAACCTCTTAAGTGTTCTTTCTTTCTGGCCTTTACGGTGGAGGTTCTCCTCTACACTGTCGAACCAATTCAGTAAATGTGGAGGAGGAGTTAACATGGAGTGCCTTGTTAACGTCCAAAAGCGGAAGTCGCATCACAGGCTCTCCTCCATTTCCCATGAAAACCGGATGCATCCAGTTGTCACAGACACCGCAGAAGGTGGATGAGTACAGAGAGTATTTTAAATGATTTAAAATAGTATTAGAACCCAAGTCCGTCTCCTTCAGTCTCTGAGTATACAAAGTGCTCAGACGTTTCTCCGTCTAGCTGGCCCCTTCTCCCTTGACACCAAAAAAGGTTTGGCGATTCTCTTTCATTTCTCCATCAATCAGAAGACTAACACTTCATAACTTCTTCTTCGGGGGAAAGATGTTTCCGTGCAACTGTTGCTAAGCCTCACAAAGGGAGGACCATCAAAGAGTGAACAAGAGAAACAAAGAGGAAGAGAAGAAAAAACTCAACTGGGTTTGGTGGTCTTTTAATTGAATTGATACTCGTATTTCTCTTACAATAATGTTTGTTTATTTCACAAATAAGCTGTTCTGGGGTTCATAATGAAGCATGTAAAAGCACTTGAAATTAGACATCATTTTTCCAGGAGGAAGGTAAGCCAGTCTATGTAAACATTCTCACTCTGTTCTGCAGTGAAAGCCGATAAATATCCTAGCTAGCTAGCAGTCAAAATAATGTGCCATTCGGATCCATTTGTTATTGCACTGTGAATGTCAAAGAATAGCATAGTCTCTACTTCGGATAGGAGTGACTTATGAAGCGTTTGGAGATAACAAACTGCCATACATGTAGCGTATAGACCGAGCCGGGATAGATAGCGATTCATCTCGACCCACAATAGTATATTATCTCACAATACGTAGCAGTATAGCAGTGTAGCATATTTCAGAGTGCCAGACTGGTAACACTACATCTTATGCATGACGCCACCTTGTGCGATGCAATTCTCCGGGATGGAATAGTCTGTGCCCTGGTATGCCATGCACATCTCATCAACTCATTGTTCCCCAACTCTGGGGAGTGAACCCTGGAAGAGAGGAGAGCAAAAGAAGACCATTCTTAATGAGTTGCTGTGGAACAGAAAGAGGGAGCARGGGAGCGAATGAGAGAGAGCGCGKGAGAGAGAGAGATAGAACGAAGATAGTGTTGACGTGGAGAGGGATGGGGGACGGCGGCGTCAACGATAAGAGACGGCGGAATTAATTCCGATTGATTTGGGAGGCGCGACAAAGGAAACAGGGATCAAATGAGGGAGAGAGAGAGAGACAGAACGAGAGCGAGAGGAAAAGAGGTAGAACAAGAACAACYGGGTGTCTGCATTAGAGGGAGTAATTGGCAGGCTGAGTAAGGGGGAAAAGGAGAGAGAGAGGAATAGAGAGAGAGAAAGACCTGCTAAAATGAGGATGACAACAGCCATCAAATTCTATGCAGTGCATCAATGGTACCATCAGGCCAAGTTTAAATGAGGACATCTCTTCTACATGGAAACATCTATCCCCCAGACACCCACCCAGACTTACTTCCTCATTCACTCTAAGATTATCCCTTTGATTATGCACACGACCCACATAACCTCCGTGGCATTTGCAAGTGTCACAATTAGAAGCCAATGCATTTGTGAATTGACGAAAATAGGAATTACAGTAACAAATGAGAACATCCGTCTCTCTGTATGTTTCTCTCTGCGTCGCTCCTCCTCCCACGTTTTCTCTCGCTTTCTACCCCAGGCACAAACCAAGGTCGCTATCCTCATTAACTTGCTGGCTTACTCCAGCTCACCTCCAGCCAGCCCCACCTTCAGCTGCTGCACTCATTACCACCGAATCATCAGAGCGAGAGAGAGAGAGAGAGAGAGAGAGAGAGAGAGAGAGAGAGAGACATAGACAAACCTTGTATGAAATATGTTGATTTTGTACCTTTAAAACAACGTCAAATTGTCTCTGTTTTATCCACTGTCAGAAACAATAGGCTGGGCAGCACTTCCTAATTGATCTATCTACTGCTACCCTTCGATCTCCATTCTAAGGTTTTAACCAAGCACTTCCCTGCTTAGCTATTACATTGTCTCTGACTATTGCCAATGTGCTATTGTGAGAATGCTTGTTGTGAGATCRCCACTTAAAAACGAAATAGATTCACTGTTGCTATCAAAGTCATTCCAAAGGGTAGGTTTAACAGAACAAWTGAAATGTGACCATACTTTCTCACTCATATTTCATCAATGATGGTATTTGGCCTGTGTCACATTTGCAAAGTCATCAATAGCGATTGTTCCAATTGAACCCAGAATGAAACAAAACATTGACAATACAATAGGCCTATAGGGTTTCAAGCTCTAGTTGACATAAAAAAAGAATGATATTTAGTGACATTGATTTACGTTTGGTTGTCAACGCAACCAGATATCAACATGTGAAGGAGATGTATCTCCAAAAATCAAAGTTCAAGAAAAGTACTAAATCAAATCAAATCAAACTTTGAATATACTTTCAATAAAGTTTGATTTGATTTAGTCCTATTCTTTAACTTTGGTTAAGATGGTGTCACGACTTCCGCCGAAGTCGGTCCCTCTCCTTGTTCYGGCYGCGTTCGGCGGTCGACGTCACCGYCTCTCTAGCCATCGCCGATCCACTTTTKATTTTCCATTTGTTTTGTCTTTGTTTCACACACCTGCTTTCAATTCCCCAATTACATGTTTATTATTTAACCCTCTGTTTTCCCCATGGTTTTTGTGCGTGATTGTTTTATGTATGTTCGGTCCGCTATTGTGGGCTCGGTATTACGYCATGTTATTGMAATATTTYAGTAAAGTTACTTGTGTTACTCATCTCTGCTGTCCTGCGCCTGACTCCTCTGCACCAGCTACACCCAGACCATTACAGATGGGGACGTGAATCCAACATATCATTTATTAATTTGTAGAAAAACTGCCATTAAAGCCAGACTAAGCCAGAGGCTCAGATGGAACTATCCAAGCAGAAGATACATCTCCTTCAAGTGTTGATATCTGGTTGCGTTGACAACCAAACACATTTCAATATCATATTCGAAATACAATAAATAACCTATTAACTTGTCGACAAGTTAACAAATAATGTGTTGAATTCATGMCTCCAACTCAACCAAAAATAAAAGTTAAAGAATGGGATTAAGCCAGAGGCTCAGATGGAACTATCCAAGCAGTAGATACATTTATTTTAAATGTTGATATATGGTTGTGTTGTCAACCAAACACAATTCAATATTACTTTTGTAATACACTAAATAGCCTAAAGTTAAGGCTATCTTACAAACAAATGTKCCATTAAACCTTAACATGAGTAACACATCCATGGCCASATGTTGAGGTTACTGTAACCATACATGTCTTCTTCTGTAATCATATAAAGCGTGCATGTTCAAAATAGCACGCATAGGTCATCACAGGTCTATGGAGATCTTCACAATTGCTGTAAAAATCTGTGAAGAATCTTGATGCGCCAWGTACTTTACTGTAATCTCAACTGCAATCTAGGTCATTTGGTTGTGCTATTCAATGAAGCACAGTGATAACAGATTAAGTTGTTGTATAAATAAACAAAATATCTGACATTGTGTTCCCAGTTGAACTTTACTGTGCTTTTAAATGGTTGGGTGACAACTTAACAAAACATCTGAGAGGTTTTTTTCCATTGGAATTTTCTGGTGCTTTTAGATGATTGAAAACGCAGTGATTTGATTGGACATTCGACTTAACTTTTGGCTGCCTTTTTGAGTGGGTGAATATAGGTCGTAATCTCATTGATCAATGTCTCAACCAAATATTACCCAATTATCCATGTCGAAATGACGTAGTGTGCCCAAGTGGGAAGTAGAGGAAAGCGACCATGAAAGAAGAGGAAAGAGAAGGAAGCAGAGGAGATATTAAGGAAAGAGAGGCGGGGAAAGAAGAGGAAAGAGAAGGAAGCAGAGGAGATATTAAGGAAAGAAGAGCGCGGGGGGAAAGAAGAGGAAAAGAGAGAAGGAAGCAAGGAGATTATTAAGGAAAGAGAGGCAGGGAAAAGAAGAGGAAAGAGAAGGAAGCAGAGAGAATATTAAGGAAAGAAGGGGCGGGGAAAGAAGAGGAAAGAGAAGGAAGCAGAGGAGATATTAAGAAAAGAGAGGTGGGGAAAGAAGAAAGGAAAGAGAGTAAGGAGCAGAGGAGATATATCAAGGGAAGAGAGGAGGCGGGGGAAATGAAGAGGAAAGAGGAAGGAAGCAGAGGAGATATTAAGGAAAGAGAAGGCGTGGGAAAGAAGAGGAAAGAGAAGGAAGCAGAGGAGCTATTAAGGAGAGAGGGGCCGGGGAAAGAAGAGGAACGAGTGCGAAAGAGAGTAGGCAGACAGAAGGAAGGAGAAAAAGAGGACAGAGCCAGAGAATCCATTATGGAACAAGGGAGGAGCAGAGAGAGATGAGAGATGTGTGAGCAAGTTCTAAGCCCGGGTGCTCAGTCCTTAAAACTATAGCACTTGGCATGGTGTGATTTGATAGATATCTACTGCCCAACTCGTGTTATTCATCAATGCCATATTTCCACAGGCCTGGGGAGTGGCAATTCAGTGCAGAGGAGAAGTGTAAAGATTCCACTTTCAAGAACATTGACTAAATCCTAACAGAGCTCTCGCTCTACAGCTTTCTGATGGCTGAGTCCGAGTTCAATAAACTCTATAAGCACACCATTGATTAATGAGCGAGCTTGGTTTAAAGTGCAATGTCTATGGAAACCAAATAGTGGATCCTACTTTAGGAGAAAGTTATTTTATTTGAAATGAGCATAAAGAGCTATGAGTTTTTCCACAGGCAATGCCATTATCCGTATGCTTTCCAACCATTTATTTACAGATGCCATTTATTCCTTTGGGGAAAAAAGTTATTCTATTCTATTTTATTCTTAATAAACAGAATGGACAGGGGTTTATCTTATATTATTCAAGGCCTTTTCTAGTATTGTTCATGGTAGGGTTTTACAAGAGTAACATGTTTTCTGAGGCAACGCCAAGGACAGGAGTAGATGGATAGAGTGAGGCTCAGTGAGGCTTTCGGGCCAGAGGGGACGGAGAGGATTAAAGGGCTACTCATGAGACTCACCCAACCATGAGACTCACCCAACAAAAAGAAAGGGGGAGAAAGGGATCCAAAATAACAAAGCAGTCAAACAAGAATGAAGTAGTGGCATGAGATAAAGAGATATCTGCTCATTTTGAGCTCTGTGGTTATGTTTTATGCACTTGTCCAGTATGGTATAGGATGAAGTTGCCTCCAGACGCTGATCTTGGGTCAGTTTAGCATTAGGATCGGTGGAGGGGATCTGATCCTAGATCTGCATCTAGGAGATACTTCACCTCGGAGCATCCAGTATAGTTTATGGTTATGTGTGGGTGGGGGACAATGAAATACATCATGGTCTGGGAGTTAAACATGCTTGKTTTGGGTATTAAGAACTTGTGTGGGTGCAGATCTAAGAAACATTGGAGCAATGTATTTTACTTTTTAGAAATATTTTTCCAAATCCTACCATTGTAACGTTTGGTTAAAAATTTAAAAAKAAATTAAATATGGCTGAAACAAGTTAGCAAACAGAGTTAATAGGGAACTTTTCCGTACCAGGCTTTTTCTTCCTGTTTAGACCTACTCAGGTAACATGGAATTCACCCATCAGTGTGATTGACAGGCTGCTGTCCACTGTCATGTGGTGCTGAACTTCTGAATTCCCGACTGTCACTGCACAATCCAAGGCTGCTGAATCTCTGCCTGCAATGTTAGTGGCTTGTGATTCTTGTAAGACAATGAGTGTAACCATGGTATCACATGTAGGGTTTACTAAAGAGCAAGATAGAGAGACAGAGAGAGAGAGAGAGAGAGAGAGAGAGAGAGAGAGAGAGAGAGAGAGAGAGAGACCTGATATGGCTCACGAAACAGAGAGAGAGAGAGTTGGCAACGACGCGAGAGAGAGCGAGAGAGAGAGAGAGGCGGTAGCTAGACATGATTAAACCCTATCATCTATTACAGCTTGGTGCTTTGATCCATCTTCAAGGCCGCACACTTTGGCTTACTCCGGCTCTGCTCCACTCYCATTAAAAGGTGACTAGTCTCTCCCCACCATGTTTCATCATAGATTTACCATACATAATTTACAGTAGCCAAAGGGGGATCATGGGATTAAACACACACATTTCTGGGTAAAAATAATCAGACAGGACTCTTCAGACATATCACAAAATGAAGTACTAATGTGTATTAGGGTGGCCATTTTGGACACAAAAGGGAAAGAAATCTCCTAAGACTCCTCCTTTTAGTTTTCTTTGACTTCCCATCTTTCTTTCCTGATCTCCTCCTTCCTTATACCCTCTCTTTCTATTTCTTTTATTTCCTCCTTCCCTCGCTCCTCTACGCCTCCTTCAGTGGATCCTTTTTTCTCTGATTCGGATTCAGATTTTCAATTTCAAGGTGCTTTACAGGCGTAACGTGTTGCCGGGGCAATCAGCAGAGAAAACAATTGTACGCTTAAAGTGGTTGTAACGACATCAAATTAGGCCGCTGTAACAGCAGGCGTGGTATCAAGGGTGAAAATGAACAAGATTAATACGGCAAATAAGTGTTTCCTCTACATGTTGAGTAGGACTTTCCTCTGGCTGCGGGATGTATGGGGAACCTCGGTGACACACAACCCTATTAAGGCCACAACAGGTGGGAATCTGTGGGAGATTTCTAAAAAGTCAAAGTCCTTTCACTTTCAACCACATCTCTCTCTCTCTCTCTCTCTCTCTCTCTCTCTCTCTCTCTCTCTCTCTCTCCCAGTCTCACTTTCCCCCTCCTCTTCACACTCAACAAGCGAGATAATCTCTTACATGATTACCCCCCTCTCTCTTTTCTTCCCTCCCACTTTCTGTGTCTGTCTCATCCATCCTCTCTCTTTCACCCTATCTGTCTCTCTGTTCCTCCCTCCCTCTCTATTCTCCGTCTCACTCTAGCCCTCCAGGGATATCTGGTTTCAGAGGGCAATCTCAACGGGACTCGAGGCTTTTTCGCACTCTCTCCCTGCCTTTTTCTCTACCTCCATCCCTCTTTCTGTCCCTCATTCCCTCCCTCTCACCGCAGGGCTCTGAGGGACAGTGCATTACAAGCATGTGTCGGTCGCCTATGTCATGCCAATTAATGCGGCGGGGGCTTAAGGACAGAGGAGCAGGTGGGGAAAGGGGAGAGAGAGAGAGAAGAGAGCGAGAGAGAGGAGAGAGAGAGAGAGAGAAGAAGAGAGAGAGAGAGAGAGAGAGAGAGACCAGCATTTCCATACATTACCCATACTAAACAGGCTCTGCGGCGGGCGTCTATACCCAGCGCCTGGTCTCAATAGACCCACACAGAGAGAGCAGGAGAGACAGAGAGAGGAGAGAGAGAGAGAGAGAGAGAGAGAGAGAGAGAGAAGAGACGAGAGAGAGAGAGAGGAAGAGAGAGAGACGGGGAGAGAGAGAGAGAGAGAGAGAGAGGAGAGAGAGAGAAGAGAGAGAGAGAAGAGAGAGAGAGGAGAAGAGAGAGAGAGAGAGAGAGAGAGAGAGAGAGAGAGAGAGGAGAGCAGAGAGAGAGAGAGAGAGGAGGGGGACATGTTTAGCGCCATGCACAGCAGACACGCTTGAGGGGAATACTTCTCCTGGTGAGTCTCATTCTAACCTCATCAGATGGGGTGTTTGGATAAGGGCTGAGTCCCAAATGGCACCCTATTGCCTATATAGTGCACTACAGTGAACTACTTTTGACCAGGGCCCATAGGGCTCTCTATAGGCAATAGGGTGCCATTTGGGACTCAGATAAGCTGCAGCATTGAATTCTGATCAACCTGGGTTTGACTCAATGTGCCAAAATGCGTGGATAAATGGCATTACTGCATATGCCTTTAAAATCGGTTAATTGGCAGTGAAATTATTGTCACTTAGGCTTTCAATTGTTCAACGTCATTAACTTTAGCTCACACATGCATACACAAACACACACACACACACACACACATTTCTGGCAAAATTCAGAATGCAGAAGCCAAGTTCTAACTGGGGAGTGCGATTCCCAAACTATAACAAACTTTTGGTGATACATAATCAAACATTCTTCAGCTCCATTGCCATCCCCAAAACACAGAATGACAACTCCAGGGAGCTTTGGAAGAATGAGGGTAATTGGCTTTGTCAAATTGAGTCAAAATGCTCAGGTGCGTATTTTATAAGAACTAAAACAATGGAATTACAAACAAACAACAACTTTTGACAGGTTTATAAATAAATGCAGAGCCTGTGTACAGCAGCCTGGTTGAATTACTGATTACTATCATGAATGCCATTAATGGGGTATTGACACTGTATATCTCTCTATCAAATCTGTTTGGTTCCATATAAAGTCAATGTCTTTCTATGCTAATGAAGAACCCGCTTTGTATCCTGSGGCATTTCAGTGCAAATGTCTAGAAGTGTAGCTAATTGGGCAAACTTTTGAGAAAATACCATATTGTCGGTCTACATTGCGTTACATAAACAGATGAATATAGGATGTGAATGTAAGCCTWCAGTGTGTTATATTCAAATGCTGGCAAATATGAATATGGTAATAACACCATGCAAAAGTGAGAACAAGTTGGGTACTAATGTATAGCCTAATTCCCTTAAAAGTATTGTGTAAGATGTTTTGGAGCATGGGTCATTATTAGAGTAGGTTACAGAGTTCCAGGGTAGGGTAGGTAACTTTCTGAATGTAWTSCATTACAGTTACTAGATACCTGTCCAAAATTGTAATCAGTAACAGAACTTTTGTATTAACCAACATCAGTAACGTAATCAGTTACTTTTACTTTCGCTTTAAGAGMCATTAGAAGACAAAAATGAATATTACCAATTGAATGACATCTAATGCAAGATAAACCGATGTTAGAGCCTTAAATGGATGTTGTATTTTACTTTATGGGTATGTAGGTTTCATCTAACCCATTGCTTTCTACTTCAATACAGATAGTAATCCGATTAGGATATATCTGTACATTTAAAAACCCTAAATCAGTCAGATTTCCAGTCATTCCAATTTATTTAATAGCCCTTCATCTTCAAGAATAGGACTTGGAAATATAGATTAGCCGAATTGTTTTACCTGAGTATAACCCAGAAACMAKGGGCTTATTAGCCTACTCTGTTGTTTATGYTTTTGATGTCATGGAGGACTGATTGGGCTCATTGCTTCGAGTTGAAAACMGAATGTTTTTCTCYTGGAAGGGCYTGCTTTGAGCACTACAGAAAAATGCTATTCGTATTTGAAAAATMAATGCCATATGTTGCATTTGCTATAGGCCTATTGTTTACGTTTTTTATCAGCACGAATTAGATTGAGAAATAAAAGCCCCACTMGMGGTCTTCTTAAATGAAACTCGTTTTTGACAGTATGTTTAGCACAATACCAAGGAGGAGTTCAGAAGGGAGGAACTCTCTCAAACTTTTATTCCAACCCACGAGGGGCGAGACGTCGGTTCAACGTCTAGTTTTCATTTACATTTAGTTGAGTTGTGAACTCTAACGTGATTTCAACGTTTGATCAACAAAACATGTCACCCTGTCATTGGATTTAGGTAAATAGTTGGGTGAAAAGAATATAGATTTTCCTTACGTTGAGGACTTTTTGCAAATCGAATCAGATTTCCACGTTGTTTCAACGTGCTCACATAGATGTTTTGTTGGTGAAATTACGTAGAAACTACGTTGATTCAACCAGTTATTACCCAGTGGGATAGGCCCAGTGGGATCCGCTCTATGCAGCTGTTGCAAGATCACATTTTTCACTGTCTGTCAACGGTCGCAATTTTTTTTATTGATGGGCAGCTTAAATGTATTCAAAACAACCGGGTTAAAATACACATATAGGCAAAATGTGTGAACAGCCATCCACAAGAACCACAATCCGTAAGCGCAAACAGCTAAATGAGAAAGCAGCAGTGTGATTTACATAATTGCGCTAAGTAGATATTAATAATAAGTTATATCCGTATCGCCCGTAGGCTACACCACTGCTGTCGTCCTTACCTACAAGTGTTTATTCAAGTTGGATGTAAAATCTTTGAATGCAGACAACAGTTGCACCATTGGAAGACAAAAGCATTTGGTGTGTCATCATAGTGGTCTCTGACTTGGGGTCAGACTCCCTCAGGCGGAACAAACTTACATTTGCGCCTTCAGATACTGATTTGAATGCAATTGAGAAAACAGAAAAGTGTCATACATTTTTTTTCTCCCGCAGATATATTTTCTGAATTTAAAAGTAATCATTTAGTTTTTCAAAAGTATCGGTAATCTGATAACAATATGTTAGCTGGTAACATAATGGCTTACAGTTTTTTTTTTTTTTTTGTAATCAGTTACATTACTCTCCCCAACCCTACAGAGTTCCTAGGGGAGCCTCCCCGTTCCTGGTTAGGCTTAATCTCATTATAAGGGATTCCCCAGTAGGGAGTGCCATTAGTGCGCCCGAAACGCCGCAGTCCACTGCCCAGGTGCTAAACTTTCGAAATCCGATTCCGTCGCTGTCCACTTCAATGGTCCTGAACTTCTGAATTCCGATTCGCTCACTGTCCACCTCAATGGTGCTGCACTTCCATATTCCGGATATGTCGCTGTCCACTTCAATGGTGCTGAATCTGACTGATTTCATTTGACTTTCAATGGAATATATGATGTGTAGGGAATATTAGGTGTTGCATGCTTCAACACTGCAGAGCAGTCACTTTGCTGTACTCATCTGCTACTATCGTGTTAAATCCAGTCATCTCGCACACTTTTGGTGTGTAGCCATGTGCATAAACCCTGCATAATGCAGTTGGCTTTTTCTAGACGAGTAGGCCTAGTGATATTCCAAAACGCTCATGTGGACTCAATTGCATGGTCTTCCAACAAGTGCACTTACAGGTGTAACTGGGATCAAAATGGTTTGCTTTTCCATAATAAGTGTTCACTGGTCTATTCATGTTTCACTGTAAGATGTCTCCCATTCTAAGGTATTGGAACTCCATCCATTCTATGGTCATGTGGGCAACCCCTGGGCATACGCCCAACAAAACAACCCGAATAGAACGTTCACCCTTTATCCAATAGCCTAATTCAGATACCCACCACGCACTCATTCCTCGTAGCTCCACCTATCCCTCTCTCACTCTACCTCGGTCCCTGTGGTATAGTTATTATGTCTGTCCCCCTGTGGACCACTGTTTCTCCGAGTACTGCAGCAAGACTAAGCCTGCCATAAATCACATTGCATTATCACCGCGCCGTTTTCGCCTCGCGCTTTTACCCGCCCACCATGCACCTCGGATTGGCCAGTCCGCGTCCTTTCCCACCCTCTCCGAGAGGGGCTGCAGTGCAATAGTAGCTCCCGCCCCCCTTCCTTGGTGGCGATGATTGGAAGAAAGGAGTTCTCCTTGAACTGTCAATCATGTCTTTTCTTGCGCGCTTCGCATTTGTTGTTTCTCGGAGCAATGCATTGAGTGCAGGGCGACAAGACGCGCTGCATACCGACAGAGATAGAGGAGAGGAGGCTAATTACGGGACGAATTGTCTACTTCAGAACGCACATATTGTATCCATTAGTTTGCAATGTTCTGTCGAATATTTGACAGAAAACAGTTGAGTATTTACCTTCGTGTCTAGGTGCGCATTTGAGCACATTTGCTCTCCAAACCATTGAAAACAACATTAATTCAGTGTCTGGAATATTTGAGATTTTTGCTCCAGAATTTTGTCATTTGGTATTCCCTCTACGTCTACGAAAACATCAACAATCCCTTCTTTGGCTACGGGGGGTCATCAGCGAGAAAAGTCAAGGGGATAGACACATGTTTTTGTTCAGTCACATGTAAAAGCAGTTGGTTATTACTGTTGGACATAAGTAAAACACACCAGGTAGATCTTTTTACATTTTTCCTGCAAAGGCTCCATACAAGGGGACTACAACGGTATCCTACTACGAAAACAACAACTAAAAATCCATCGAAACATCAAAACATGAGGTGCCCAGTCTTACGAAACGTGTTCGCTGGTTTGCTCCTCGCATTGCTGTCGAAAGGTAAGTTCTAGTACGCTACTTTGATTTGATGTTGCCGCTGGATTGGATCCATACATGCATCTTCCCCTTCATTCTCTCTGGTACGGTGCTGGAGGTGAATACTAATGCCGAGGCTTCGTGGTGGGGGTCTACCTGCTTATGAATCATGCGTGTGCGTGCTACAGTGCACACTCGGTTTTCATTTGCTCACAGTTTGGAGAGCGAGAGATAGGGAGGCCGCGCGCGCGCGAGAGAGAGGTGTGAGTGGATGAAACAGTGTGCGTGCGTTAGCATGTGGTAGGTATAGGCTACAGCCTTTGCGCAGCGCACGGCTCCATCTTCAGCATGCTTGTAGCCTACGAGTGGTGCATGTTAACATATTTCACTTCAGAATTCGAGACACCCCATTCCCATCCTCTCTGGTCTATCAGAAGGCGGGCGCATTCCAATACGTGACATGATTGATCTGGTGGTAACCCGTGCACATGACGTTCGTAGTATGCCGCTCGCACTGCTCCTACATACTTTGCCATGCAGTACAAGCAGTTGAGAAGAGTGTAGCAAAAAAACATTTTCTGCAAGGTTGAGAGATAACAATAGACAGAGAGATAGAGCTTAGGGCATTCCAACACGTATAGGGCACTCTGTACAGTGTAGCCCAGTAACCTTCTCTACTTTCCCTCGCCGTGGCTAGTTATTTATCCACTACATTGTCTGTCGCTTTTAACGTTTTAAAAGATAAGTGTAAGATAATTGCGGAGCTCGCTTGTACATCCGGATGATTCATAGGGGATTTCACTATGCTTTGTTATTAATTTCACAAAGGATGGAGGCGCCTCATAAATTGGACAATGGTTTATGCTGTATGTTGTGCAATGTGCACCGCAGAGGAAGGGAAACTTGGGCATCGCAAAAGTGCTATGTCATATGGAGCGCCGGAAGATAAATAGCATTGCAATATAAGTTACAGCCCCAATGCTTTTCATTTCCTACCGTGACCGATATTATAACAATCTTGCACTTTTGCTGTATCTCAATCCACACACTGTTGATGTTGTTGTAGATTCTCTTATGCCTCCCCCCGCGCTCCTTTCAACATCTGGTGCGCCCCTTGCGCACGTGCCGTGACGCAAACCACATATTAAACCACACATTACACCACACATCACACATGCGTGCCTCGATTACTCTCGCTCATTACCTGTGGGAAATCATGAATTAAATAAATAACCTGGCCTTAATAACAATAATTGATGTGTCAGTGTAATAAGATGCTATAATTGCTCACAGATGCAGGCAGGGCCGGGGTAGAGTGGGAGTGGTGGAGTACCCAGCTGGTTATGGTGGGATTCGAGTAGGGCCTAGGCTACATCAGGAATGGGGCAGATGGACAGCCCTGCAGGACACGAACACCAAACAGAACAGCATGAAACCATATGATTGTAGCCCATATTGGGTTCACAGTACCAATTCACAACCTGCTTTTAAGATTCTAAGGACATATGAATTGGTTGAACTAAAATGGCGTTTTACAAACCTACCATATCCACGTGTTCGAGCACTAAACTGCACAGTTGATGAATGAAGCCTAGAGAGGCCATATTCTTGTTTTAGTGTGTAGCACATTCAAAGTGACGGTTTGCAGTTGACTGAGAATACTGTATATCAGCGTCATCTTTGTTCCGCGTGGTACACTGACACTATAGTATGACGTTGACTGAGAGTATATCATTGCCATCTCTAGAAAACGATGTAGCCAGTTTCCCGGCTGCTGCTACCGCCACACACCCACTCATGTGGAGGCATGCATGAATGATGAGGGAGGAAGGATGGAACACAGCCATTAAAAGCCTGGTCAGCTCCCTGTTAAATCATGCACGGTGCCCCAAAGACGTGAGCATGTGTAGTGCTCATTGGAGTGTGTCAGATGGAGTCCTCACTCCCAAATTGACCCTTCGTCCCTATAGCGGTTACATCCTATGCACCTGTGTAGATCTGTGAGGATTGAATAGGTATAAGCAAAGTATGGAAATGTACTCCTATAGCTTGTCAGGGAGGTTAGACCTATACAGTACTCTCGGGGGGGGGGGATTTTGGATTGGGAATATCATTCTCCGTTGCTATTTGAGTCATTTATAAATCAAGTTTGCGCTGCTTGATTGAATCTACATCCATTTAGTCATTGATCAGCACTCCTGTGAGGCTGATATTACCATTAGCTACGAAGTGTCAAACATCATGTTGGCTTCTGCTGACCTGTGCAGTGACGTTCGAAGTCGTAGCTGTGGCATCTCTAAGCACAACGCCTAGTGAGCATTCTGAGGAGCACCTAATGTGCTATGGGCCTTTCGGCTTAATGGCTTTGGCTGTATTGGACTGAGAGATGCTAAGTCATTAGTTTCCATCCTCAGACAGAGTGATAACCAAGGTCGTATTCATTATGGCACACAGTAGCAAAATGTTATGCAGCGGAACATGAAAACGAATGTTTCTTATTGGACAAGTTCAGGTAGTTCCTCCCTGTTTCAGTCTGTTTTTTATCCGTTTGGTGCCTAATGAATTCTATGTGGTTATTGTTCCTCAGGCAGAGAGGAGTGCCCCCGTAGCAAAACGTTTTACAATGGAACACAAAAACGACTTCTCATTGGACAAGTTCAGATCGTCTCTCCCTGTTTCAGTCAATTTTCTAATGTTTGGTGCCTAATTATAGGACCCGGTTCTCCTAAATCTTTCTCGTCTACGTCTGAGATGGCACGCTGGGAGACTTTGCTTCCCACTCGTTTTCTCAATGAAAGCTAACTAAGCCTGAGAATATAACTACACGCCCCCACACCAAATTAAACCATTTAGACTCCACAAAGAGGATCGCTGTTGTGACAGACACCTGTGGTAAGTATCTTATTATGAGGTTCATGTGAGCATGTACTTTACTTGTAATGATAAATATGCTGCAGTGCTGCTAAAGATGATATTTCATGGTCTAGGAATAGGAGATGCTTATTTACGACCTCATGATGTAAATATGTCAGTAACAAAAGCTAGCACCTGCACAAAGACATAGCACCTGCATCTGTACAGATTCACATTCTAGCACATGCTCCTACACAGTAACACATTCTATCTGATTACATATCTGTATGCTGAGAGAAATGGCCTTAAGTCAAGGTCACATATCAGCATAACCTGACCTTTGACCTTTGGTCTTTACCTTGGTAGCAGACCAAGCTCAATCAACAGTTCTCTAATCCATTTGGTGCGCTACATAAACCTCTCTCTACTTTTCCACATTACAGTCGTTTATCCCTCTCAGACGCGTCATCCTTAACCTTTGAAAATTCTCTCCTGTATATCGCTGAAGCCATTTTCAAACAACCCAACAGATGCTTCTAGCTCCGAACTACTCCAAACTAGCATCCACGGCACAAAAGGTGTCCATAATGAATCAAAGGGTACAGGTGCAGGTAGCTGGAAGTGTTACGGGGCGTATCGGGCGCAGGTAAAACAGGCGGGTCGCTGCGTTGCCCGCCATCGCTCTCGTTACAGCGACATATGGGGGACAAGTGGGGTCAAGGCGCGTGGCACATTGTGGCACATGTTGATGGCATGGCCCCCCTGTTTGTGTTCGGTCAAATCACCGGCTTTGGCTGGGAGATGAAGAGCTGCAGACGCGTCTGTATGCCAGCACCAACAGATGCCTCGAGCTCCTAATCTGGAGGGGCCTCTCTTCCCCTCTTTTCTGCCTCCCTCCCTCCTCCCTCCTCCTCCCCTGCCTCCCCCCGTTTAAAAGCCACCATTTCTGTGCCGCTGTTGTTCTCCAAGCCTGGCTTGCATATGCTCCTCTTTTTTGGAGCCTGTATTTGTTTGCCTTTTTCTCGGTTCTTCTTCATCTGTTGCCAGACACCATTGGATGTGAGACTGAGAAGCCCGGGGTTTGGGTCTCTTGGAGTTGCTCTTTTGGAAAGAAAAGTAGAGATGCTGGATGCTGAGGGAAGTACAGTTGAAGTCAGAAGTTTACGTACACCTTAGCCAAATACATTTAAACTCAGTTTTCACAATTCCTGGCATTTAATCCCAGTAAAAATTCCCTGTCTTATGTCAGCTAGGATCACCACTTTATTTTAAGAATGTGAAATGTCAGAATAATAGTAGAGAGAATGATTTATTTCAGCTTTTATTTATTTTATCACATTCCCAGATGGTCAGAAGTTTACACACACTCAATTAGTATTTGGTAGCATTGCCTTTAAATTGTTTAACTTTGGTCAAAAGTTTTGGGTCAAACGTTTGTGGAAAATTGTGGGAAGCTTGTGGAAGTTGGGTGAATTTTGGCCCATTCCTCCTGACAGAGCTGGTGTAACTGAGTCAGGTTTGTAGGCCTCCTTGCTCGCACACGCTTTTTCAGTTCTGCCCACAAATGTTCTATAGGATTGATATCAGGGCTTGTGATGGCCACTCCAATACCTTGACTTTGTTGTCCTTAATCCATTTTGCCACAACTTTGGAAGTATGCTTGGGTTCATTGTCCATTTGGAAGACCCATTTGCGACCAAGCTTTATCTTCCTGACTGATGTCTTGAGATGTTGCTTCAATATATCCACATCATTTTCCTCCTCATGACGCCATCTATTTTGTGAAGTGCACCAGTCCCTCCTGCAGCAAAGCACCCCCACAACATGATGCTGCCACCCCTGTGCTTCACGGTTGGGATGGTGTTCTTCGGATTGCAAGCCTCCCCCTTTTTCCTCCAAACATAACGGTAGTCATTATGGCCAAACAGTTCTATTTTTGTTTCTTCAGACCAGAGGACATTTCTCCAAAAAGTACCATCTTTGTCCCCATGTGCAGTTGCAAACCGTAGTCTGGCTTTTTTTATGGCTGTTTTGGAGCAGTGGCTTCTTCCTTGTTGAGCGGCCTTTCAGGTTATGTCGATATAGGACTCGTTTTACTGTTTTACTGATACTTTTGTACCTGTTTCCTCCAGCATCTTCACAAGGTCCTTTGCTGTTGTTCTGGGATTGATTTGCACTTTTCGCACCAAAGTACGTTCATCTCTAAGAAACAGAACGCGTCTCCTTCCTGAGTGGTATGACAGCTGCGTGGTCCCATAGTGTTTATACTTGTGTACTATTGTTTGTACAGATGAACATGGTACCTTCAGGCGTTTGGAAATTGCTCCCAAGGATGAACCAGACTTGTGGAGGTCTCCAGTTTTTTTTCTGAGGTCTTGGCTGATTTCTTTTGATTTTGTCATGATGTTAAGCAAAGGGGCACTGAGTTTGAAGGTAGGCCTTGAAATACATCCACAGGTACACCTCCAATTGACCCAATTGATGTCAATTAGCCTATCAGAAGCTTCTAAAGCCATGACATCATTTTCTGGAATTTTCCAAGGCACAGTCAACGTAGTGTATGTAAACATCTGACCCACTGGAATTGTGATACAGTGAATTAAGTGAAATAATCTGTCTGTAAACAATTGTTGGAAAAACGACTTGTCTTGCTCAAAAGTAGATGTCCTAACCGACTTGCCAAAACTATAGTTTGTTAACAAGAAATCTGTGGAGTGGTTGAAAAATGAGTTGTAATGACTCCAACCTAAGTGTATGTAAACTTCCGACTTCAACTGTATATATAGCAGTGACCATACATAAAACAAGTGGGCTGTGTGCGATTTCACATTTTCAATTCGATTTTTACAAGGCCCTTTTACATGAACAATTGCCACAAAGTGTTTTCCAGCTGTATGTGGGGAATGTGAGACTGTGTACTGGGGTTTGTGCAATGGATGATGTGCTTCCACCGTATCACTCATGCTGGATGGAGAATTGACATATAGCCTTGTGTGGTTCGAACTAAATTAGGAAGTGTTGCTATGGAGAGTGGCATCATGGAGAGAATGGCCCCAAGTGTTTCTGTGAAATCTTCCACTTTTCCACCCATGCCTATTACTGACCTTATCTTGGCTTAAACATGACTGGCCTTAGGGGCTATTCCAACCACATCTACATCCAAATATGTTTCTGTGGGTATTTGGATTGTTTTCAACCGGGTGAGGGTGGTTAGATCCTGGCCTCTGGAATGGTGTTGTAATGTTAGTGGCTTTCAGGCTGGAACAGTGACTTGGGGTCATGGGGTCAACCTCTAGATGGGCGCTCTGAGTGCGGAGAGGATAAGGGGGTGATGGGTGATGGGCAGTGCTCCGTCACCTCATTGCCCTGTAGATTTCCTGCGGTGAGTTTTGATAAACACTTCACTGGCCTCCCATATTGGGTCTGCCGAGGCAATTATACATAAGTGTCAGTCCCATAAATAATGATTACAGCCAAGCTTGTTTGTAATTATAATCACAGTTATTATATATGGAGTTCAATGCAATGGAAATGAACCAGGATCACTTTCAATGTGGGACAGGTTCTTTTACTGTGTTTAATTACAGTAATACAGTGTAATACTTCCCTTCTCTCCCACCCCGCCTCCTTGTCCTATTCCCAGCTCAACCCCAGCGGCCAGCGCTGCCCTGTGCATGAATATGTGCATGAATATGTGCATGAGCAATGGGCCCTCAACCTAATAGTAATGGAAAAAGGCCTATGTTTTATTTAACGCAGGAAGAGAAACATAATTCAAGTGGCAGCAGAATGGATGTAGAGGCAGAGAGAAGTGGGATATATACTGTATACCACACACACACTCTCACACACACACTCTCTCACACACACACACACACACACACACACACACACACACACACACACACACACACACACACACAACACACACACACACACACGCGTCATATGCACCACACACTCAAACGCCGCCTTTATAGGGCCACCCGCAAGATGAATTTAAACAATTCCCCAGTGAAGGTGCGAATAGTAATCAATGAAGCCCATCGGAGCAGGAGCACCCAGCCTTGAGTGGTAGAGAGAACATCTATATATTCATACATATTTGTGCACATAAAAATCTTTCATTGATCTCTTATCAATACAGGCACATAGGGGAAATCGAATATGTCTCTGGCTAAGGCTAAATCCTCATTCCTCTCTTTCTGGCTCTGAGGCGCCGAGGCTTTAGCCAGTGCATGTAGATTGAGCTATCTGGAGAGAGACAGAGAGAGACAGAGAGAGATAGGAGAGGGAGAGATTTTACCCCCCCTCTATTCTTGTCTTTTTGTGTGAGGGAGTTAGCATCGTTGGAAACACAATTCAGATTAGAGCAGCCGCTGCTTCTTCTCCTGTGGGAGCTGTGAGGGACCCGGGTCCCGCTTCTCTCCCTGTCCTCATTACCAGAGACAAGAAGCTTCGCTGGCAAATCAATGGAGGAGGCTTAGGAAACTAATGCAGCCTGGCCATGCCTGATGGGACTGTGGGTGTGTGTGCGTGTGGGGTGGGGGTGGGGTGTGTGTGTGTGTGTGTGGTGGCGTGCGTGCATGCGTGCATGCAGCGTGGGTGCTCTTTATGTGTTTGTGTGTGTGTGTGTGTGTGTGTTGTGTGTGTGTGTGTGTGTGTGTGTGTGTGTGTGTGTGTGTGTGTGTGTGTGTGTGTGTGTGTGTGTGTGTGTGTGTGTGTTGCAAATGCGTAATTGTCTTTGTTTGCTATGTGAAAGAGTGTGTTAATTTGTACAACAACACAGGGGAGACAAACATTAGTTTCCACCCTGCTGCTCTATTGTGATCTGTTAGAGTACTCTCCACCACCGGTTACCATGGTAATATTTACCACTGGAATGATACCGCAGAAGCCTATAATTACTTTGAGATAACATTAGATTCATAATCTGAATCCATTTTATGCAATACTAATAGGTAACATGGAGTACTATGCCCCACCCCTCCCCCAAATGTTGGTGGATGATGGCCATGCTATAAAGGATAATAAATGACTACAGTTGACAGATTTTTTTGTTATTTAATAAAAAAGAAAGGGGTATTTACCAGCTACTTGGGTAAGATGCCCCCCCCCCATAGGGTTTCACAGAACTGTCCCTATTTTTATTTTTACCTCACCTGCACGTACAGTAAATTCTCATTCTTCTTTTACCTTTTCCTACACTTCATTATGTACAGTTAAACTAAACTCATATTCATTTGAATAAGGCAAGATTTTAAATCCCAGCAGTCTCTGAAATGAAATTCAAGAGCAAACGGTTTTCAATAGTTTGTAATACTTATACATTTTTGGAATATAACAGAATAATATTGATTAAAACACACACAACGCATCTCACACTCTAGACAGCACACACACACACACACACACACACACACACACACACACACACACACACACACACACACACACACACACACACACAGCTCGAACCAGACTGGTTGCTTGTGGGATATGGATGGATTATTCTGTGTGCCGCTTCATAAAACCGTAAAGCCAGTCTATGCCTGCCAACCGCCTTTCTTTATTGAACGTGTTTTGGATTCCCATCCTCTCCGCTGGGTCAAAGGCAAGTTTTTGGACATCCCATGATGTAAGTCCGAAAAGGGCTCAGTGAAGACTGGTGACCCACTCAAATGGCTGTGGCCTGGGGTTTTGACCTGCTTGTCTTGGTGGCTCCTTATGGTTTTGGGTGGCGCCTTATGGTTTTGGGTGGCATATTAAAAGCACGGGACTCTGCCTTAATGCCCTACCCATTTTCAATATCATTCAGGGCACAATGGAGCACCTCTTTGTCAGATCATTTCTTGTAAACTCTCATCTGAAAATAAAAGAAATGAAAACTATTTTAGGAACTGTGGAGAACTGACACTTAATCTAACCCTAACCATTATTCTGACCCTAACCCCTATCCTAATCCTAACACTGGCCCTTATTCTAACTCTGAACCCTAACCCTAATCCTTAAACAGCTAACTGGGGGTTAGCTAGCTATGCTAGCAGACATTAGCTTATGCTAACTAGCTGGCTAGCATTTATTTCACTTTAGACTTTCTGCAAGTGAGGTTGCTAGTTAGCTAACTGGGCGAGCCAGTGCCTAAATTACACATCTACTCATTCAAGGGTTTTTCTTTATTTTTACTATTTTCTACATTGTAGAATAATAGTGATGACATCAAAACTATGAAATAACACATATGGAATCACATAGTAACCCAAAAACTTTTGACTGGTACTAAATATATAAAATAATAGATTGAATTTAATTGGATTATATATAAAAAACTTTTTATAAATTACAAACACTTTGATCAATTTACCTCAAAATCATTTTGATGGAATTAATTCAAAACTAATACCCTACTATTGTTACTATACTACTGCTGTGCTAGCGCTACGTGATTGTTTTCATGACTACTACTACTACTACAGTATTCTACCGCTGTTGCTACTGCACTCCAGTGGCGGTCGGTGCTCTTTAAGATTAGGGAGGATGGGGAGGATGATTTTTTAATGAGCATGGCCTTATTTCTATTACAGCATATTGGACGATTGTCATTCATATTCCATTCACCCAGCTCAATGTAACATCGCTAGGTTTAGGCTACTACATGATACTCAAATTTTCTCTATACCCATCATGAGGTTGCTACAACCTAGCCTACAATTGTGCCTTGCACACTCTTGCCTGCATCTAGTTGATCTGGGGTGTATTCATTAGTCCAAACATTTACAAAATGATTAAACAAGCAGTTCGTTCCGCTTGCTTCTGTTTGAGAAACGCCTTTAAACAGATTCGGCGGAATTAATACACCCAGGAATTAATTCACCCCTTCTCACTCTCCTCCTCTCACATTTTTATTTCGCTTGTGGCCTTCAGTGCACAACACAACAGCTGTCTGTGACCAGGCGCTAAAACCTCTCCAAGACAAACCTTCATATCATAACCGCTAAGCGCTACACAGCCGACATCGTTGTCACCAGATTAACAATATAGTTAACAAACTAGAACTAATCAATGTGTACAATCACATTAACATTTACATTTTAGACATTTAGTAGATGCTCTTATCCAGAGAGCATATTTTGCCGTTTTAAAATTATATTCTACACATTTTGTCAGGAGTCTGAAAGAAAATTGTACAGTTTTAAAGCTAATTTCTTGCAATTCTCCACATTCTGTCATGGGGTAGAAAGAAAAATGTGCTGTTTTATAGCTCATCTCATGCTATTCTTCACATTTTGCCATGAGAATGAGAGAACATTTTGCAGTTTTAAAGCTAATGTCCTGCTACTCTACACGTTGTCATGAGGATGAGAGAAAATGTTGCACTTCTAAACTGTCCAATGAAAATCTCACTTTTAAAAGTTAATATTATGTATACTCATACTCAAATAATGTTGTTGACTCGTCTACTTACATTGGAGAAAAAAAACACTTCAAAAACCCAACCTCAAACTTGTATCTCAACCAGAAATGCTTAATATTTCCTCATACAGGATGAGCTGGCCAATCAGCAGTTTACTCACATGAATATTTTTAATGACCGATATATGCCCAGACCATTCTGTTGTTGCGGTACGCCCACACCATTCCAACACAGAAAATATGCTTTTTAACATACTTAATTACTATGTTTTGGAATTAAAACTATTTCACTCATATTGTAATTAATTATAGGTCAGATTTAATAGAAATCTGGAAACACTGGACAGTTACTTTAAAGGTAGACTGGGCAAAATGCTCAAATAACGTCTTTAAACTGTATAAATGATCAATGCACCATAATACCTGGTAATTTAATGCTTAAAAAATGGATGAATAAGATATTTGGCTACAGAAATGCAATTTCTTACCACTCTCTACATCTTCCATCCAAAAACAAATCCTGTGAAATTACATCAAAACATATTGGAGGAGTTACTGGTTAGCTACAAGTGGCTAGCTTAGCTAACGAAGTAGCTACGTCAGTCATGGCGTGCATGACAAGAATGACACATCAATGAATCACCAAAGGCACACTCCATTGCTGTTTGAAAATTGAGAAAGAGGAGGAGTTGGACCGTTTTCGTAACAAAGTCAACCTTAATTCTACACATGCTGCCATTGCTTATGACATCTTCATATGCTATCTGGGGGGCCCATGAACTCCAACCCCTACCCCCCAAAAAAAAGAATTATAATAATATTTTATTTTTTTATTTTAAAGAAATTATTGGGGGTGACGACTCTACCTGTTGTGAATATTGGGGGGGACACATGTCCTCATATCCCCTGTGGTAATTTTGTCTATGCAATGTATCCAGAGGGAAACTAGCTGTCCTTCGGCTACACAATAGTGCTACCCTAGAGGGTGCTGTTGAGGCTACTGTAGACTTTCATTGAAAACCAGTGTTTCTTAATCAGTTCTTTGGTCAGCTGTGAATATATTTAGTACAGTTTTACAAAAAATATATCACTTTTTTAATGTTTCACCATTTTTATTTTTATGAAATTGACTTAGTAGGATGGTCCTCCCCTTTCCTCTGAGGAGCCTCCACTGTTCCACTCTAACAACAGCTTAACCTGCTTTCAGAAATACTATCTGTTAAGCACTCAGCTTGTCAGAAGCTGTTTTCATGCTACAGCATAGTCTTACCCTTCGCACATCCTTACACCTCTTGTGTTGTTGACAGTGCAACTACAGGCTGCAACTAATGCAAAAATATCCTGCTGTAACAAATACTGTCTGTCAAGTGCTCAACTTGTCAGAAGTTGTTTTTAGCCCACACACATCTCCGGCAACTCTAGCGTTGTTTACAGTGGTAAAACTATGTGCCGGGATGCAATGAATGCTAAATCATGGTGTCATGTTGTGGTTTTTAGTCCTTCCACTGCCTCTTTTGGTCTATCAGGGCTGGAGGTTTTTCGGGTCGGAGGAGGGAAGGAGAGGAGGGAAGGTAGGTGGGAGAAAGGAATAGATGGCGAAAGGGAGGGTGGGAAATAAATAAAGCAGAGAAAAACAGATCAATAAAAATTTCAGCAGCTGGCTCGTACACTCCTCCTCGGGCCAAAAGATGGAGAATGAGAGGGATGGAGAGAGGGAGAGAGAGAGAAAGACAGAGAGAGAGAGGTAATGGCAAAAATGTGTGGGAGAGAGGGAACCAGATAGAGGGAGTGGGAGAGAGAGTGCCAGATGTACATAGACAGAGAGAGAGAGCAAGAGACAGGGTGAGAGACAGGGTGAGAGACAGGGTGAGAGAAGGGTGAATAGCAACACGGGGAGTCAGCCGTTGAGACTGAGAGAAACATGTTGCTGAGATATCATCAACTGATACTTTCCATTCATTGCCCTCCTACTGCTCATTTCATAGTGATTAAAGACACAGGCCGAGCATTATACACTATACTGTATATACAAAAGTATGTGGACACCCCTTCAAATGAGTGGATTCGGCTATTTGAGCCACACCCGTTGCTGATGTGCGTAAAACCGAGCACACAGCCATGTAATCTCATAGATTACATAGACAAAACATTGGCAGTAGAATGGCCTACTGAAGAGCTCAGTGACTTTCAACGTGGCACTGTCATAGTGTTAGGGTTTCCAACAAGTCAGTTTGTCCAATGTCTCGCCTGCTAGAGCTGCCCTAGTCAACTGTAAGTGCTGTTATTGTGAGGTGGAAATGTCTAAGAGCAACAACGGCTCAGCCGCGAAGTGGTAGGCCACACAAGCTCAGAGAATGGGACCGCCGAGTGCTGAAGCATGTAGCGTGTAAAAATTGTCTGTCTTCGGATGCAACACTCAATACTGACTTCCAAACTGTTTCTGGAAGCATCGTCAGCACAATAACTGTTCTTCGGGAGCTTCATGAAATGGGTTTCCATGGCCGAGCAGCCACACACAAGCCTAAGATCACCATGTGCAATGCCAAGCGTCGGCTGGAGTGGTGTAAAGCTTGCAGCCATTGGACTCTGGAGCAGTGGAAACGCGTTCTCTGGAGTGATGAATCATGCATCACCATCTGGCAGATGCCAGGAGAACGCTACCTGCCCCAATGAATAGTGCCAACTGTTAAGTTTGGTGGAGGAGGAATAATGGTCTGGGGCTGTTTTTCACGGTTCGGGCTTGGCCCCTTCTTTCCAGTTATGGGAAATCTTAACACTACAGCATACAATGACATTCTAGACGATTCTGTGCTTCCAACTTTGTGGCAACAGTTTGAAGAAGGCCCTTTCCTGTTTCAACATGGCCACATGCACAAAGGAAGGTCCATACAGAAATGGTTTGTCGAGATCGGTGTAGAATAACTTGACTGGCCTGCACAGAGCCCTGACCTCAACCCCATCGAACACTTTTAGGATGAATTGGAATGCCGACTGCGAGCCAGGCCTAATCGCCCGACATCAGTGCTCGACCTCACTAATGCTCTTGTGGCTGAATGGAAGCAAGTCCCCGCAGCAAATTTCCAACATCTAGTGGAAAGCCTTCCCAGAAGAGCGGAGGCTGTTATAGCACCAAAGGGTTGACCAACTCCATATTAATGCCTGTGATTTTGGAATGAGATGTTCTACTATGTACTGTTTAATTCAAAGGAAGTGAGTGGGAGATAGGGGGAAGGAGCTAGAGAGATAAAGGGTATATGAAAGTGGACAGGCCGGAGAGAATAAGAGTTATGAAAATATGATTGAAGAAGGGTGCATAGAGAGGGAGTGGGAGAAAGAGAGACAGATGGCAAGAGGGAGGAGGAGGAGAAGGATAGAAGAAAAAAGGATGGAAACAGGCAGTGATCGAGGTGGATTGATTCGCAGGAGAGATGATTCGATTAAATAGTAAATGGCAGGTTTTATCCCTGCCAATAAAAAACTATTCTCGGCGAGTGGGCGTTGTAAAACTGTCTCAGGGTCAGTTGCTGTGTGATATTGTGGCGGTAAGGATTTGGCGCTAATGTGATATTCTACTCATTAGGGATTCGTTCCAGGGAGGCACATACCTCAAATAATTCTAATAAGATGCTCTCACAGTCCGGGTGCCACTGCACACTGCATGACAATAAGTGGTTAGGAGCTTGGTGAGACCGCCAATGGCCAAATAAGCCCACCACATACCCTGTGAAATATCCCTTTTTAAATTGCCTGTGTATAGGAAATAGTGGGTTGTGTTAGTGTGTTAGCAGCGTGACTGTGGGACTCGTACCATTTCGGGAAACAACATAATTGGTAAGGCAATCCAGCCTGATGCACAGTGGTAGGTGGTGGTGGCACAGTGCAATGCCCCTACTCACCATCGCTGTGCCACTTCTCTGCCACCATGAAGAGAATCACMGCAATTTTGCTGTCATTTAGGGCTGGCACGTGGTCGGCTGTTCCAGCTGTGAAGGTGCCAGTGGGATTTTCTGGTAATAAAGAGTCCATGTTAGCAGCACGCATCTGACAGTAAAGACTCAGTTAGGCAGGATTTTCACCGCAAATTTCACTGTGACAGCTCCCTAATGACACTTACAGGAGCTGTTTTACACCGGTATGAAAKGATTCCTCTCCCTCTATTACCAGTGGGTATTTCATTAATAGGTATGAAAAAATCTCGGCATGTGTCTGATCTGATATTCCCATATCCCGACACTAATTCATTTGGAATGAGATGATGGGGAGAAATAAATTATTTATTGTTTTGTGATATTTCCCATAATTTGGTTTAAAGTGAGATTGCACTGAGTGATATTTCCCATAATTTGGTTTAAAGTAAGATTGCACTGAGTGATTTGTGTGGCAATAGTCCTGTAATTGGGTTAAAATGGAGATTGGGCCAGGTTATTGTGTGGTGATATTTCTAACTAATTGGATGTGGTGTTAGATACCACAGTAGCTAAACGTCTGTGTTGTCTTGCCAGTTCAGTAATGCACGTTAGAGTGAGATTCCATTAGTGTATTGTGTGGTGGGGAGGACAGAGGAGGGGTATTCTACCAGGATGTTGTGGATTGCCGCATGCAGAGAATTCCAATCACACATTCTAGTCTTTTGACAGTATTGTCTTGTAGGGTTCTGGTTGTTTTGAAAATG
>NC_036845.1:15483179-15484421 GCF_002910315.2 Salvelinus sp. IW2-2015
CACATAGAATAAGCTATAGCTAGCCTATATAGCACATAGAATAAGCTATAGCTAGCCTATATAGCACATATAGTTTCTGATTACTCTTAATTAGTTAAACTGTGAATAAGCATACTTGATAAATGAGGCTTACAATTCCTAAGATTTACAGTACATTCCAGAAATAAAGGAATTCATAATTAATGCAGTTATTTCAGCATGCAAATTATAACTTCATTCGGAGCGTAACACATTCTCCCCAAGCTTATTTGATATCCATGAATTATAGATGCAGTGTAGATTGAGGCATATTCTAATACGCCCTAACCCTAACTAACACAATCAAGAAAGTTTATTTTCCCTGAAGTCTCTTGATCTGCATCTCAGCAAACCTCGGTTAAATGATATGTTTCTTTAATAATTTGTATGATATCTGTGTCTGATTGACCTTGCCTGACTCAATAGAACCAATAAAATTGTCCCAAAACTTCAAACCCACCCATCTAACACTCCAGGCAGGCAAAAAAAAAAGTGACATTTTTTGGGGGTGAATATTTCAAATAGTGTTTAAATCCAGGTCAGAGCGACATAACATCACATTATGTCACAGAGCACTGGCTGTATCGACGCAACCTTTATACGGTCAGCAGACTCCCGATTCCCATTAAAAATAATGAAGGTGTCGGAAAAGGGCAATTAGCTGCCTAATGTCAGGCAACAGTACTCTAATACGGGATAGTTTTGCTGACAAGTCAATATCTGCCCGAAAAAACATTATCTATGGTAAGAGACTGATTCTTTGGGGATTTTTTTTTTTTACTGTTGAGAACCTCACGTAAGGCCCAGTCTAGAGGGAACTAAGTGAAATGTGAATGCATAACTTATAGCTAAATATGATATAGTGCTTAAAAAAAGACAAACTCAGACTTCTGAAGACCCAGACTAGTGAAGATGCAAAGTGATCGGTATCTATAGAATATGCAAAATGAACAGTACTGTTAACCAGCAGTGTAAAAAACTAAAACTGTGTTTATTACTTATGATGTTGATATACACCCACAGGTGTAACATGATGAATCTGTGAATGTTCTTTTCACTTTGACAGCTGTGATCAAAATTGATTCGTATACTAGACAGAGCCTCTTAAACCAGACAAGACAAATGTGGCTACAGTTCAGGTGTTTTCTCAATCAGCCAGACTGGATTGATCTTCTCTGGAATCAGTCATGATCTAGTCGCATCGACAGAAAGATGCCCTTAAGA
>NC_036845.1:15486057-15500490 GCF_002910315.2 Salvelinus sp. IW2-2015
TGATCCTAGATCAGTACTCCCACTCTGAGATGGCTTTAATATACAGGCCCTGCTGTTATAAAACTAGGGCCATGAGTCTGAAAGCGGACCTAGATCCCGTCTGGTTCACGAGATGGCACCTAACCCACTGATTGCCGCCTATTTAGTGCCTCCCCCCACCCCCCCCCCCGCCCCCTTCCCCCCCCCCCCCCCCCCCCCCAGCCCCCGCCCCCCCGCATCTCACACGGACACGTCTAACACCAGAATGAGACCGCTTCCTTCCCCTCCCTCTCTCTCCCTCCTCCCGACCTCTCTTCCCCCTAGCCTTTAGCCCATATCTACGACAGACAGCCGCTGCTAAAGATTCATGGCGCTGTGGACTTTAGGTCATTTAAAGAGATGAGCGTTGAGCAAGGCTTGCTTATTTTCTTTCTCCCTCAAATGAAATCCGATATTCAGAAATAGATTCTTTCTCCTCTCTCTCTCTCTCTCTCTCTCTCTCTCTCTTCTCTTCTCTCTCTCTCTCTCTCTCTCTCTCTCTCTCTCTCTCTCTCTCTCTCTCTCTCTCTCTCTCTCTCTCTCTCCTCTCTCTCTTCTCTTCTCACACTCTCCTTAGTGCCATGTGTTTAGTCTCTGTTTGCTTCGCCCTTGTTAGGCCAGCGAGGGTTAATGGTCTCCTAAAGGCGTGTCCAGGCTAGCGACAGTATAATTTTTGAGAGGAGGTGATTGACGCCTGCCTGTGTAAAGTAAAGCACGGGGAGTAAAGGGTGGGGGTAACTGCACTCATGAGGCTTATGTACAGAGGTCACACTAATCAAAGCTTTGTTTAAACAACTGCCCACGGTGCAGAGTAGTGGTTGGAGACGCTGTATTACCGCATAACCAAGTTACGAAGAACAATCTTATTCGTGTATACCCTCCAGACATACTTGTGATGCATAAAACGCTAGATTTGCTGTATATGTGAAAATATTTTTGAAGAACCTACTACTGATAGTTCTAGTAAGCGACAATACAACCCCTGTCATCGTTGTCATTGACGTCATCATCAGCATCATCATCATCATCATCATCATCATCATCATCATCATCATCATCATCATCATCATCATCATCATCATCATCATCACATTTTTCTTTAAAAAAAAAATCTTCCCCCTCTTTCTCAAACTGTTATTACCGGTGCTAATTCCTGGTAACACATTCAGCTCTGTTCTGCGGTGTTGTGTTGGGGTACGGATGGAGCCGTGGTGTTCTTTACCACAATTACATACTCCAGTGAAGCAGACGAGGTAATCCCCTTCCTCACTGTCCCTGATTGTATTTTATTGCACTCGTTTTTCATCTGGACCCCTCTCCCTCTTTGCTATCTGTTCAGTCATCTCCAGGCTTGGGAGAGAGATTCTCCAGCTCTCTCTCTCTCTCTCTCTCTCTCTCTCTCTCTCTCTCTCTCTCTCTCTCTCTCTCTCTCTCTCTCTCTCTCTCTCTCTCGCTGGCTGGACTGTGTGTGTGCATATTTGTTAGACTGCAGAACTCCATATCAAGCCATATCGAAATACAGTGAATTAGTTCTCGTGTGCTATATGTGGCTACAGTGTCGTGTTCGTGGGTGCGTGTGTGTGTGTGTGTGTGTGTGACAGGACAGGATGGATTGCCTGTGTGAGGCGTGTGTTTACCCTTAGGTAGCAGGGGGAGGTGGGGTGAAAATGTCAACGCAGAAGCAGGAGAACCTTCCTGACAGGACCATGAGTCACAGGCTGCGCGATGCAGTTCCCTCTTGCCCAGACCTAACCTTAACCATAGTGGGGGAAATGCTAAACTGACTCAAGATCAGCGTCACACCGAGTCACAGCATGGAACAGGAATCCGAGAGTCCAGCCAATGAGCAGTCCCGGGGGGCTTCATTAGAGAGAGAGACACACACACACACACATCCCCACACCACAATCTCTCTGAATGTCGTCCGCACCTCGGAGCCGGCTGCCAGTACGAGTCTGGAGGAATAAAATCATCACGCCCACACAGCCAAAGGAAGAAGAACGACAAAGTTAGCGCTATTAACAAGTGTTTTCTAATTGGCTGTGAGTGCTGACAGACAGCCAAGGAGCGNGTTAGCGCTATTAACAAGTGTTTTCTAATTGGCTGTGAGTGCTGACAGACAGCCAAGGAGCGCCGTACAAGACAAGGAGCTTTTCTATAAATACAATCCAACAGACTGGCTATGCCTCATAGTGCAGTGAGAGAGAGAGAGAGAGAGAGAGAGAGAGAGAGAGAGAGAGAGAGAGGGACGAGTGATGAACATACACACACACCCATGCACGCACGCACGCACGCACTCACACACACACATACACACATATACACACACACGTGATAGACAGATACAAACAAGTTCATAAATAAGAAGCTGAATAATTCGCAGGATCTTGGGGAGGGAGGATTATTATTTGTTTTGTCTCATCCTTTCCTTCCTTTTGCTTGATCTTTCCCCAGCCTAAATGTGAAAAGAGAGACTCTTGATATCTCTTTCTCGCCGCCCGATAAATACAATTGTCACAATCTGTCAACAGGCTGAGAATACCAAACTTCCTCTCTCCTCCCTCTCTCCCTCTCTCCCTCCATTCACCCCCCACTCTCCAGATTGGAATCTGGAAACCTATTTTCTTTGTTCCTCTCCTCCCCAAGCCCAGACCATGTCAGGTAGTCTGTACACGTCCCCCACTAACTTCTTCCCTCTTTCCCCTCCCTTCTCCCTTCCTCTCCTTTTCTCTCTCTCTTTCTCGCTCCATCTTTATCCCCTTGCCGTCTGCTGCGGACTCTGTGGAGAATTTGCCCAAATTACCTGTCATACTGGCAGCTACTTGTAAATAAGCCCGGAAAGTGTGTCGCTCTCCTCCTTCCTTCCCTCCCTCACTCTCCCTTCTCTCTCTCCACCTTCTTCTTTTCAATCCCTCATGTCTCCCCCTCTCTCCCTCCTCTCCCTCTGCTGCTTGTTTCTATCCCTCCCTCCATCCCTCTCTTCTTCTCTCCCCTAACAGCACGACTAACTGGGACGCCCAGGAAGTCTTTGCATTTTTTTCTTTGGGAGAAAATGAGTTTGTGCTGGCTCCKCGGGAGATGTTTCAGGCAGGGAAACAGACCATTGACTACCTGTCATTTAGCCCTGCGGCATTAGAGAATTAGAAATGTATTTGGTCTGGTGCTCTGCAGCTCCTAACAGCTGGGGGAGGATGAATACAATGGAAGTAGTATGGGTGTGTATGGGACGTTTGATGTGTGTATGAACCAGGATTTATTTTTACACCTAGCTAAGTATGTCTGTGGATGACATGAGTAGGCGATATTGTACTGGATCTAGACATGTGTGTACTGTAGCAGTGTGTGTAGTGTAGTGTGTGTGTGTGTGTGTGTGTGTGTGTGTGTGTGTGTGTGTGCGCGCGCGCGCGTGCGTGCGTGCGTGCGTGCGTGCGTGTGTGTGTATTCTGCCAGGTTTCTCATTGTGGGCGGGAGGTGTCTGTGGCAGGTCAGGGCCACGCTCTTAGTTCAATTTCTAGTTTGGAAGGTGCAATCATTTCTTTCCTGGGGGTTACAGGTACAAGGGCTGTGATTTGGAGTGAGGGAGGCAAGTGGATGAGAAACCTTCAGAAACAAGAGAGAGAGAATAGAGAGAGAGAGAGAGAGAAAGAAAGAGAGAAGCCTCTTAGCTAAACCCTGTCCTGTTAACACTGTAAGAGTCCAGAGTCCGCCCAGCGACCAACCAGCCATCCTGTAAGATTTATAGAGTCCTCCCTTCCACCGCCCCCCCTCCCCGTCCAAATCATATGTGATGTGTCATCTTGATAAATGAGGTAGAGGTCTTGGTTATTTCTGGCCTTTTTAAGGAGCCTTCAGGGAACCAACATTTCCTCATTCAAGGACGCCACATTTAAAATGTAACCTACTTCATTCATCAAAGGCCCTCTCTCTCCGTCCATCACCGTCCTCCATCTTCCCCCTCCGTCTTAAAACTGATTTTTGGAGGACCGTCTGGGCTGAGCTGAAGCTGAAAACAACTGATTTCGGCAAACACCTGACATCATGGGTTCAAATACTATTTGAAATCTATCAAATACTTGAAGCGTTTTCTTTGGCCTCCCTGGAGTGCCAGGTGGGCGGAGTTTGCAGCATTTGGAACTTTTCTATTTTTCCCATCGCTACAGGCAAGCTTAATCAAGCACAGCCAAAGTATTCGAAATGATTTCAAATAGTATTTAAACCCAGGTTTGGTCGACAAAGTTCTGGGAATCCTCCACCTTTCCGCAATTGGAAACTCTGGCCCTTTCTTCCCTCTAAATGTTCACGTTCAATTTTCCTATCACTCAGATTTCACGCTGTGCCAAGTCTTTGTGGTCAGAATACCTAAATGCCTTCATCTTTATACTCTGCCTGATGGGCTAAGTGCGGGTGCTGCGAGGGGGAGAAGTGCTGAAGGTTTGAGGAGATGATAGCACCTGTTAGGCAAAGCGAGCTCGATCATGGCAAGTCACGGATCAGCTTCCTGCATGATAGCCGTCAGTGCAGTGCAGAAAGGAAGGTATACGGCAAGGTATGCACAGATGAGCTAGCTAACGCAAGGAGAGCTGGCACTACAGTAGGAAATGGCACGGTGTGTTGCTTCCTAATTGAAGTTAGCGCTAGCCTGTGGCGTCGGTACCATGTGGTGAGAGAGGAGGGAAAAGGGAGGGAGCAAGAAAAAACCATGTGGAAGAAGGGGAAAATAATGGTAACTTGGGGCATTGATATGTGCGTGTGATGTGTACGCTTTCACACATTTACACTCCCTCACCTACACACACCAACACACTCTCTCACATGTAATGTAGAGTCATGTTGAGGCAGTTGTGTGTGTGTGTGTGATGTGTGAAATTTCACACACACACACGCACACACTCTCTCACACACTCTCTCACATATGTGTAGTAGTCCCCCCAAGGTAGCATTGCTCTATAAGAAGACAAACCGTATAAATATTCTAGCCCTTAGCAGCTTTCATTAGCATACCTGTTGGTGGCAGCTAGGTACCTCTGGGCCTTTTCCACGTGTGTACCGCAGCTTCTTTTATCCTCTCACTCTGCCCCCGAACACACATACAAACACACAGAGACAGACATGCACACAGTTTGCCCACTGGACCGTTTCTTACCTGTGCAGCTTCGCTTAGGATTTAAAAGTCAAGGCAGCACTGGATTTAAAAGGCAACATGGGGTTGGAGGGATGCTGTTTATCCTTCAAAACACCCCAAAACACACACAGATAAACACACACCCGTGCATTGAGGTCAGTTGACCAGCCTATCGGATGTTGTCTTGCCGGGGCAGTTCTCAGATCTCTTTTTGGGGGGGCGTGTGCTATCTGCTTGTGCCCAGGTACCATGGGCATTAGTGCTGCTGTCCTTGTGGCTGCCAGTCAGGCAGGCAGGCAGGGCCTGTGACAGGGGACTCTGGGCTCTGCAGCAGGCAGCTGGGTAGAGGAACCTTTGATCAGGGCCCGGCCCTGACTCCATCCACACAGCCTCACATTTACTCTGGTCTGGTCTGGCCACAGCACAGCCGGCCCTTTGTCCATGGTGGGAGGGCTTCAGGAAGATTTTCTTTAGTCTTCCCCTTGCTAGCTTTTATGACCCAGACCCAGTGTCAGTCACAACCAAAGCCTCTTTCAATCCTTGATCCTCACGCCATTGGTTTTCACCACAGAAAATGAACTTAAATATCCCCCAAATGCTTCCGATTAAATGTCATCCATGAAAATGGCATGGAGGAGGGAGGAGAAAAACACTTAATCAGCATGGCCTTGCCATTTCAGGGGAGGAATGAGGAACATGCTTTTGCTAATGAGCTCCCGTTGAAATTCCCTGCCATGCGATGTTGGCTTTTCATGGCTTGATTTCACATCCATTTATCCGCCCCCGCGCCGCAAATGGGCCCAGGAATGTATGCGTCATATAATGGCGACAGCTGCGCTATCAAAACAGGGAAGTGGGAAGTAGCAGACATTGGATGGGAAAAGAGATAATAAAAGAAGTGCATGGATTGGATCAATATCAAGTCACTCTCCTCCCTGTGTGGAGTCTAGAGGTGTAACGGCAACCGGGTCTCAGAGCATTTCGTATTATTCTGTATGTAAATCCGAGACACTCCTATGATACTGTATGTTACGTCTTGTCCATCATCCATTTCTTATGATACATAACGAATTACAATTCGTATGATATGTTCCGAATTTGCAAAACGTACAATGTGTTCCGAATCTGCATAAAGTAACAAATGACGCAAATTCCAATTTGTTGTGGCTAACATTAGCTAGGTGGCAAATGCTAATGTTAGCTAGCTGGCTAACATTAGCTAGGCTAGGGGTTAGGGTTAAGGTTAGGGTTAAGGTTAGGAGTTACGGTAGGTTAAAGGGTTTTACGGTTAGGGTTAGGGGAAGGGTTAGCTAAAAGGGTTAATGTTACAGTTAGGGGAAGGGGAAGCTAACATGCTAAGTAGTTGCAAAGGAGAAAAAAATGTAGTAAGAATTTGAAAAGTTGCTAATTAGCTAAAATGTTAAAATTGTCCTTGATGGGATTCGAACACGAAACCTTTGAGTTGCTAGACATTTGCGTTATACGCCCACCCACCCAGACAAACCGCCTTCCTTTCGTTTTTACCTTACGTAACCTTCTGTTTTATGTAACCATACCAAACGTAACATATCATACTAATTTGAGTGTCTTGGATTTACATTTACTAGTTTATGTCCAGTCTATGAGACTGGTAACAGAGATGGTGTAGTGATGCTTGCTCTTCAAAAAGTTTTGCTTGTGTAATTTCTTTTCCACTTTTTGGAAGACAAGAAGTGTAACTGTAGGGTGGATGTGACCAGCCTTGGCGTCCTATTTATGTTCACGCTCTGTTGCTTGGTGAATGCTTCTCCACTTCTTCAATGTACAAAGACACCGACACTAAGGCGGAGACAGGGAATGTATACAGCTTGCCTTGGAGGTTGCATTGCGAAAGCTGATTGAATTCCTAAACCCATTTCCACTCTGAGAGAGAGAGAAAATGAAATTATCCATCTCCCCGGTTCTCCAAGACTATCTCGCCCCTTCTTCATTCTCTAGCCAATTTAACTGTGTAACAAATCCAAAGCAAAAGATTGGGAGATATGACCCTTTTTTTACTCAGTTATGGTAAAGATAAGCTTGTCGTTGTTTCTGCTGCAGGAGGAGAAACAAAAGTATGATTTGATTTGTTTTGCAAACTTAATTTGAAGTTTTTAAAAAGGAGACACGGACGGACTGATATTGATTTTTGTAACGGTTTGTGGCCGTCCAAATGAGCGCATATTGCTATCCCCATGCTGCATTTTCATTGGATTATTTGTGAATCCAGGAAGAGGGATTTTCATGTTGGTAGTGCAGTAAGATGTAGAGTACATGGACATGCTCGGAATGGGACTGATTCAAAGGCTGAGTCTGAAGAGGAACGTTAGCCTTTGGTTGAGTTGTCAACTAACGTGAATTCATGTGAAATCAACAGAATTATTCACCATGTCATTGGATATACAGTTGAAGTAGGAAGTTTACATACAATTAGGTTGGAGTCATTAAAACTCGTTTTTCAACCACTCCACAAACTTCTGATCCACTGGGAATGTGATGAAAGAAATAAAAGCTGAAATAAATCATTCTCTCTACTATTATTCTGACATTTCACATTCTTAATAAAGTGGTGATCCTAACTGACCTAAGAAAGGGAATTTTTACTAGGATTAAATGTCAGGAATTGTGAAAAACTGAGTTTAAATGTATTTGGCTAAGGTGTATGTAAACTTCCGACTTCAACTGTAGGTCAAAAGTTGGGTGAAAAAGAGACGAAATGCCCCATGTTGACGACTTTTTGTAAATCCAGTTTTTGCCCAGTGGGACCTTTCGTGATGGGTCTGGTTGTCTGGTTGTGACAGCCCTTTTAGTTAGCTAGACTACAGTGGCGGACAATGCCGTTTAAGATGAGGGAGGATGATTATTTTTTTTATGAGCATGGCCTTACTTCTATTACAGCATATTGGATGACTGTCATTCAAATTCCATTCACCCAGGTCGACGTAACATTGAGAGGTTTAGGCTACTACATGATACTAGAATTTTCCCTATACCCATCATAAGGTTGCTACAACCTAGCCTATGAATGGAAGTTTACAATGTAGGTGCACAGGTCGATAAAAATGTGAGTAACCAAGGCGACAGACATTGACACATTCAATACCGCCTTGCACACTCTTGCCTGAATTAAGCTGATCTGGTGTGTAATCATTAGTCCAAACAGAACGAGAGTTTCTATTGGAAAATTCAGGTAGGTCCATCCCGTTTCATTTGCTTCCGTTTAAGAAATATTTTGCAGCGGAATGAATACATCCCTGATCTCCCGCACAGACAGTTCACTTTCATAGCAGCCACATACAGCATCATCACTTTGTTTGTTGTATAATTATTTATCGAATCTACGCACTCTTCTCCTCTCACCTTTTCTCTTCGCTTGTGGAATTCAGTGCACAACAAAACAGATGTCGGTGACCAGGTGAAAAAAAAACTCCATGCCAAACTTTCATATCACAACCGCTAACCACTACACAGCCTATATCGTTGTCACTCTATTAGCTAAGTCAACATAGCTACTAGAACTAACGTGTTAGTAAACCCACAATTTCTCTATTTTCTTTCTCTCTGCATTGTTACGAAGGGCCCGACAGTAAGGATTTCACTGTTGTTTACAAAGCATGTGACGAATAAAATTTGATTTGACTTGAATCCAATCCATGTGTACAATCATGCAGTACATGTATAGCAAGCAATTTAGCAGTTACACCGGCAGCCCCCAGTGACAATACATTTATAAAAACTAAAGCTTACCTTGACTTGGAAGAGCTGCAGTGTCGGATAGCCTTAGCCAGTTAGCTAATATAAATAGCATTTGTCTATGTTTGAGTCAGGTTGTTGAGTAGGCTAAATTAGCTGCAGCCATTAGCTAGCTAAGTAAATGAAAGGTAAACTAAAAAGAAGAAAAAATACAATGAAATATAGCTAGCTCTCTTTCTCTCTCTCTCTCTCGCTCTCTGCTGCTTCTCCTTAATTTGCTAAGAAATGTATTTGTTCAAAACTGTTCAACGATTGTCTTTCTCAATCTTTGAGTCAACTACTCACCACACTTTATGCACCGCAGTGTTACCTAGTTGTAGCTTCTGCTTTCAGCACTAGATTCATTCTCTGATCCTTTGGATGGACAACATGTCAGTTCATGCTGCAAGAGCTCTGATAGGTTGGATGACGTCTTCTGGAAGTTGTCATAATTACTGTGTAAGTCTATAGGTTTTATATTGAAGTCAATGTACCCAGATGAGGCCGGAAAATAGCTGTCCTCCGGCTACACCATGGTGCTACCCTAGAGGGTGATGTTGAGGGTACTGTAGACCTTCATTGCAAAACATTGTGTTTTAATCAGTTATTTGGTGACGTGGATATATTTATTATAATTGTATCTAAAAATGCATGTTTCACTATTTTTATTTTTATGAAATTCACTGAGCGGGATGGTCCTTCCGTTCCTCCTCTGAGGAGCCTCCACTGCTTGACATGAAGCATCACATCTTTTAGTCTGTCTGTAATGGTCTCGTATTTGTGTATTTGGCGCCATATCTCGGGTGACATGTTGCTTGAAAATAATGTGCTACCTAGAACCGTAACGGGTTATTTGGCTGGCCCTGTAGGAGAACCCTTTTTGATTCCATCCATGTAGAACCCTTTTTGGTTCCAGATAGAGGGTTCTACAGAGACAGCCAAACAACTCTTTACAAACCATTAATTCTAAGAGTGTACAGCTGGCAGTATCAACTGCAATGATTATCAGCCCTGCTTCTATTCTCCCATTAGCTTAAATGATTAAATGACACACAAAAGCCGTTCCATACAATGTGATCTGATCCCTTTAGGATTAGCAATACATTCTGTGGGAGACTGATGTGTGTCCACCTTACCGTGCCTGCCTGCCTGCCCGCCTGCAGTGCTGAGGGGGCCGTCGATGTTCCCGAGGAGAATGGCTCCTGTTCCGATGACTCGTCTCCAGTTTATTATTAGTCAGGAGTGAGTGGGTGGGAGAGAGAGAGAGATAAAGAGAGGGGAAGAGAGGAGAGACAGAGTGGGGATAATAGGAGTGTTTTGTCGGAGGAAGGGAGATGGGGATGGAGACTAAAGTCACAGGGAGGGGAGGTGGAGAGGGAGGAGAGGGAGACATGTAAATAGAAGAAGTGTGAGAGGAACAACAAAATGGAAAAAGGAGGGGAATTCTTTTTTCTTTAGGAGGGACAGGAAATAACATAAAAACTGAGAATGTAGAACCTGGAATGGAAGTAGGGAGGGATAACGACGAGAAGTTAGGACCGGTGGAGATGGACAGACGTGTTCTGTATTGAGAGGATAGAGAGAGGGAGGGAGTGATAGGGAGCCTTGCTGGACTGATACATTATTGCTGGACTATTGATTTAGCGGGGAGGGAGAAAAAGGAGGAGATGGTTCGAGAGCATCTGCGAATGAGAGAGAGATGGTGAGAAACAATGGATGATGAGAGGATGTAGACAGTAATGTCAGATATCTGAGTCATTAGTATTACCCCATTCACCGAGGTAAACGAAGGTTAAGGACCCAATGCATCGCCCGGTTGACGTAAACACTTCTATTTTGACAATGTAAACATCATCTATTTATATGTCTGAGCTTTAAAAGACTTGTGGTAGGCCTCCTAAGTGACGCAGCGGTCTAAGGAACTGCATCGCAGTCTTGCAGCGTCACTACACCCTGTGTCATAACTGGCCGTGACCTGGAGTCCCATAGGCGCAAAATTGGCCTAGCATCGTCCGGGTTAGGGGAGGGTTTGGCCGGGGGGCTTTACTTGTGGCGTCCCGGGCGCCTGCAGGCTGACTCCAGACGCCAGTTGAACAGTGTTTCCTCCGACACATTGGTGCAGCTCGCTTCTGGGTTAAGCGAACGGGTGTTAAGAAGCGTGGCTTCCTGAGCCCGTTGGGGAGTTGCAGCGATGAGACAAGATCGTAATCATGAAATTTGGAAGAAAAAGGGGGTAAAAATGACCAAAAATAATACGACTTTGTTGTAATCCCTCAAGGGTCGGAGAGACTGATCTATTAGCTAAGTAATTGTTGACCACAAATAATACCCATAGGAGAGAGAGAGAAAGAGAGAGTGAGAATACATATATTTCCTGTTCTTGGTTGTTTTTGAGTGACTAATACTCACCTTTACAAATGACTGCCTGGTGTGTTTCCCCCTCAAGTCACAAGGCTCTAGCAGAGGCAGACAGTTAGATACTGTGCTAAGAGGCAGACATGTTACCACCGGGGTTATAATTCGGCTTCATTGCCCCAGGGAGGACTTCGGTGTAACCTTGAACAAGGTACACAGACTTCAGGCAGTCAGTAAACAACGACACGAGGCAGACATTTTGTGGAACAGTGGTCCCTCTCAATGAGGAAGTCAGCTAATCAACCTGACACATTATTATTACACAGATGGTAATCATGAGCATAAAGGAAATAGAAGAAGACAAAGCGTACCTAACTGAAAAGAGAAGCTTTTTTCTTTTACCAGTCTGCCGGTATCAGTCCTTGGCCTTTAGCTGTGTGTGTGTGTGTACGTGTTGAATGTGTGCATGTGTTTGTGCTTTCTTTCAAACACACACACACACACTCTGTGGCCTGCAGCCATCCTTCAGGAGTCTGATATCTGATCGCCTGGATTGATCTGCCCAAGGAGAGCGTGACATTCAGCCCAGTGCGCTGTCACGCCGCCAGCTCGACCAATGAGGCCACAGAGCAGCGAGGAGGGAGCTCCGATACAGGAAGTTAATTAAAACCAGAATAATAACACAAACAAAACAAAARAGAATTTCATCCAGCTGCTAGGTATCACATCGATTCCCAGCTCAGGACGTTCCTGCAGCGGAGCTCCCAAACTTCAGACTCGGAGGGGTTTCCCATTCAATGCTTCACGTTTGTGTCCCTCGGGAAATCTGTTCTGTCTCAAGACGAGACTGGGAGGCTTTTAGTAGGGCTCCAGGCAGCTCAGGTAGTGCCCTTGAATCCATTGATCTCTGAAGTGTTTTTACTGTAAAGAGTACAGTATGTCTGCATTGACAAAAGACTACAAGTACAGTACATCAGTACTTCATGAACTTAAAGCACATTATGGAAGCTGTATCGGGAACATAATGTATTAGTGATCGGATATCTCACTTATATGTATTATGTGAGTGCACTAATGAGTGGTGTACTAATTCCAAAGTCTATAAACTGGAAGCAGAATATAATGGAAGTTTGTTCAGTAGGGGCTCGATTCAGAATTAGGAAATGTACGTCTTTCCTACACACGCCTTTACTACGCACTTCTCAGTAGTTGGTATTCAGACTTACCTTACGCAGGTGCATAACGAGGTTTGCAGGCGTGGTTCCCTTGTGAGCACTGAATACATTTAATTCAACCGCTGAAAACCCTTCCATTTGCTGGCCAACAAATTTTCTTGTGAAGTTTTCATTCAATAGGGTTTTCAGTACATTTATCAGTACATTTATCCGTTTAAATACCGTGTACATTTAAGAATTTTGTCGATTGACTCATGATAATACATTGAGAGAACAGATTTTGAATATAGGGATCAAAGAAAGAAAGCCATCTAAATATATGCATATTTGTCTCCATTTCAGCACCAACTGGTAGATGAAAAAATACTCTGATCTTGTATATTATTTAGGCACATTTTGGTTTTAGGAAAGTATGGTTTGGAGAGCTCTTACGCACAAAGTATATTGATGAATCAAAAACAGTGGTTTGATTCATCCTGAAAGCTGTCATATTCAAATTCAATCCATGAAATATTGGAAGGTGGGAAAAAAAGTGTACAATAGTGGTTGAACAATAGTCCTATAAATCTACTCTAATCCTCACTAATTATGGAACCGTGATGACAATGGTCTAGTCGTCGTGACCCATGCCCCAGGCTTCAAGTTTAACCTGCTACGTGTGGTCTGAGTTCCATAATGACTCACATAGGTTACATGTCCCAAATTATTGCACAATGTTAGCATGATAGGATCCACTAATGCTAACGACTCTCAGTAACAACTACACGGACACAACAGAGGAACGAAAGGTAAAGGGAATGGAATGGAAGGATTCAAAATGGAGGCTACAAATTGAAGGAAACTAACACTAAAGTGACAGCTATACACGTATGTGGGTATTACTGACGGTGGCTCACTACAGTGGCTAATATTTAACATGATACAAATTGTAAAATAAAACGGAGAAAAGCCTGGGAGCATACATCTACTCGGCAGCTTCAGCCCTACAGAAGCTTATAGCCTGGGTCTCTAAATTTCATCCACGTATGAGGGCTTACAATTCGGAATAACGGCACAGCTATTTATCGCCTGCTTCACTGTGGAAAACGGGCCGCAATATATGACTAGTTTCACATTCGTCTCCAGGGACCACAAGGAACATTTATTTAAAAAAATTGCTGTGTGTTTTTACAATCCCTTTCTCCAAATGGATTACTCATTTTCCTAGCTCTTATCAATAGCTCTTATCAATGTATATATTACTGTGCGTGGAGAATGCTGTTATTTCTGTCGGGGGAAAAAAAAGCAGATGCTTTTTCTACTTGGGACCGGCAGGTTCGCTTGACCTTATTCATGATTTCCTCGCACGTAAAGGTAGTGGAATTATGAGGGAATGAAATCAAGTTCAGAATACGGTGTATCTCTGGACACACCTCCGCCACACCTTCATTTATTCGAGCTCCACCACAAACAAACAGCGGGTGAACAGCACGTTATTCTTATGCTTAAGTTCAAGGTCAGAATATGCATAGAGAGAAAAGTACATACAAAGGGAATTATGTACCATTTACGTGTGCTTAACTTGGGTCAGAATTCCCCCCCCCCTAGGTCAATAGCCGATGTGGAATCACTAGCTAGTTAGCGGTGCGTTAGTATCATCCATCGTGCAATGACTTTTGTGGAGCGATAAGAAATGCTTTGTGAGTGTTGGTTTGCAAAAGATCCCTGGTTCGCACCCAGTGAGGGACGTAGACAGGACATACTCTGTTACATGTTCTACTTCATCGATATATGTTTTTCATTACAAAGGGAAGGCACAATGGGAAGCTATTTGCACTCTCAATGTATGTCCATTCCTATCACTTGATGCATAAATAATTCCCACTTTAGAGATTTTACATAGTTTATGAGATCAGTGTCCATAACTGCCATTTTGGGGGAAAGTTATTTCTATTCAACCCACATGGACTCATGTTCAGTTATCTACCTATGATAGGTAATCGTCTTATGGCCAGGTCTTATCGACATTAATTC